>NC_046230.1:2626812-2961468 GCF_009819885.2 Catharus ustulatus | reverse complement strand
GAATAAAGTGGGGATTTATTAAAGGCCTTCAATAGATACACCTGGGGCAGTCAGAAATCTCAGGGACTACACCCAAAATGGACAATGGTCATGAGTTTTACAGACAGATCTAAGTTTGGTCCATTTACATATCAGGGGTTAATCCTGCAATTACAGCTTCAGGTAATGAAGTCATTTACCCCCAGTTTACTCCCACAATTCACTTTTGTTTGTCCTTTTCTGAGGCACCTGTGGGGTGTCCTTGGCTCTCAGCCCCAGAGGATTGTTTTGTCTGACCGAAGTGTGAAGACAGTAACTCACACTGTTTGGAGTTCTGCACTAATGCAGTACAGGATTTAGAAAATACAAAAGCTAAAATCCTAAGGCATCAAAATCGAGAGCTTGCAATGAAAGGCACGGCCAGGACTCACCTTGGGGCAAGGAAGTGAAAGCTGCAGTGTCAGATACATGGCACAGACCTCATCACATCAGTGTCCTGATCTAGGAAAATGCTTCTGTGAGTGTCTGTCCTTTCCTCTGTTGTTAAAGCAATCTTTTGTAAAATAGAGAAAAGCAGAAATACACAGGCAGATTTTTCACTTGCTGAGAATCTGGTGTTACAGAATGAATTCCTGGCAAGTGTGGATGTGGTTTCAGCTAGAGCAGCATCAGCAGGACTGAGGAGTAGAGTCCAGTGGAAGAGAGAAATCAAATGGGCTGAAAAGCATAACCATTCATAGTGGTTTACTCGTTTTCCCATGTGTTAGAAATGAGGCTGTTATTTGGGATATAGCAGGATCTGATACCTTCAGCTGGAGAGGGCTGGAAGTTTTAGCCTGCCCTGTGCTTGGGAAGGAAGAATAGCTCCTCTGTAGCACAGATTCTGGACTGGCAGTGATGTTTTTTCCAAATGGAAGGTTTTGACTCTGTAGTGGGGTTAGTGGTACCTCAGCCTTGCATGGGGTGAAATGTTTTATGGCTGAAGGAAATTTATGATTCTGGCAAGGATCCACAGCAAGACAATATGGAAATGGTAAATAAGATTTTCAATAAGTAGCAACAATGTGTTCACAAAAAGGATTTGCATACCATTTGTACTGTCTTTACAGTAAGGAAAACTTCTTATGCCATTGGCAATACTTTGAGAGAAGGTGAAGTTGCTTTTTTTTACCTGTCAAGGCCCATGTGCTCACACTTTCACATTTAGTACAAAGTAGGGTCTGGACCACGAAAAATGAGCACCTGAAAACATGACAAACAGAAGAATCCCAGTGCTGCCCCTCTGTCTCCAGTTAGGGTGAACTGTGGAGTCTTCTCTTGGCTCTGTGGTCACTCTTGGGCAGCACTTCACACTCCCAAGCAGAAATGAACCATCTCTGTTCTGAGCACAGCAATTCTGGGGCTGCATCTCCTGGCCTTACTGGCTTTATAAAGTGTAAAATACAAGTTTGGTTTTCCAGCCATCAGTGTTGGTAAATCCCACAGTAAACTGCCCAGGATGACAGTACAACAGGCAGTGGAGTCAGGAGTGCATCAGCAAAGCCTTCCTGGAGACAGAGGTGTCAGAGGAATGGCAATGAGGCATTTCAGCCCAGCATCCAGTGCAAGGCTCCCCTGGGACTCTGAAGAATGACACCCTGACAGGTTGCTGCCTATCACTCCTTAAATCAGAATCATTATTTCCATGGCAACAGCAAGTGTATAATGTACCCCAGGCCTTCAGGGCACTTTGGCATATCTGATGGATAAGTAATGTTGTGTCTAGTCACAACTAAATTTCACTTAGCAGATAAAAGGCAAGAGGTAATTTCTGGTGCAGGCTTTTGATTCTTTGATAATGAATGACCTTTCCAAGCTGTGGCTGTGTAGTGACTCAGGACTATCTTGATGCCTTGTACTGCTTTGAAGTTTACACTAAGCCCTGATGAAGTCCTTGGATTTGTTCTGGCAGCCTTTGGCTGCTCTCCTAGGGGGTGGAGTGCCCTTTATGGGGAAGGCAGTGTGCACTTCCCTAAGAACTTAATTAAGTTTTCTTCCCCAAAACTACCTGCTTTTGTCCTTGCAGAGATTTCTTTCTGCGGACTTTACTTACTCAGTAAAGCTGTCTGACATGTTCAGCTTTTCCTTTGTGCTTTGCACTTTGTGATTTCTGCCAGGATCCTTTGGAATGACAGTGATTCTGCTTTGCCAAAGGCAGCTGAGAAACTTAGACTCATCTTACTGATAGTTTATACCTGGAAGGGATGGTTTCAGTTAGCATTTAAGATAGAGGAACAGTCTGATTTTCTTTTTCCTTCTAGGGTACAAAAAATTGATTTTTTTTTTCCTTTGGTTTAATATCAGTAAAGTAAATTGCCTTCCCAGTTTCTCAGTTTTACATTCTGTGTTATATTTAAAACAGAAGGCTAGGGGGGGGGTGGAAAAAAAATCTGTGGAGTTTTCTGCAGTCCTATAAATCATGAGAATTAAGCTGGTGTGTTTGAATGAAATCTAAGCAAGCAACAGCTTTCTGGTAATGTGTAATGTGATTACCTGCAAGCTCAGAGCTTAATTTTATTTCTCCTAAGCATTCATCTGGGCAGGAGACACTTTGCTCCAGTATCTGTGCAGCAGTTCTGGATTTCCTGATGCTGAAATGATTTTTCCTTTTCAGCACAAGTTCCCTGAAATGTAGCTGTGACTGCAGCTTGTCTGCCTGGGGGCAGACTCTGGTAGGAAGATGTAAGAAAACCTGTGGCTTCTCCTTCCCACTGGTCTGTGTTGGATATTGCAGAGGCAGCTGAGAGCATGTTCTCACGTGTGCAGGAATGGCTGGCAGGGATCTCAGAGGGCAGAACTGCATTAAAAGGGCTTTTCCTGTGTGGAAAGGGCTTTTCCTGAAGTGTGGAGAGCACTCAGTATGGGGCAGGTTCCTCTGCTTGTGCCACACTCCAAATTTCCAGGTGGGATGGCTTGAGGAGCACTCGTGGCTCTGGCTCTGCCATTCCTGCTGCCCAGGTGTGTTTTTGTGGAAGTGGCAGGTATTTAATGATTCACTGCCTGTCTCCACCTAAGAACCAGAGGGAGCTGTTCCACCTGCCAGATGTAGTGCTGTGGTGTCAAAAACACAATCACAAGGTGTTGCTCCACAGGGAACCAACCCCTTGCAGGATGGTTAAATAGCAGATAGATTTTGTTATGTAATTACTTTGCAGGTTTTGTCAACAGAGTGATTTTTTTGTTAAATTAAACTTTACATTCAGTAACTTGTCGTTTTGACTCCATTGCTCCCTATGCTCCATGAGCCTTCCAAGAGCAGATGAGTTTAATTTAAAAAGTCAAGAGATGCCTACCATGAAAAATATGAGGGAATTGTATTACTTTTTAAACATAATAATTACTATGGTAATATTTTTTACTATACTAATAGCTTGTACTAGACTGTTTTAAATTATTATTTACATAGAAAAAGGTTTTTGAAGAGAAAGAAATTAGCTTCTGCTTCTAAATGTGATACACAAATTCAATCAGAAAAAAATGTCACTGACTTCAAGGGCTTTGGATCAGACCCACATGAATAAATTCAGTAAAGCATGTGAAGTACATGATTAACCTTCAGAATGTGCTCAAATCACTCTCCTCAACAAAGCACGTAAGCACTCGCTCAAATTTCAGTATTTGATTAGCTGTCTGAAGTATTTGCAGAAGAAAGACCAAAGCATTGCCACTTTTAGCTAATGTTATCTGCCTAATGTTATCTCCTCAACTGCATCCACTCTTTTTTGTACAAAATGCCAAAATGTCAGTTTTCACTTTCTGTCTGCATGGGGCTTCTGAAGCACTAACAATTTATAATAGCAGGGGGTCAGAACTGTTAATACATTTTCATCAAAGCTATTCATTTTTAATTTGATTTCTAATATGTTTCTGTTATTAAAAGAATCTAAAAAATGAACAGTAAACTTGAGGCAAGATATTGGAATTGAATTTTAAAAGTTAATTTTATCAGAATTTCATTTGAAAACAAATCCAAGTCACAACACATAGTCCAAATAAATTTCTTTCTTTGGAAATCTTATTCTCATTGAAATATTTTTCAGCTGGAGAAGTGATTTACTGGGAAATGTCAACTTGACTCTAATGCTGATATATCACAAATCGGTTTTGAAATGAGAGCAGGCAATTAATGTTATTGTAATTCACTGCATTAAAACTGGAACAAAGCAATTGCATTTAGTTTTGCCTGTGACATTTTGGGCACTAACTTCATAGAGCTTTAAGCATCTCTAGCTACAAAATGTTTACAGAAAGAAGCCAAATGTAATTATGTGCTTTTTTAAAAGGATCAGTATCCATTTAGAGTTCGAGATAAAGATTCTGTGTCTGGAAATGCAGAAAAGAATGACAGATTCTGAAGAGTTTTTCCTGAAGAGACCCCCCAGAATCCCACACATCTGTGACACAGAAGTGACACAATTTGAGCTGAGCTGCCTGCAGTGAGCAGCTCTAGCCTGGTCCATGGCACATCTGATGTCCCAAGCCATCGTTTGCATCCTGGTGTGCTCAGCAAGGGAAATTTGTTGCCAGTCCAGTTTCAGATGGACTCAGCCAACAGCCTGGTGTGAGCAGTGCAGTTTCACCTTTCTGTTTCCTTAGAGAGCAGGGAAATACCCTGTAGGTGAAGGGGAACTTCTTGGAGAAAAAACTCACTTTCCTTTTGCCCTCCTGGTGCAGCCTGCATCCCCCTGTGCTCACACCCAAGGGTGCTGCTCCCACTGATCCTTGGGGTAGTACCTAGAACAAGATGGACAAATTGAGATAATAAAGTGGGGATTTATTAAAGGCCTTCAATAGGTACACCTGGGGCAGTCAGAAACCTCAGAGGCTACACTGAACATGGATGATGGTCACGAGTTTTTAATACTTTAGTAAGTTTGGTCCATTTGCATATTGGGGGTTAATGTGGGGATGTGCTCATCTTTCTGGAGAGCAGGGAGCATGGACACTGGGAGTGCTGAGTGTCCTGGGCACACCCTGGGGATGTGCTCATCCTTCTGGAGAGGAGATAACATGGATTACTGTACAAGATTAGTGTATTTATCCTCCTTTTGTCTGAGTCAGATATCAATTTTTCATTTACCAGAATTTTATTTACACAGATCAATCCATTCCTGCCTCAAATTCTTAGTTATAATTCCTTTTAAACCTAGAGACTCTCCCAAGGTTCTAGGAATTTTGAAAACCAAAACAACCAACCCAGCAAAAAAAAAAACCACCAAAAAACCCCCTGAACAAAAAAAACATCCCCCCCCACACACATACAAAAGAAAACCCTCAAGGAAAACCCCCTTAGCATCAGTCTTTAGTCATCTCTCTTACAACTACAGGGTGTGAATTAATCTATATCTGCCAAACTGAAGAAGTGCAACTTCTGTAGCTGAGGTTTAACACATCCTCAGGTGAGTGATGAAATGATTGCACTCTCAAATGAAAAGGACACATCGTTTTGGCTTTCCTCAGCTGGAAGCTGTGCTGGACAGGTCCTGGGGATGTGCTCATCCTCCTGCAGAGGAGCCAGCCTGGCCACGAGTCTGGCTCTGGGTCAGAGGTGCTCTGCTCCAGCAAGGAGCAGCCCCAGGAAGGTGGATTGATCTGATTGCTTGTACTGATCTGATTGCTGGCAGCATTTCAAGTCATTTGTTGTGTTTTTCAGCATGTCTTTTAATACAGTTGTGCTGTTCAAGGATGTGAGAGATGAGGCAATCAGACCCTTACGTTCACAAAAAGTTGGAATCACCATTACTAAATTTGTTCTTCCTCTCACTTGACCTTCTTTTGTACTCTCAACTTGTACTGGCATAGAAACCACATTCTTACTTTTGTTGTCCATCTCTCTCTTCCCTCTTGCCCTTATAAATCTCCTACAAGTTTAGTGCAATGTCCCAGCTAAACATTGCAGACAACGTGGTTTTTGCAACCCCAGCCACCCAGAAACTCTATTTTTCCTGTGTATTCTGAAAGAGATAATTTGCTTCACTCACTTCAAGGCAAGCTCAGTGCAGTTTAACAAAATATATTGAGTTTCTCCATCTCAGTAAAGGGAAAAAGCCTCAGTTTTGGAACACTTGAAGTGGACATCACTTGGTCCCACTAGGCAAGAGGCTGGGTTGTACATGCAGACCACAAAAGGGCTTGTCTGGTCCTGAAGGGAAAGCTTCAGCCAGGAAACGTCAGTGGGGTTTATCCTTTGGTACATACCTTACCTCATCAACATGTTTGGATTAAAAGCCTTGAGCAGCTGGAATTGTTTCTCAGCAACTTTTGCTCCCCACCACCCCTTGTCAAAAATCATGATTAAAGAATTACATTAATGCATTTTGACTATGCAATTATAGTTTTCCCAAAAGAAAAATCTTTCAGAACCAGCATCATAAATGGGACAGTGCTCCTGGAATTTTTGTACAGATTTGTAGGTGTGTCTACAGCTGTCTGTATTTGCAGGTAAGAAAGACAAAATATGTGATAACCAAAACTTTATGATTACTCTTCTCCTTTACTCTACTATAATTTGCATAGGAATTCATCAGCTAGTAAAGCCTGTATTGCTCATTTGAAAGGCCTTTGCATTAGTCCAGGTGTTCTAAAATATTGTTGTGTATCCCTAGCAGATACTATGGGAACAGCCACTGTGTTTATATCTGGTCAGAGAACATCTGGATTTCTAATCCTGAGGTTTTAAGGTCCTCTCTGTCATCACCTGCTAATGCAGAATTGTATTTTCTGTGCTTCTTAATGCATGGAAATTGTTACAGAGAGGCTCTTTATTGAGGATGCAAGTTGGCAAATGAGTGTTTTGGTACAGAAGCTCTTGTGAACCCTTTTGTCTTTTGAACCTGAAATGAAATAAAAGTCTGAAAAACTGTTGATATTACTACACTAAATTTAATTGTTTATCTGTGAGACCAGCCTGGAGGACAGAGGAAGGAAAAATTTCTTTTTACAAAGTTTAACAAAACAGATTTAAATATGGCTCCTTGTTTGGTTGGATGCTTGTTTTTTCCTAGAACATTTTTTTATGTTGCATTTAATTACATCTCCGTGGGTTCATTTCCTTGGCAAGCTTTGAAAGAGAAAGAGTGAGGAGAGCTTTTGTGCCAAGATGGTTTCTCCAAGTTCTTACTAATCCATGCTTCATAGCAGCTTTATCAGTAATTGGTTTGGGTATGTTGGCAGTGCTTGATAGCTTTCAGCTGGGATTGTTCAGTCAAACACATTTTCATAATCTACAGAATGTTGTTCTCTTAGATCTTGTTTGTTCTTCCTTAACATTTTTTTTCCAAGCATTGCAATGTGTGTTCTGTTGTAATAAAATGTACAGCATAGCTTAGGTAATGTTTAAGAGAGTAAACCCCAGGTGTGTGCTGTGCCTCTTACTAATTACAGAATCCCACTCAGTATCACTGGGACAAAGCAGGAGAACTTCATTATGAAAGGGAAGTCATCAACATGGCCTGGGCTTATGAATATTGTCCTTATAAACTGGCATTTGATGAATATATTTCTGGATCCCAAACCCAGTGTAATGTCATGATCATGCCATCAGATCTGTTCCATCCTCACTGTGCTGAGGTGTTTAGTCAGCAGGTCTAAAAAGTGCTGTGAGACACAGCACTAATTGAATTTTTGAGTAATTTCCCATTGCCTACATATGTCAGCCTCTTTCAGTGCTCTGAATATTGTGTTTCTCAGCAGGAGGAAATGGCAAAATACCATTTGCTCTGCTGAACTCAGTGGTGGGATGGTTTGGGAGGGAACATTTCTCTCTCTTGCAGATCAGGCTCTGGCCATGCAAATAAATAATTTTGGACAGAGCCAACAATGCAAAGATGCTATAAAGGGATGAGGGCAGGTTTGGGATTTGAAAGTCCAAGAAAAGTGAGACTGAAGGAAGCCATTAATCTTCATGAATGTGTAGACTCTGAAAAGAGAAATAAACTGCCCTGCACTTTGTGCTAGGGAAAAAATGTCCAAGGGTAGAAGAGGGGAGGTGTGGGACAAAGCACTGAGCAGGGAGTTGTGTGCTGGAATAGATTGCACAGGAAAGCAACCGGGGAGTCCTGGAGTCTCTAGGGTTGGAAGGGACCTGGTTCAAACCCCCACCAAAGCACTCAGTTCAAGCCTTCAGTCAAGGGAGACAGGCAAGAAAAGGCTGAACATGAGGTTTGAAATTGTCTTTTGCTGACAGAAAGGGGACATTCCATGTCTTGGTGGGACAAAAGTACCAGGCTATGTGCTGCTTTTCTATGTTTTCTTAAGTTCCTTGAGTTCCTCTCTATTAAACCATTATTTCAGACTGTGTGTGGTTAAAACTTTGCCAAGGGCAGGTTGGTGAGAGGCAGTGGCTCCTTCCCCAAAGGGCTCAGGCCATGGGCAGTACCTCACATTGGAGCTGTACCCTCAGGCTGTCAGCAATAGGAGGGGAGAAGCACCCAAAAACTGAAAAATAACACTTTTATCTATCTTTGTAGTTACAGAACAAAGCCTGTTTGCCTTTCTTGTTTTCTCCTTCCTCTTTCAATTTGACCATTGATGTGAGTAATGCAAATGATGCTTTCCACCTGAGGTAAGGCTAACTAAAATGTTAAATGGGACTTTAAATGGCCTGTCTACCACCACTTTGTCATGTTATACATTACAGCCATCCCTGGTTTAACCATAAAGCTGTGTCCTGCTGCTCCCAGCCTTTGGGGTGGCACAGGCAGAGCTGCATGTGCTGGCGCCTGAGCTGCAGGCTGCAGTTAGCAGGGACAAATGGATGCAGTAATAAAGAAACGTGTACATGTGTACACAAATCCTTGAAGACTATTATAAAGTGCAAGTTGAAGTGAAGAATCAGACAGTGGGACACCGGAGAGCAGTCCCTTTCACTGTCACTCCTTTGTATCACCAGTGTGCGCTGCTCAGCTGCAGTCTGAAGTGCTAATGCCTTTTAGGGCAGTGATGCTCAGAGGGGACGGCTCTAAAAAATGGGGCTTAGTGTTTCTGTGGAGAACAGAACTCATGTCTCTTCAGAGGGAATTGTGAAGAAGTGCTTGTCTATATGCACAAAGTAAAAGAAGAAGCAGACATGATTAATGGGTAGCTTGTAGAATGAGACAGGCTGTGTCAGAGCTGTGCCTCTAGGTGGGACTTCTCTCCCCTGCCAGCAGGGATCCCAGCACCCTACAGATGAGGGCAAGCAAAGGGTGCTGTGGGCAGGGTTTGCCAATGATGAGGCTTTACATAATGCCTTGGATTTTCTGTCCTTCCTGCCTCCTCTGCTCCATTCCACATCCCACTCTGAGTCTCACAGCTTCACACACACTCAGCTCTCAGTTGGGAGGGCAGGCAAGAGACAGCAGGCATCAGTGGGGTCAAGAGAGGGTCTGACTGGGTGTGAGGAGAAGCTTGTCCCCCACAGGGATAGTCAGGCACAGAACCTGTGCTCTGCTTCTGGGCTGGCTGTACCATCTCCATTTTTGAGTAAAGCACTGACCTGATGAGATCTCATTGAAGGTTCTTCCAGCCTGGATCATTGTGTGACTGAATCTTTCCCTGAGGCTGCAGGGGTTGTTAGGGGGCTGTGATGGAGATTTCTGTTCCCCTTGGTCATTTCAATCACAGGTGTAAAGATTTGACTATGGGGTGTGAAAACAAAGATAACCAACAAAGGAATTGTGAGGTAACACAGGATGAGAGTCTGGATATGGGATAGGGGATCCATACTGGATATGGGATTTCTCCACTGGGAATGATGTTAACAACCCAAAAATCCTACCCCTCATCCATCAGCCTTGTCTTTGCCTGAGAGCTGAGCAGATATTCCTGTTTCTGGGAGCAAACCCTGCTGTACAGTGCAGAGCTAGCTCAGGATCACTGTGGGAACTCCTGCCTCAACGTGCAGGAGTAAATCTGCAAATCTCCCTCTATAAATCTGCTCAGCCCATTTGTAGCCTGGAAACACAAGCACCAGAATGGAACTGCCCAAACACATCCACATCTCCCACCTTCAACCAGATTGGCAAAGTTAGTGAGTTAGTTGAAAAACTAGTTGAGTGATGGCAAAAAATTTGGAGAGGAGAGAGTTGATCTGTATCCTAAAGAGCATGGTCAGCACGGTGGGACCAGGAGGAATCCCTGTTAAGATCAGGACACCAGCACTGAGAGCAAGTGTGCCCACCCTGCAGTGGGATTTGCCTTCTCTGCACATCATTCCCCTCTGGGGCAGGTACTGTGCTCCTTCACTGTGCAATAGGCTGGAGACTTTCCAGAGAGCCTGAGTGACTCGAGTACCCTAAAGAATTCATTTGGGCTCCTTTGGGCTTCTTGGAAATTCCCTGCTGCTCAAGTTTAATAGCTGTCACAGACTTGAATTCCCTGCTGTGCAGCAGCAGCAGGCAGTAATGGCACACAGGGCACATTCCCCCCAGGTGATTTTGGCTGCTCAGGCTCTGATCCTTCCCCTTTTTGAAAGTAAAAATGGGCAAACTGGAAGAAGGATCGGTGCTCAGTATGGAAATCACCCTCCCTGTCAGTGAGTCATCAAGAACTGCAAAGAAATCATCAGGAATGCTGATAAATCCATGTCCTAAAAAGGGAGCAGGAGATGGAGTCCAAGTTAATGGCTGCACAGCCACCCCCTGGCATTGCAAAGCAAGTTGGCCTCTGCTCAAGCAGCATCTGTCCTTTCAGTGGTGGGAAAGGCTGTGCACTCTGGCAGCCTTCAGCCTGAGTGCTGCTCCTGCTGCTGAGATGCTTCTGCCACTCCTGCCAGTCCTAGTGACAGTGAGAAGTCTGGCATCCAGCAGGGACACACTTGTGAAACTGAGGGTATGGCAAAACTGATGGTTTTGGTGTGATGGGATGTCTTGGGTTCCAATACAGGATGTGATAAAAGGTATCTGTTCTATCACCATCTGATGAGGGTGGGGACAGTGATCCTTATCTCTGTGGAGATATTCTGCTAATGGCATCCATTGAAACCAGGCAGGGCATTGTTCTTTATCTTTTCACAACATCCTTCCTCCAGCCAGTCATTTTCTGCTCATGGCCATTGAGTCCCACTGTGGGACTGATAAAATTACTGCATCCCTTTGGAAGTTGCTCCAGCCAGGGGGAAGAGCCCAACATTTCTACCAAGATAAAAACAGAGGTTTGGGACACTAAGGGAGCCCCTTTCTCCACTGGACTCCAGAGGAAAACCGGATTTCTCCACATCACCACGCTCGGAGGGAAACTGCACCTTGTACAGGAGCACTGCTCCAACTGAGCCACATCTGTCACTGCAGGAGGATGCAGCCACCATTTAATGGGACTGCTACCAACACCCTGCCTGACAGGGTGTCAGGTTGTACTCTGACTTGTCAGGGTTTGGAGTTTGTTTCTTTGTAGTCTGTATTTCCATTTTAATTTCCCAAGAAAAGAACTGTTATTCCTAATTCCCATATTTGCCTGAAAGCCCCTTGATTTCAAAATTATAATAATTTGGAGGGAGGGGGTTTACATTCTCCATTTCAAAGAGAAGTTCCTGCCTTTCTCAGCAGACACCTGTCCTCCAAACTAGGACATGGGATCTCACTTCTTATCTACGAGTCCCTGCATGGTTTAACATTGGCTGTTTCATACCATTATTACACAGAATTTTGAGGTGTAGTGGTGAGGAGCTGAAATAAAATTGCAGAGCACTCAAGGGAAGTGGTTCAGCTGCACTTGCAAGCTCCAAAAACATCACAGTGAGAAAGAGACCCCTCTCACTGAGGAATCTGATTTAGGGGGCTGCAAGGCAACTAGAAAGAAAAAAGTTTTTAAAAGTCTGATGCATAACAAAGAGAAGAAAGGGGAAGGCGATGGGTTCTAAGTCATTAACTGGGGACTCAGGAACCAAGGAATAACAGAAGTTGAAATCTAAGTCATCAGCAAGAAATTGTGAAACCTAGGGTAGAGCTGAAGGTGTATCAAACCATATAAGAAATATGCAGCAGTTGTAAGGGTCCATTCCTGGGAAGTGGGAACACTGCCAGTGAAAGCGTGGAAGAGGCAATTTTCAGTGGATATTTCTATCTTCCAGCTGAGGAAAGGCAAAACGATGTGTCCTTTTCATATGAGAATGCAATCATTTCATCACTCACCTGAGGATGTGTTAAACCTCAGCTACAGAAGTTGCACTTCTTCAGTTTGGCAGATGTAGATTAATTCACACCCTGTAGTTGTAAGAGAGCTGACTAAAGACTGGTGCTAAGGGGGTTTTTGCTTGAGGAGGTATTTGTTAATGTGTGTGGGGGGGAGAGGTGTTTTTGTTTGTTTAGGGGTTTTTTGGGTTTTTTTTTTTTGCTTGCTGGGTTGGTTGATTTTTTTTTCAAAATTCCTAGGAGAGTTTCAAGGCATTAAAAGGGAATTACTGTTAAGAATTTGAAGCAGGAATGGATTGATCTGTGTAAATAAAATTCTGGTAAATGAAAAATGATATCTGACTCAGACAAAAGGAGGACAAAGACAGTAATCTTGTAATAAATTGTTTAAAATTTGTAAGTTCTTTAATAATTGCTGCTTGGTATTGGCTTGTGAAAATGGATCCTCTTATACTCGCTTTTTAATAGTGTTGTAAACTTACTTGATTAAATTAGTAGTTTGTATAATCTACTTTTTCTTGATACCTTGCAATATTTGAGAAGTGACACAAGTTGACCTTTATTCCTATTAAGTTTTATTTCTGGCTGATAGGTGATGAACTCTGAGAGCAACTGAGTCATTACCATGCAGCTGTGTGCTTGTGGGGAGGTCCTGCAATATTTTTTCAGTGACCCCAGAGACAACCTGAAGGTACTGAACAAAGTTTGCAGATTCATGGCAGCTCAGAAGTTATAAATAATTAAAAGACAAGATCACTGCTGCAGGTTTCAGAGATGAGAGACAAAATGTTCGTTTATTTGCCTAGGAACAAAGCAGCAACCAGTTTGACTGTGAACAGAGGTTTTCTGTTTGTTTCCCTCTTCCTCAAAATTTAAAACTTGAATATAATTGCTTAATATTTGGGACTCCCACTCCCAAGAGAATGTGGTTTTTTTCTGTTCAAGTCCCAAGAGCTCCTTGTTTGGCTGGAGGCAGAGCCAGCCTTCTGTGGGCTGTGGGTCTGTGCAGGCAGGAGAGGCTGTGACTCCTCAGGACCTGCCCAAGCAGAGTCAAAACTGGGGATAAATCCAAAATGTTGGGCTGATGGAGCAATGGGGGAGGAACAGCAGATGTGGCTCCTCTGCTGAGTGGGTCAGGGTGCCAGTGATGCTGCTGGGTGCCTCACTTCTCTCTGGACACCTCTCAGGCAGTGCCACCTCCTGCTCACCGCCAGGGCATTGTAAAGGTGGTATCTGCACCACTTAATTAGTGACTGGTCTTCATTTTCTGCTGTCTTTACTCAGAGTCAGGATTAAAACACAAAGGAGATGAATTTTTCGTGTTTGGGCTTGGTTGTTTATTGAATCTTATCTAAAGTTCAGAGAGTCTGCAGCACCTCCAGCTACCAGCCAAAAGTGAGCTAAATGGAGCTGAATCCGGCTGGTTACAAGGTCTTTTAAAGCCAAACAGTCCAATAGAGAATTAACACCTATATTTTTATACTTTTGACCCAATAATCAAACTCCTGTGACCTGCAGTGCAGCACTAAATGTCCAAACAAAAACTACTGCCTGAAATCATGAAGAAGGAAGAAACGAGAAAGGAGACACCACCAAAATCCTCTTGTCCCATACCTATGACTATTTCTAAAAACCCCAAATCCAAACCCTCACCATGTGGAATCACACACTTCTGTTTAACTACACACCAGTGATTCTAACTCCATCACTCAGATTTGGAAGCCTTCTCCACAGCCCAGCTCAAAAGCAGTGTTCTCCAGAGGGTCAGTGCCAGAAAGCACAGAAAGCTCAAAAATCCCAGGTTTGTGGGATCCAACAGGCATTTGCACCCACTTTTCCCCAGGGGCAGCTGCAGTGAGCTCTGGTCTGTCAGGGGGGTGGGATGGAGGTACACATCACTGGAACATTGCTGAAGGGACTCGAAATCCTGCCATTATACTGTGGCATGGAAAATGCAGGTTTTAAGGAAAAAGAGGAAAAGCATGATGTCCCTTTGTGAGTGTCTGGGTGGAATCCAGTCTTGGTACCAGACTCAATTTCATTCAGTAAATGTAGAAGATGACCCCAAATTCAGTGAATTTAGCTGGACATTTTAATATTTTTTTTTAAGTTAAAAATGACTGACATTTATTTAGCAGCAGTGAAAAAATCCCTTTGACGGTGTTCTTGGGCTCTTGGCTGCTGGTACATTGAAGACTGTTGTGGTCCAAGGTGTGGAGTGCTCCAGACAAGGCCTGTGTTATTTAGGAGAACATCTCAGGGGTGGCAGCAGTGGTCCTGGTGATGGGCAGGAGCAGTGAGGCCAGGCAGATTCTGTAAAGGAGTCATCATCTCCATGAACCCCTTCACCCACTTGAATTACAAGGGTAGGATGCTTCTCACTGTGATGGCACTCGAGCTTGGCTCTCCTCATCAGCCTGTCTGAGGAGCTGTGTGCCTGTTCACACACTCTCGGGGGATGCTAATCAAGCTGTCATCTCCTACCTAGCTGCACTCTTAAGGAGGCACCAAGGCAATCCTTCAACACCTCATTTCTCTTAGTTTTTTTGGGACACTTTATGTCCCCAGTTAATACAAGCAGATCTTGAAGGCAGTTGTCTTCCCTACTCCAGTAAAATAGTGGAATGGCAGCTCCAATGGGAGCTAATAGAAAGCTAAGTAAGAAATTAATCCTTTACTAAATTTTCAGAAAATTAAATTAATAAAAACTGAATCAGATATCTCATGAGCAAAGGACTCATTGCTTATTGCCTGAAGAGCCAAAAGAGGGAGGCAATACTCCCACTGTGGTCAGGATTCTCAATCATTACCAACCTGCTTGTGTTTCTTGGCTCTGCAAATCCTTAACAAGGTAAATATCTGAAACACTAATCTTAAAGAAATTAGGATTTTAGTTAGGATTTTGGTAAATCAATATCAACTCCCAATTTTTACCAGCTATCACCACCATTGTTTTGCAAATCAAGGTTAATTTCTTCAGTGCATATTTCAAAGCAGCACTGGATTTAGCTCTGTCCTGCCTTCTTCCACCCTCCCTGTGGGCAGGGTCTTTGGAAAGCTCTTGAGCTTGGTGTTTGCTTATGGAAAGTTTATTTGCAGTCTGGATATTATGGAGAGAGGAGAGTGCTTCTACTGGTGTGGCAAAGTAAGGAGCTAAGTTTTTTTAGGGTAGCAATCAGTAGAAATAAAGAATATGGCAAGCAAAACCCCCTCAAGCTGGCTAGACACAGCTGTGTGCAGTGAGTCCTAGTACCTGCAGTGTGCTTGGCTGTCTGGGCATGGGCACAATAGCCTAGCCCTTCCTCCCTCATGGCCAAGCTTTAATAAAAGTGCTGCAGCAAAAGCAGAGCCTGAGCTGGGCACCCCCACCTCACCCAAACTGCCCAGGTGGACTCAGTGGTCAGTTCTGTCACTCAGATTTGGCAGATAATTCAGTTTTGTCAGCTCAGATTTGTCACATCCATGGATTCAGTGCTCAGATGCACAGGCCCCACCTGTGCAAGTTCAGAGGGTTTGGGATTGAAGCTGGTTTTGGGGCCAGTCCCCCAGAGGAGCTGAACATTCATGACATTTTGAAGGTTGGAGGAAGCCAGAGAACTCCTCAGCAGCACAGGCTTGATTGTGCTGATGCTCCATTTTAGGGCCTGCATCTGTAAATTGCATTACAAGGTGTTGTCATTTGACCCCAAGGTGAAATGACGATAAGGCAGCACCAAAATAACCTTGGAGAGCCAGCACAGCTCATGGTGGCTGTGGATCTCAGGCTGTGGGGAGTTCAGATTGCTGCCTGCTGCAGGGTGCTGTGCTGAGATGGGCTCTGCTCTGGGTGTGCTCAGTGCTGCACAGCAATCCCTGCTCCCCTCAGTCCCTCTCTTAGACACCAAAGCTCAACCAGACCTAAAAACGAGACAAAGCTTGGGTGCTGTCTGCCAGCTCACCATTAAATCCTAGCACTGTGCCTGCTCTTCTTTCCAAGTTTTGTTCATGGTATTTGCTGGGCATTTCCTCCAGTGACCTCCCATCATTTCCAGTGGGATTTTTGGACCATATCCTTCTGCCTCCTGAGTTTGGGTGGAGCAGATTGGTTTCAGTGCAGGTTAACACGTGGGACATGGAATGAGGGGAGCTTCCAAACCTTCTGAATTACAGCATTGTTCCTTAACAGCATTATGTGGTGTAGGCAGCCATTAATCACTCCTGATTCCTAAATTATGAATCACTAATGAGAGTGCAGAAGAAACAGAATACAAATGAAAAGTGGAATTCATTATTAAAGCAGTTTCAGCTAAATCTTTGAAGAGAAGAAATAAAGTCTGATTTTGTAGACTAGAAAATAATTAAGAACTGTAATTATTAACCTAAAATTACAAATTTACATACATCATTCTCACAAAGAGCAAACACAGTGAAGGTTTGGTATTCTCCTCATGTTGTATTTTGAACACAGGAAAAAGCAATGCAACCTTTCCAGAAATCAGTCAGTGAGCCAAAAGTTGATGACCTGAAGTAGCAAATTTGCTCTTTAAGCAGCCTCTGTGATATCAGTGGAGATTCTTTTCCTGGAAGGAAATTGCTTGATGGGCATAAAGGTGTCAGGTGTCAGATATGAGTGACTTGATACTCCTTGATCACAGGTGAGTTCCCTTTGGCCAAATATGAGAACAGGTGCCAGTGTATTCCTTGGGGGCTGTGTGTGAGTGAGCACTCTGTACAAGTGCCAGCCTCCTTTCTGAGCATGATTAAACTCCTGTGTGCTGTCACTGCCTCTCAAAGCAGGGGAAATCCCTTCCTTCTCACAGTGGTAAAGGCTTTGTGACCATCACAGAGGTATTTTCAGTGCCTGGAACTGGGGGACAGCCAGCCCAGCAGCTCCCAGGCTGGGCTCACACTGCCCACAGCAGGTGCTCCTGCCCTGCCACTGCACAAACCAGAGCCTGGGGGACAGGGGAGCTGCCACAGGAGAGGAGAGGTAATGGCAAAAGCAGTGTGTGAGCCTGGCACTGGGGCTGCAGTCAAAGCACACTCTGCTGCTCCAATAAAGAGAACTGCAAGAGGAGAATAAAAATGATGAGGAAGAGCCTGTAACAGAGCTGCAAGGGGAGAAGGGAGAGCAGAGCATGCAGTGTTCCTGCAGTTCACAGAGTCAGGGACAGTCGTCATGGGAGGGTTTAATGACTCTACTATTGACTTAGATTAAGAATTACAGAACGACTGGGAAAGGATGAATGTTTCTGGTGCTTATTTCAGGACTCTTTTCTTGCTGCTTTTTCTTAGGCAATCAATAAGATCAGAAGCTGTAGTGGTTGGAAATTAACACTAAGTGACAAAAGATAGAGCCTTCATCCAAGAGAAAGTGGTCATTATAGCATTGGATTTGTTTGAGGTACCTAGGAGGAAATGCTCAAAGGCAGCAACACAGATATACTGGATTTTTAAAAGGTAGATGGAATGTAAAAAGGCTGGGATGAAAGGGATTGAAAGAACTACTGTGCAAAAGTTTCACTCAGGAGCAGTCAGATCTGGGGCCTCTGAAGAGGAATCCTGTGATACAAGTCCTTCTACAGTAAGTAGTGACAAAGGAAGCCACCTTGCTGTGACATCCCACTCTTGCTGAGCAGGAAAATTATTTCTTAATCAGGTTCCAGGCTAGCAGGGCAGAAATTAAGTGAAGAGGAGGAGGGAGGGTGTTTCACCACTGACTCTCAGCAGGAATGCTGGGAGTGCTCCTTGCCCATTCTCCTGGAATAGCAGCGATTTCACCTGCCCAGTCCTCCAGAAAACATGGGAGCTCTGGAGGCACTGATGCTAATCTGCTGCTCCCTGTGCCTCTCCTCACTGTGAGGATTTCAGCTGCCACCACCTGCTCCCAAATCCCACCTGAGTGCAGATTTTGCAGCCTGCAAGGCACAGCCTTGGACTTCATGTCCTTTCCAGCAGATTCTTGCCCCCTCCTGCCTTTGCCAGCTCTCTCCCAGCACAGGCCTCTGGGATCAGCTCTGTTCTCCCTGCCAAAAGAGGAGGGAGAAAGAACAATTCCCTCAGTAAGTGCCATCCCTAATGGGCTGTGCTGTATCCTGCTCTGCTCTGCTGCACAGGAAGAAAGAAGGATGTAGCTGAACACGCCTCAACGAGCAAAAGAAATGAAGCAAAATAGTTAATGTCCCTTTTATTAAAATAAGTGGTGGTTAAAAAAGCAAAGTGGAACTCAAGGTTGCAGATTTTAATAAGCACAAAGTCCCTTTTCATGGAGCATTTCCATTTATTAAGTTAATAAATGAGAAAGAAATGTCTACTATTTTTATAATATGACTACTGTGTATTTATAGACCATTATAAGATGATCAGAAAAAAGTGTTACAGATGGCTACCTGTTGAGGCTAGGAACGAGCTGTGTGCCTCTTAACAACTGATCATTTTTTAGCATCTGTTTCCTTTACAGACCCTATGCAGAATCTTCATGTGAACTCAGACCAGCTCTGAGTGAGGTCCAGATGTGTCACACACTGCTGTTTTGGGATGCTGGAGACACACTGAGGATGAGGTGGGCTTTGATTTGTAGCAGCAGTGTGGGGAGTCCTGCAGGGGAAAGAGGGGCAGGAAAGGACTATATTGATTAGGTGAAATACTGTGTTTTCTCTATTTCAACCTTGAGGGGCTGTCAGCACATTGAGGACTGGCTGTGCTCATGTGGGCACAGCCTCCCCACCACTGCTGCTGCTGGCATTTTCTGTCAGGCTGAGGAAACAGGCAAAAAGGTTGATGTGGATAAAACTCCTTTTCTCATGAGCTCTCCTTAGAAGCCTGGCTCCTAAGGGAGTAGGAGGAAGGAAGGAGTTGGATTCTCTTCCTTTTCAGCATCAAAACACTTCATGCTGGTTTCTCTGAATCCCAGAAGTGTGTGTCCCCCTTTTGTCTTTCTCAGCCAGCTCTGTGTCAGACCCCCTGTTCTCTTTATGGCTGTTTTGATGTTTGAGAGAAGCCCCAATCTGCTCCCTGGGCTCTGGCTGCTTCTAACCAGCCAGGTGTGCTGAGCTGCAGCTGGGACTGAGCTGGGTCCTGGCTCTGGGGGCTCAGGAGCTGCAGTTCAGCCCAGCTCCAGCCCAGCTCCTTGTCTGTGCTCACACCTGGCTGACTCTGGGCTTGTCCTGCTAAATAGATTTCCTGTCCCTGAGCCTGTGTCCTCCCTGCAGGCTGTGCTGTGATGAAGAGGATGCTGCCCTGTGCTTCATCCTTGGCTCATCCCCCCTTGCTGAGCACACACTTGGGATGATCCAGGTAGGAAAAACCTGTCTGGGATTTCGTTTTTTTCACCTCTGTATTGTTGAGTGCTTTCTTTAGTTTGTGATAAGGTACTGGGAAATGGAGGGGGCTACCCTGTGTCTTCTGGGATGTCCTTTGAGGTGCTTTTGTGGAAGGGGATGGCTTCTTCCTGTTTGCACCTTCAGTGATTCTCTTCTTAAAATGCTACTTGCAATTGCAGATTCTGTCTCTCTAGTTCTGATTTTTTTCCATATTTTTGCCCAGGAGAAAACCCTTTTGGGCCAATCTTGTAGACCAGACAGACTTGTTCACACCAGCACAGTCCCACCATGTCTAAAGTAATCAGCCCTTCTCACTTCAGCCCCTGTGCTCTGTGCTGTTCAGGAGGAGACTGGGGATTCTGTTTTGGACAGCAACTTCACAATAAATCAGATTCTTCACGAAAGATTCTCTCCACACCAGCTAGTGATCTGGATTCAAGATGATTGCAGGAACATAGCTAATCCTTGGCTTGGAAAGTTGTGGGGTTTGAGTTTTTTGTTTGTTGTTGTGTTTCTTTAATATCTAGCAGAACAGTTGTTTTAACAAGTAAATGACTCTGTAGTTTGGTAAAGTAAATCTGTATAAAATACTAACCTCTTATTTATGTAGCCCTTCCTTTGGGCATTTCTTTGTTCATCATTGTTTATGCTATCGAGTGCAAACTGAGTGGCTTCATACAAATAACACTCTTTTAACACCCATAATCTCATATAGATTTCTTCTTGTTTCCAGATATTTCCTTGAGACCAATTCTAGGCATAATATGCCTAGACTGCAGTTTTAAAAACCATAAGAGTGCATAGGATAGTGGGTAATACTCATTTGAATGTACATTTTCCTACCCATAGCACAGCAGATCATAAAACCAAATTTCTGATGAAGAACAGAGCTTTGGCTTATTTAACCAAAAGGGAGGAAGACTTACCTGGATACTGCAAACTTGTGCATGCCTCAGAAAGGAAAGGGGACAAACTTTCCAGTGGCAGAAGCCAATGAAATTCATGGAAGTCAGAACAGGTGTTTTCCCCTGTTTGGGCACAGAAAAGGACAAAGAGGTTTGAAAATTTTCTCTATTTCATGGCAGTGTCACCACAAGGTATGAGCCCCTGTCCCAGGGTGGGAAGTGAACTTGTGAACTGGCTCAGAAATGAAAATGTTTCCCAAAAGAACCTGGAGAGAATTGCAGAACATGATTGAGTGCAGGGAGGAGGGCAGGCACTGGAAGGTCAGCGTGGTGACAGGTGATATTTCACTCTGCTCACAGCTGTGCAGCTGCTGGCTGCTGCAGGAGGAGCTGAGGGAAGGACAAAGCCCAGCAGCAGCAGATCAATGGCAGGGGAGGCACTGCAAGGGGAAATGTTTGCTCCTGGTTTGCCCACCTGGCCCTCACCATGCTGCAGGATGTTTCCATGGGCTCATGCCCAGTGTGGAATTCAGAAGTTTGTTCTTGGCAGTGTCTCTGCTCCACAGCTTTACACACAGTTTGCTTGATGTGTATTTTCTCAGCAAAGAGCAGGTGACTCTGTTTGGGTGAGGCAGCACAAGAAATTCTTTTTGCCATTATCAGTCTATCATAGCCTGCAAAATCTGGTGATTATCTTAGTCATCAAAACAGATGACATCTTTCTCAGACAGATTAATTATTGGTAAAGGCATAAATTTGCTGTGGTAAATCACTTTAACAAAAACGTGACTTTCCTGGAATTATACCTTAGCTGCTCTGACTTATGCAGCTTTTGCTGTTATCATAATTGAAAATGCAGAAGACATTAACTCTTGAATAGTCTCAGATGTTACTAAGCAAAGAGGGCACACATTATTCCAAATTCTCATGATTCCTGTTTCTGCACACTTTTGGCCTCTCATTCTTTGGAATTAAAATAGAATGGAAAGTGTGCTACAGATAACCAAAAATATGTTTTGAATTTCTGCATCTGAAAATGAAAAATAGAAGCCCCTGTCAGTGTTTGAAAATCTGATCTTGTTCATATGTTTTCACTAAGTAAATAACTCTCTCAAAATGTGTGATTTGAGGGAGGGAATCTCTGGAGGCTTCCCTTGAAACTTCTGGTTTGTTCCTTGTGTTTGGCACAATGTTCCTGCACACTTCATGTATTCTTGCTGCCACTGGTCCTACACAGCAACATCTTAACATCCTAACCTAGAGGAAATTAATATCTTTACATTAAAGGTGGTTTCCTTTCCACCTCTACTTGCTGTAGTTGTGTCTGATTGCTGTGGTAGAAGAGCCGGGGGTGCCCCTGACCATGGAACAAAGGAGGTTGGCTAAAGGCTGAAATAACTTGATGCATGAAATCCAGAGAGCTCAGACTGGCATTGGGAATTCAGGCTTGGAGCTGCTGGCTCTCCCTGCCTGCCTGGTAAAGGCATCAGTGGGAGTGGAAGCTCCTGGGGCTCCCATCCTGGGATGGGCTGGACCCTTCTCCCTCTTGAAGCTCTTCCATTACACCTTGTTGGGGCTTCAGGAAAGGCCAAGACAGGAACCCACCACCACAGTCTGGCATTAGGATGCTCACCTGAGCTTTGGGGTGGGGAGGTTCCCTATGTCTCATCTCCCCCACCTGGAGTGGGAAATGACAGCTGGAGCCTGTGTTTGTAGGGGGGAGGTTGAGCCCCTGAGAGGGGTGGATTTGCCATGAGGTGACAGGTTCCTCCTGCCCTGCTGTTCAGAGGTGTTGGGACAGCTGTGCTCTGTGCCCTGTGTGGGATGGACCCTCCCCACCAGGGCTGGAGTGTAGGGCAGGAGCTGCCAGCCCTGTGGCTGTCACAGGCAACTGGATGTGACTGAAGGAGAATTCTGTGTGTGTGCAGGGAAAGCTGCCACCTCCAACACACCTGGACATGTCCAGGGTGCAGCAAAAGCTCTCAGAATGTGATTTTGGGATGGAGTTAAATGTAAACACCATGTGTACATCTCTCACTGTCTGAACAGAGTCCAAGTTTCTTTTCTGGATGAGTCTTTGGCCTCTTCTGATTGCTCTGTCTTGTTCTCTGCTAGTTTGGTGTGTCCCTTTGGCAAAGTGTGCAGCTGGGGGTGCTGCTAGGAGAGGACTGTCATAACAACTGCCCAGATTTTACTGGGATGTATTTGTGCCTACAGGAGCACTCAAATACCATGGCTTGAAGTCCTGAGACTCACCTTCCCACATGCATCAGTGATCCTAAATAAGTAATGAACCAAATGTAGTTAAGATGCAAATGTAAATGATCTTATTTTCAGCTTGGCTTGCATTAAGCTGTTAATTTCCATTAGCGTTAATGAGAAAATACACCCAAAGGTTTTCTCCAGGCTAGAGTTCTTATCCTCCTAACAATAATTTCTCTTTACACTTTCTTTCAATTGAGGGTATTTGTGTTTTGCAAACTTAATTAAGAATTAATTAATTAACAGTATCCCTGGAAGGAAGAGCAAATGGCATTTTCCTGATTTTACCAAGGAGTGAGGGCAGGTTGCTCAGAGGGGTGTGGGACTCCTGCCCTGATCTGACACCTGAAACCACTCATGCCACCACATTCAACTCACTGGGGACTTTGACAACTTTCTGTCTAATGTCCACTCACATTTATCATCTAATGTGTTGCTTCTCTGACAGTTGTTTACCTGAGTTGGTGCACAGGAGAGCTGTTCTTGTTAGCCAAGCCCCTCACTGGAGCACAGCAGCTTTGTTCTGTTAAACACCCCCAGATCTGCTGAGACTTTGGTATCTGCATTTATGGCAGAGCAGACAGTTTCAAGAGCTGTCTGCAGAGCCAGATCCCATTTTGGCTGTGAGCTGGGACTATGAAACACCACACTGGGATGTGCACCCTGTGATTTCCTACCGGATATCCCAGCCTGAATGAGCAGCCTTAGTGCTGTTCACAGTGGCCAGCTAATTCCTACATATTCATTCTACGTCTTGTTTGTTCCTAGCACTCTATCAGATTTGTGAACCAAATTCACAAATGATGGGGAACATATTTTTCTTCGCAATTAGGGTGATTCACCAGTGGCATAACTAATAGAAGAACAGAAAAGTGCAAAATTATACCCTTCTGCTGGAGTCTGGGGGTGGCACTTGCAAACAGGGATGGTAGGAAACATCTCTGAAAGATAGAATGAGGAATCAGAAAAATAGAATGAGAATGAAGGGGAGAGGATCAAAGTACTAAAAAGAGGCAAGAATGTGGAGATGAGACGTTGGAACAAGAGAAGTGATTACAGCACACAAGAAAGTCTGGGGAAGCGGCTGTGCATAAAGAAAGATATTTCCCTTCCCACAAAGGGAGAGAGATGATGAAATAGGGGCTGGCAGAGTTTTTTTACTGTCTGTCTGTGCTCACTTCACTGCTGTGCAGCCTGCATGTTGGACAATACCATTGCTTCAGGTGCATTTTTATCCCTTTTCCTGCCAGTCCCATCCAGAGAACTGTATGGTCATGTGAATCCCAGTTTTCATTTCAAAGAGTCTGGCTGGCATAACCTGGTTAGAAACTTGAGAAGTGGACTCTAAGAATTCTAGCCTGAGAGGAAAAGAAAACATATTTGAAATTGCCTTAATGAAGAATGGCCCAATTGTTTATGTTGAACAACCAAAATAGTCTTGTAAGTTTTGTGGGATATTACCCTTTCTACAGCTCTACACTGATGTTCTCAAATCTCTTGATTTGCATTTTAATTTTGCATCTTGAAAAAAAAAATAAGATAAATTAAAAGCCAACCCCTTTTCTACCTGTATCTTTCTTTATCATCTCTTTTGAATTTTAAAATATTCTTTGGAGAAGAAACAATTCCAGACTGTAATAACCATGGTCTCTGTGCTGTTTTGTGCTGGATGAAGTCACTAATCCTTTTATGTCACCCTTTGTGAGGATGATCCTTGTCTGGTCCTGTATATTGATTAAAATTAAGCATGACACAAAACCTTTATAATCTTAAAGGATTATCCTTTTATGTTTTTGTCTCCTCCTTTTTTCTTTTTATATTTTTTGGAATTAACTCTTTTCTACCCTGGCTGATCAACAAGCTGCCTTTTTTTCTTAAACAGAAATGTTGCAGAGTGAATTGATTTCCTATTTGCTTATGTTCAGCTTTAATGAAATGTGCAAATGGGCACTTCCAGGGCACACTATTGCAGGTTAATTTGAAAGTGGACATCTCTGTCGTGTGTGGGATAGACAGAGCCCATTTATGCTTACAGTGATTAATAGAGATGATCCCAAAGAACACTGCCATGGATTCTATGCCAAAACATTTGTTCCCTTGTGTTGGTTTACACCTGTGCAGCTTTGCTGGCTTGGGGAATTGTCTTCACACGCAGCCATGATGAATAATCTGTTTTTTGGGATGTGTGGGTTTGGTTTGGGTTAGGTTTGCATTGTTGAAGACAAAAATTGATTAACTGCATCATTTTTGCTGAACCATGCCAAGTGGCAGAGTAGGATCCAAGTCATACTTGAATGTGGTGTGTATTGCCAGAACCACACAGAATTTATATTTTTCCTTTTAGGACTGGGACACAAAGGCCCATCTGTAAAACAACCAGTTGCTAGAAGCAGCCTCAGAGCATATAATTTTTAAAACAAACTGCAATGAACTGTCTGGACACATTTCTATCCCTAATTCACCAGCCCTTGCAACCCTGGGTTTTGCTGCTCATTTTAAGAGAGTGTTTACCCTGTACCCTGTGACCCTTAAAACTGAGTATGCTGCACTAACCTTAAATTCACACTAAACAGTTTTTCCTTCTTGTTCCTAGTTGCTAAGAGGAGGTGAAGTTGGTAATTGCTGCTGCCAGGTTGGGCAAGGAGCTGGATTTGTCAGGAGGAGGCCAGCCCTGCCTTAAGGAGCACGCATGGAGCTGAGAAATGCTCTGTGGCAAATTCTCACAAATCACAGCAACCAACCAAAACATTTCAAGAAGCCATGAAAGCAAAGGTAAAGTACAGGGCTGTTTGTACCTGTGCTGATTACTGTGTTCTAAACAGAGATTTGTTTATAAGGAAACAAAAATAGAAACTGGGATTTGGGGCTCCTCCTGCCTGTCTGTGGCTCAGCACTGCAGGGGCAGGATGTGATGATGGGAATGGACAGCTGGTTTTGGAGGATATTTGTTCTGTGTGGCCAAGGGAGACACTCCTCCCCTGCTCTGGGGGCTTGCCCTGCACATTTTTCAGACCTGGGAATTTGTGAAGTGTCTCACCTTGAGCCACCAGGTGCTTCCATAGCACAAACAAACAATAATGCAGCACAGAATGCACTGCTGTGCACAGCAACTGTGCTGTGCCAATAATCAACATCAGCGGGCAAAGTGTCCTGAGTACTGCTTAAAATTGTACTGTGAGTGCAAGACAAAACTCATGGCAAGGTTATCTGTTCAAACACTAAGTTTCTGATTTGCCTGAGCAGGTTGCTGGGAACAGACTTTCCCAGGCTACCACTTAACTACAATTACTGTTGTTACAAGGTTAAGCAATAAACTTAACTCTCTTCTGGCTTTCAGCAGGTCAAATTATTCATTAACAACCTCTGGGCAAAGCCTAGCCAGCTCATATGCTTAAAAACCAATTAGATTTATCCCTGGTTTTACTAAGGTTCTCTTTGGTCTTAAAAGGTTCATCAGCAAAGTTGGAAGAGGCTGGATCTGCAGTCAGTCTTTTGGGACTGGACATTTCCTTTCTTCCTTCTTCAGGGTCAATGCAGGATTCCTTTTGATATAAATCCAACCTTTTAGATTATTTGATGTGGCTTGTCTCTCTGTAATTAAGAATCCACTGACAAAACTGACTTCAAACTGGTTGTTAATTGCTTCTTAACAATGCCTGTTCTTCTGGTGTGTCCCCCATAATATTGAGGGGGTTTAGGTTGGTCACTGAAAATTTTAAGATGTGAAACCTAAGTTCTCCTTTCCATACCTTTCAACCTACTTCTCAACAGGAAAAACTGCACAAGGTTATGTATTTGTGAGCACCAGTCTGCTCTTTAATCTAGAAGTCAAAACTAAGCCAACTTTTTGTGGGCTATTTGCTCCCATGTTATCACGTTCCATAGGGATTCTTTCTTTTTCTGAATAAGGCAGAGAGATGGGATTTCTGGTTGCTTTAGAAAGTGTGGTTTATTTTTCTGATCTTCTACAGAAAATGTGAGTTCTTGTTACAGGTGTTGAGAGCATGGCTAGAAGTCACAAGACTTACGGTTGCAAGGTCTTTTAAGGATTTATTAACCAATGAAACACTGTCAACAAAGATATTTATGTTTCTAATCCAATACTAAGAAATTTTGTCTAATTACAATGTGACCTTTCTTAGCTAATCCTGCTCTGGCACACAGAGCTATTCTAAGGCTAGTCTGTCACCCTTGTACCTACTTGATTCTTTCTATATCTTAAACTTTGTGGCTAAACTTTTCTCTGCTTAACATGTCTCTGCTTTAAGCTTTAAATCTGCATTCTTGCCTCTAGCACCTAAGCTTGGAAGCTTTTTCTATGGTCTCAGTTCAAATCCTGTGTTCTTTTCTAGACTTTGATTCACAGGCTCGTTGTTCTGAGAATTCCTTACGTATTGAATTCCGACAACTTTTCACAAAAGTTTTGATTTTAAAAAGTCAAAAACCAACAAGTTCTCATCTAAGTCCTAGAATTCCCCTTCCTTTGGCCCTAACAAAACATTGGGGATTGTAACTGAACCCAAATTCTTTTCAGAGCCTCATTCGTGGAGTTGAGGTTTTTATTTTGCATCTAGCTTTAGCAGGTGTAAGAGCATTACTAGCAAAGAACCCATCCCCAGCGCTCTGGAGTCTGTGATGGGCAATGGCAATTTCCAAAATGCACAAAGCCATCCAGTGCTGAAATAATAACACTGCTGTGCTGCCAGACAGAAACAGCCCTGAACCTGGCAGGATGATCTCTTGAAGAGTCTGCAGGTTGCAGTGGCTAGATCACATCCCATGGTGTGACTCTGGAAATCAAATAATTTTTCACAGAAACAAAAAGTAAAATTACATTTTGTGGTTTTACGAGCAAACTGGCATTTCAAAGTACAGTAATTTCACGACTATAATGTGCACCCTTTTGTCTAAAATTTTGATTGAAACCCGGAAGTGCGCCTTATAATCAAATGCACCTTATATATGGACAAAGTTTGGAAATTTGCCAACCCGGAAGTGTGATATGCAAGCTGAGCCGCAAGGGGGAGCAGCGCCACGGGAGCGCCGAGCTGCAGCCGCACCGTGGGAGCCGCGAGCCATGGCAGTGCTGCAGGAGCCAAGCTGCGCCAGCTGGCGCCGGGGGCGGGCGGGAGTACCGGAGCCTGTGGCACGGGTAGGGCGCCTGGGGCTGTGTTTAAAGGCTAGGCCAATCTGTGAAAAATGTTTGCAAATTGAGCACCTGCCAGTAAACCCCGCGATCACGTGAGTTCATTACTAATTTGTTACTTTGTTGCACGCGGATCCTCACTGCAAAAAAAAAAGTGCGCCTTATAGTCTGGTGTGCCTTATATAATGTACAAAGTTCAGAAATTTGCCAACTCCCAGAGGCGCACCTTGTAATCTGGTGTGTCTTATAGTCTTGAAATTACTGTACTTTTGCTCACATCCTGTATTGTAACCCAAGACAACAGGGTTGCTCAAAGCTCTGTCCAACTTGGCCTTGAATATTTTCAGCTGCAGCATCTCTGGAGAACCTGTGCAGGGCTCACCACTCTGAAAGGGAAGAATTCCTTCCTATTGTCTAATCTAACCCTGCCTCTGTCAGTTCAAAGCATTTCCCCATGTCCTATCACTCCATACCTGTTTAAAAGGCCCTCCCTAGCTCATGTTAGGCACTAGAAGGCACTCTGGGGTTTCCCTGAAGCCTTCTCTTCTCCAGGCTGAACAGCCCTGACTCAGCCTGTCTGCACAGCAAAGGGCACTCTGCTCATCCTTGTGGTGTGCTCTGGACCCATTCCAACAGATCTATTCCTGCTGCTCTTGGGGGTCCAGAGATGGATGCAGCACTGCAGGAGGGTCTCAGCAGAGCAGGGGGGCACAATCACCTCCCTTGATGTGCTGGTGCTGCTGCTTTTGATGCAGCCCAGGACACAGCTGCTAAGAGGCTGTGCCTGCACATTGCTGGGTCATGTCCAGCATCTCCTATATCAACAGCCTCAAACCCCCCTCCCCTCAGGGCTGCCTGGATCCACTCTCTCCCCAGCCTGTATTTGTTAAAGCAGTCTTTAAAGCATTTAGATTTAGGTTGCTGAGCTTCTGTATTGGGAGGATGGAAAGCTGTGATGGAAGAGGAGTTTCACTGCAGGTGTATTTCCAAAAGAAAAGCTTTAACTTAATCACCTCTCATGACACATGAGGCCACAGGACACTGTGCTTTTGCTTCCTTCTCTGTTCTTACTGCCTTTCTTCCCAGAATTTGGTGTTGCTCTGGCTTAATTTGCCTCTTACTCTCTCCAGCAGAACATTCGTGCTTTTCACATTCTGGATTTCTGGAGTGAATTACAAACCCATTGGCAGCTGCTGTTGTCCTAAATGGGTTTGTAGGTGCCAGTGCCTCCTGAGTGAGAGCTGTGCTGCAGGGTAACACAGCACACACAGGAGCTGTGGTCACCTGTGCTTTGTGAGCTCAGGAGAAGGCTCAAGGTGTGCAGGCTCAGTTCTGTCAGGCCCACAGCGTTCAGAAATGATGGTTTTAATAAGGCTGGTGAGAGGGAGAGGAAATGCTGCTGCAGGACGTGTAGGAGCTGACAGGTCCCACCTGGAAAGTGCTGCTGGGGCTGGTGGTGCTGTGGTGCAGACAGAATCCCTGCTCACACAGAAGCCAGCACCCTACAGAAGAGGGCTGTGCCTGCTCTGTGCACAGACATTGCCTGCTGCACCCAGCCTCTGCTCTCACTGCTCAGTGTCCTTTGCTTTTTTGGCTTGTGAGCACCAGGATGCTCAATTCTAGCACTTTACAGGGACAGCCAGAGACCTGAGGGGTTTGAAACCACCAGTAACTCAGGAAGGACTTTCCTGGTTGTTGTGTTACTGGTACACATTTTCTGAGTTTAATTTGGTGTATCTGGGGGAGGAAATGCATGCAGGAATGGAGGGCAGGGATGGTCTGGGGAGGAAGAAAAGAGCAAATGGCTGAAGTGTATTTTATCAACTTGTAAGAACATCTGACAGTGTGAATTACCTGAGTGCATTTTTTTATTGTATCTCACACCAGTGTCTACCAAAGGGAGAGCCCAAAATAGTGCAGTGGCTTCTGTTAGACAGCTTTGACCCTCTGCACCAAAGACTTGAGGGCCTAAGAAATGTTCTGCATGAGTTAGAGGGACAGCACAGGTTAAATGCACATTACATTACATGTAAGTGAGCAAGGCTGAAGCACAGGAGAGGGAAATTCTCAATGCCCAGGCAAGTGGGAGAAGCTTCTGTTGCAGTGTGGGGTGAGCCTGGGACGTGGGGCAGCCTCTTCTGCCAAGGTCAGCTGCAGGTGTCTGCAACATAGTGCAATAACAGCTGAAAACTAAAGAAAAACAAAGAAAATGAAAATTAGGAGGGCTTTTCCCAGCTGGACTTTTATGCTGGTTCAAGCATAGTGGTATTTCAGAAAGACCCAAAAGACACAGCTCTGACTTTCTGCACTCTCAGTTGAAAGAAGACTCATTTGGAAATTGAGTATTGCTCGTAATGCTTGTGATTTTGATATGTTGGGAGGCATATATTAAAATAATTAAGTAGCACAGGCATTTCAGTGCTGCTCAATTACAGCACTTGTCTCTTGAGGATGACAGTTATTAGACTGCAGGTGTGACTATAACCCACATTTCTCCAGAGATGACTTTTTTGGCTGTATTTGAAAAACTGTCATAAACCTTGTTGCCTTTGTCTTCCATTTTTTAGCTCCTGGTTTTATGGGAGGGAGGAGGAGGACAAGGGAAAAGGTGGGGAGGAGCACGACAAAGGGAAAGAAAATAAATTAGAACAGTAATGTTTGCTACTCCAGGAAGGTAAAGAAGAAAGCAAGCCATTCCTGGCAGTGCCCCAGGAAAGTGCCACTGAGCTGGGGCTGGTTCTCCTGGGGACAGCTGCTTCCCTTCTGGAGAAGTCTCAAAAGACTACTTTGAGAACTTGCATTTCCAAGTGATTTCAAGGATGCTCCTTTATCAGGGCTACACATCAGAAACTGTATAAATTAACACTCTTGTTAGAGCCCAAGAGTAGCTACAGTTTGTCTCTTGGGAATCACCTGGGAACATCCCTATTTCAATGGAAATGCAGCCCTCCCACGGGGCTACAGGGATTTCTCCAACCTAAAGCACACAAAGGAAGGAGGCAAGTCAAAGGGAACCTTTTTGCACACCAGATCTGAAAGATGAGCATTTCTTGCTCTCCGAGTAAAATTTGTTAATTGTGTGGTTTTATGCCCTGTAAGTCGATAAAACACAACCCCCAAACCACTGGGTTTTAATATACTGGTCAAGTAAAACTAATTCTGCAGTTGGAGAAAACTCCTGTTTCAGCAGGTATCACCTGTGCCTGTTTTGATATTGTATTACCCCTAAAAGGAAATGCAGTGCCTTAGGAGCAAAGGACCTAGGTCAGAGAAAAGGCCAAATTCTGGTGTCAGCTGCACAGAAAACACAAGTGTTGGATCCCAGAAACCTGGGAGTTTTGAGCTTTCTGTGCTTTCTGGCACTGACCCCCTGCAGAACACTGCTTTTGAGCTGAGGCCTTGGAGAAGGCTCCAAATTTGAGTGATGGAGTTGGAATCACTGGTTTGTAGTTCAATAGAAGTGTGTGATTTCACATGGGGAAGGGTTTGGAATCTGGGGATTTTAGATTATAGTAATAGGTATGGGACAAGATGGAGGAATTTGGGTGGTGTCTTTTTCTGTCTTCTTCCTTCTTTACGATTTCTGGTAGTATTTGTTTGGACAGTTATTGCTGCACTGCAGGTCACAGGAGTTTGGTTATTGGGTCAAAAGTATAAATAATACAGGTGTTAATTCTCTATTGGACTGTTGAGCTTTAAAAGACCTTGTAACCAGCTGGATTCAGCTCCATTTAGCTCACTTTTAGCTGGAAGTGCTGGAAGTGCTGCTGAACTCTCTGCACTTTTGATAAAATTTAATAAACAACAATCCCAAACATGAGAAAACTCATCTTCTTTGTGTTTTTAATCTTGACTCTGAGTAAAGACAGAAGAAAATGAAGATAAGTCCTTAATTAAGTAATGCAAATACCACATTTACAACAACCCTCAGAAGGCCATCACAGCTGTATTTTGGATTTGTGTCCCCCTCTGCCAGCCAGCTCCTGTTCTTGTGCTTCCACACTTAGCAGCATCCAAAGCTTGAACTGCTGCAAGGCTCCTGAGATGAGCTTGTTTGGAAACCTCAAAAACAAGGACTTTGCATTTGGAGGTTGCAGAGGATTGCCAAGACCAGGGCTGGGCAGGACAGGGGTGTAGAGCAGGGAGCTGAGGCAGGATGTGAGAGGCTGGAAGGAAAAACCACCAGGGAAGGGCACACATGCAAAAACTCCATCTGGGAACACTGGGACGTACACAATTTAAGCTTACCTGCTGTTTAGTCACTGAGCAATTGGTGTTGCAGTCTTTCAACAGCAGATTCAGAACCCCCTCTGAACAAACTGAATTCTCTGGGTTGTGCTGAAGGCACAGCTTGGACTGAGGCCAGTTGAATGAAGAGAAATGCTTCCACATGGTTCTGCTAGACACAATTTATTTCTTAGCTTGAGAAACTGAGCCATATTTTCAAACCAGTTGTGGTGCTAGATCCTTGGCTGGTTTTGTTTTCCAGAACTTCAGGTTTGTGTTGAACAGGCTGCCCAGGACTCAGGTCTCTGCTTCCCTGTTCTCACCCTTCTTTAGGATACTGAGCAGCTCTGCCATTGAGCATTTATTGCAAGGGTTGGATCCAAAGCCTGTTAATCCTTCCACTTCCCAGTGAATTTTGGTTTGCACAGCTCAGTTCAGGCTGGAGGATTACCTTATTCTTCAGGCCCACTGACAGCTGGCACAGCTGCTCCTTGAGTCGGTGCAAGACCTCTGGAAACAGGCTCTGCATGGATCTGAAAACCATAAATTCAGAACCACTGAACTGAAGAGAGTTCAAATAATTCCTCAAGCAATAATGAATACTTTTACCTGCTTCTCCCTCTCCCAGCTCTGATCAAATCCAGCTTTTCCTGTTTTACCTTAATGGGTAGAAGGCAGCTGAAGCTGTACACTGACAAATAGGAAGGCACAATTGCTTCAAGGAAGTTACCCTGCACATGAGCCACTTAAGGGGGAAAAATAAAATTGGTTCATATAAAACTCCATGGTTTATTGCCTAATCTAGGAAAGGGTAGTAAAATAGTACTGAGTTGGAAATTTTTTAATTAAACCCATGCTTGATGACTTAAAGTTTATGATTTCTAGTGAAGATTAATGCACAATAGCGAGCCAAACAATTTATTATTTCAGAGCTTGTTGTCATGTAATTTGTAGAACTGAGTGAAAAAGAGATTATTACATTCAAACGAATTTATTGTTCTGTAGCCTGGGGTTTTTCTTTTGGTTTGGCTGTTTTTTCATAAAGTGAAAGTAAATAAATTAAAGCACTGAAGCAACTCTTGGAATTTCCCCAGAGTGGGATACTCACACAGGCTTCAGACCAGAAGCTCTGAACTCTGCAGAAGGCTTGGGTTTCCTCAAAGCTGTAATCACACACTGTTACAGATGCAGAAGAGAAGTGGCTAAATCATTTGCCTAATCTTTAAAACAGCTTTCTAATTAAGGGAGAGATTCAGGATATAAAATTGCACCAGAACATGTACCTTTGTATCAGTCTTGGATTTTCAAAATCTTATGGAAGAGGAATTTTCAGCTACAGGAAACAAAAAACTGCAGAATACTTCCTGCCAGCTTCATTTTTTCTAATGAACTAGCTACAGCCACATCACTAAGGAGTCTGTTCTTGATCAAACTTTCCTGCCAGTTTTCTTAATCCCCAAATTGAATTTCACCTCTTTCAACCTGAGAACCATTATTCTTCACCTTAATGACAGGACTTGATTTGACCTGTTCCTTTTCATTCACTATGTTATTACAGTTAAGGATTAAATGTTAAAAGGAAGTAATCCCAAAGCCTCACTGTACTAAAATGGAAATCTTAATTTCACTAAAATGAAATTACACACATTTTAGGGTATGGTTGTATGAAGAACCTCTCCACTCATTTCGTTTAGTTTTCATTCCTGACCCTGTATTCCATCAGTTCAGGAGCCCCTCAGTTGTGGAGGGGGTGTGTGGGCTGGGATCTCACTCTGAGCCCCAGAATAACTGTTTTGGCACAGCAGAAGGGGGCGGGGAGGACGATGAAGAACATCTTTGCTGCAGGAAGTGCTGGACACAATGTGCTGAGAGCCATTCAGGAGTCAGACCAGGGTTTGGGTGCCAGTGAGATTTTACCCTTAATGCTTCTGTGGTAATTGGTGATAGGAAATGATGAGTAACTGAATGCAAGCTGGACAAGATGTGTATGTTGGATGATCCATCTGGGGACTGATTTTTACCCTTACAGTCCTGGTTCAAGGCTGTCTGAATTTGTATGTACACACAGAGAAGTTAGGCTGACATTGGCCATGGGACCTTTTAGGGTTGGGATGTGTTTGTCACTCGAGTGAAATTGTTCAGAAAAATCTGAAATTGCCCTGAGAGATTTCCCTTGGAAAGGCAGAAGGCACTGGCACAAAGCAGCAGCTGCTGGGCTGGGGGCTGTTCCTTTGCACATGGGAGAAGAGGCTCTGGGAAGGCACATCCCTGGAGAGAACAGATCTGGCACCTGGCTGGCCCCAGAGACCAGACCAGAGAGGCCTTTTCAGTGCCCACATTTACAGAAAATGTGAATATGTGCTGTCATGCCGTGCCTGTACAGATCCCAGAGCCGTGTTCCCAAAGCCTGCCTGCTGTGCTGAGTGGAGACCTGCAGAGTGCCATGTGTTTTATTTAACCCCTTCTGTGCCACTTTGGGGTGAGTGCTGCACCTGAGGTGAGCTCCTTTGCTGTTCAGCTCTCCAGGGCACAGGCTTGTGTGCAGCCCTGGCAGAGTTAACACCCAGCCACGTCCCAGCCCTCCCCTGGTGGCTCTGCTGGCAGCCCCTGGGCTGCTGGAGCAGGGCAGGAGCCTTGGCAGGGTAGTGACCATCCAGGAGATGCTGGAGTTGAGAACAGCCACATTTTCTGCCCCAGTGCCATCCATGGGAGAGCTGCCAGCTTTCCAAAGAGCCAAAGCAGCCTTCAGCTGCTCTCTGCCATGCAGCTTTCCTCTCCTTCTGGATTCCTTCTGGAATTCCTTCTGCATTCCTTCTCCTGTCCCCCCTCCCTCAGAGGACTGTGTGACAGAAGGGATTTATCCACAGCCACGTCTCCTTTGCTCAAGGACCTTCCTCTAATTGTTTCTGATGTTCTCATTTTGACCCAGTGCTGATTCTTCTCTTTGTGCTCATCCTACATCCCCTGGGATGCCCCTGGGATTAGGGCACTCTCCTTGAAATTATTAGCTCTTGCTTCCACTTTGTTTCTCCAGCTCTTTTTCACAAATCCAGTGGAGTAATGGGACTTTAGAGCTTTCTTTTGAAGTGTTTTGATCTGAAGATTCCAGAATGCATGGATTCCTCCTCCCTCCCTCCTTTCTGTAGTACTAGAGGAAAGATTTTTACATTATCCTGTATGTTCTTGAGACACTGGTAAGGATTAAGAACTGAAGCCATAGGAGTGGAGCAGAACTGCATTTTGCATTCAAAAAACCTACAAGATGATGCATAAGAAAATAATAATAAGATTTCAAATTATTTGTGTTCTTTATCAACCAGGAATCAGAGTTACTGCTGCCATTTTGTGGTAGCTCTCTTGGAAGGTGCCCAACATGCATTATCCAGCACTGGGACTGTCTGGTGCTCCTCTGGTTGATGTGTGAGTCATGCAACAGACAGCTTTTTGTATTTAGCAGCAGGTTTGTGAGGATGAAGAGAAATGCCTGCACACCTGCATTGTTCCCATGGCACCTGAGCACTTAAATGTCTTTTCCTGTTTGACATCCTTTGTATTCTAATAACACACAGAGGCATCAACAGAGATGGGAACTCTATTATGCAAGACACTAAGTGAGCATGAGAATGGCAGCACCTGCCCCAAGTAACAGACAGTTTAAAACAGACAAAACAGGCACTAAAAGGTGCATAATCTCCATTTCTAGGTAGGGCCATGGGATAAATGAAGACTCTTGCAGTTACAGTCTGTAATAGTCACAGTCATTGAACCTCTAACTCTAGAGTTTCAGACCTGTGTTTTTTAAAGAGAATAACTGCTGCAGTCTTGGAAACAATTTATGTCTGTTAATAATCAAGATGTAAAATGAAGCAATGCAGTTATTGAGGCAGGTGATGTGTTCAGATATTACTGCATGGGGATGTTTCACAGGAATGGACATTAAGAAGCAAGTAAAGATTTTTTCATTTTAAACACGGGGAAAAGTGCAACCTATAACTAGAATAGAAAGATCCTTAATTGTCCTTCACCACTTTCATGCCTCTGGTGTTCTCTAGATTTACTGAAGGTATTTGGGTTTCAAACTACGCTAAGGAAAAATCTAAATTGCCCCAGCAGCCTGTCCCAGAGCCTCGTTCATTAGGGATAAGACCCCAGTGCAGAGTTCACTGCTGAGCTGCCTGGGCCCCAGCAGCAGCTTTCCCAGCTTTAAAAGAAACCCTCCAGTTTTTAAATGTATTTACATTTACTTACTCTACTTAAAACACAAAAGGAGGAAATATGGTTAGTCTCTCATGTTAAAATTTAAAGGCTAAAGTCCCACCATTTCTTTTATCAGATCCCATACCCTCTGTTTTTAGGTTGGATGTGCAGCCCTGACACTGTTTTCTGCAGAGGATGAGTAACTGCACGTGGCAGGTTTATGGAAAATGAATTCCTCACCTTCAGTGGGAGTTAAGGAGAGCATTGGTGCCATCTGCACTGATCCCATTACAGCCAGCTTAGGGACAGCTGGGATGTTGAGGCATCCACTCTCCTCATTAATCCCCCATTCCACTGCAATAAACTTCTGCAGAGATGGCAACACATTGCAGATGGAATTAATCCACCATGGCAGCAGCTAATTAAGAGAAGAAATCTGTAGCAGTGCCTTATGGCTTTAATTCCCTTTTTATACCTGCAGGGCAAGGAGTGTTAAAAATGAAAAGAAGTTAAGCGTGAGCTGGCTCAGGCTTTAACCATGTCTGCAATCTCAAATACTCTTGCTCCTGCTCACTTCAGTAAAGCCTTGGATCAGACTTGAAAATAAAAAATTAATGAACTATGAGAAGAACAGAGGAAAAGAAGTTTTCAATAAGAATGCTCAAAAATCAACCTGAGCACTCTCCTAAGAAAGCTGATACACTTAATCTCAGCATCAAAGCAGAGTTTTGTATGGGGGCAGATATTTCCAGGAAGGAGTACTCAGATACAAAAGGTCTTTTCAGGAGCAAGTAAAGTATAAATCATTTGAGATTGAATCTTTTAGAGCAAGAAATAGTTCTCCATAGAGTGTTGTGTCAGGATAAGAGCAACCAGCTGTGCTTGTGTCTTCCAAAAAGGAACTCTCTTTTAATGGATTTTGGAACTTATGCTCTTAATTTTAAAAAATTAATTATCCTGAAGCCTTTCATTATCTACCATTATCTATCTCTCTGATGACCCCCCCACCAGCTAAAACCAAAAAGGGGGAATGATGAAAACAAAAGCCTGTGTACATCATTTTGTGGGATAGGAGTGCTGGTGTATAAATGACCAATAGCAGAGGAAATGAATGAAATGTGCACAGGACCATATGGGAAATGTTAGAGCTACTGGGGATCTGTGCAGTATTTATGTGTAAAACCTTGAAGTGTGCTTTCTGGAGTAGAGCTTTACAAAATGTGTTATTTCAAACTTAAAGAGCTCTATTTGTAGCCCACTGAAGCATGTACTTGGCTTTAAGCATATGTTGAACACTGTTCTCTCCTTGTCAAAACACTTTGGGCTAAATACACAGAAGATATAAGAGTGAGGATTACTATTATGTGATCTGTCTTAAGGACCAGTGGAATTCCCAGACCTGGCTTTAGACTTGGAGTTCTCTAGGCAATGAAGTCTGGTACCACAAAAACAAGAGAGGACTTGATAAAGGCGTCATAAAAAATGTTTAATAATTGACATTTTTTCCAGGAAGTGAGGCAGCTCCTCTGACAGAAAAAGACTCCTGTCTTTTCTTGGAATTAATTCTTTATGTCCTGACTTATCAAACTAGAATGGTGGAAAAAAGAGGTCAGAGCTTGCTTTCATTTGTGACTAGCAATAGCACTGGAATTCCCAGTCCATCTCAGATCAGTGGTCTGAACACATCAGGTGAAATAAAAGCTGCCCTGTGGGGAATTGCCTCACAGCATCACCCAGAGACCTGTCTGCACTGGCAAATTTAGGAAATAGAGATGTTGGACAGCCACAGCCCTGAGGCTTTTTTTGAACACCGTGGTTCTGCCTTGAACATTTGGCAGTGTGGGGGGTTTGGTTTCCTTTGTCCTTCTGCAGATCTGGGCACTGGGAGCCCATGCCAGGGTCATGGTGCCAGTGTTGCCTTTTACAGCCTGGAAAGGAAACTGGAGGGAAATTTTGGTATAGAAGGTAATATAAAAGTGGATCTTTATTTGGAGGTCTCCAGGCACAGTTATGGAAGGGTGTCCACAAAAGCCCACACAGGGTGAATACAGTTTTTGTAGGCTTTAGGAAATCAGCATAACTGATCAAAAGCAGCAATCAGGAGGACAAGTGGGGATGCAATTCCCCCCCAGGTCAGGCCCCTTCCCTGGAGCCATGCCCCCTGGTACCAGCTGTACTTTTTCCATGAAAATGTCCATGTGGAAGAGTTTTTCTCAACTTTGCTTCGTAGGAAGAACCAAAACAGGATAGGGATCTTGTACCCTCAGGGCTTGGAGCTCTGGAATTTGTTTTGTCTCCCTGCCAAGGGAAAGGGCATGGAAAAGTACTGGGAAAACTACTGGAATTAATAGGCTACAGAGCTCCAAACATTTGAGTGAAGAATACAGAGAACATAGAAAAGAAAAAAAGGCAAAAACCAAGATGGCATCACTAAGAAGTGGGGTCAGAAATCCCCTGCAGAAATCACACTTAGAAAGGGAATTGTGACCTCAAAAGTGAATGCCAGGAGGGGAGTTGGGGCTTGGAGTCCTAAGAGGAGAAGGACAATTGTAGAATCAGTGGGCAGAGCACTGCAGTGCATCCCCATTTGGGGAGCAAAGGGATCCCCACTGGAGGCATCTGAGACAGACAAATGCAGAGCTGTGCCTCCCTCCCCAGGCTCTGTGGGCTCTGGGACACTTCTGCCTCATTCTGCCACAGCTCTCCTGCTGTTGGAGACAGTGGGAACTCTGCATCCCCTCCAAGTTCAAGGTTATTCTTAAGCACAGACATTAATTGGATTGGGAACAAGTCCTTTGCTGAGTTAGGGTCAGACATTCTTACATCCCACGTGCAGAGCATCTCATTAAAAGAATGTGTCTGATTCTAAAAAAACAGCTTGGGAGCAGAACATCAAATGTGCTTTTGGTCAGGGTATTTGTCACTTGCTGTGTTTCTGTTACTTGCAATGAATTAGAATGATGTATTCTTAAATCCAGCTGAAAGGTGGTTCTGGACAATTAAGATTGATTTTTGTGTGTGGATCCTTGTGCTCTAATAACTTACATAGGGACAGATATCTTAAATACAGGCCTCATTATTTTCCCAACTATGCAAAAGTCTTACATTTTACTGCTAGATTATTAATTTCCAGTTGCTTATATATGATGAGTCTGTGTACATTTTTTGGAAAAGTGCCTCTGAGCATTGATGCTACAAAAACATCAAAGTTACTACAAATCCTTCAGTCATACAGGGTTCCAAGAGGTTTGGATTGTCTCAATATGTGCAATTTAAGCTTGAACTGCAAGATTGAATTTTCAGAAGGATTGCTATGAGGAAGAGGAAAAAAAAATAAGGAACAGAGATTCTGGCCTATGCTCTTTGGTCATAGCTCAGGGAAGACTGTGAGTATTATTGATTGGGGATTTCACCTTCAAATAGTGAACAAAAGATTGAAGACTTAATTTTACTTGTGGCAGGCAAACATCAAGCCCTGGTTCTGTAACTGTGCTCAGCCAAGCTGCCAGGCTGGGCACAGCTTCATTCCCCTCCTTCACGTCTGTAAGAAGGAATTGCAGCAGGCTGTCACAACAGTCTGGGTTTGAAAAAGCCCCAGACACTTAGGCTGTACTTACAGAATACTTACAGAAGTGTTGCTGAGAGAAAAAGGCATGTTGTCTGTGTTGCAGAAGTGGGCTCATTTTCTAGACTGACCCAAGTTCCATTCCTGCCACTCCCAGAGCAGCTCTTTGATTTGTAGCAGGAGGAGCTGGGCTCTGAATCCTTCTGAGCACACAGCTCCTGTGTTGAAGAGACAGAAGTCTTGACGGACATCTCTAGGCAGAAGATCCCCATGTTTATTTGATCTGTAGGTGAGCAAGAATATTTTTATGGCATTGGGCAATTCATGCAAAGGCTTTCAACTTAATTTTTCCCTTTTGATCTTTTTCCAGATAGCTCCAATGTCAGGTTACTCTTTCATGTCTCCCAAACTGGTACATTTTCAGACCAAATACTCACAGCTCAGCAAAACAAGCCCAGCCTTCTACAGTGGTCAGGATCAGAATCTTTGTCTTAACCAGTTTTATTTTTCAGGGTCTGATGTTTATAAACCATTTGATACATAACTGCTATTTCACTTGGTGTCCTCAGCAGTTTTATTTTGGGATTTCATGTGTTTTAAAAGAAAAAACTTTTCAGTAAGTGAGCAGAGCAAGAGTGGCTTATTTGTTGTTGTGTGGATGAATAACAAACCTGTTCTACAACAACCTACAGTAGCATCATGGGGAGGAGGGAAGGATGGAGAGGAAAATTGGGAAGGGCTATGTTAATCTTCATTTTTGCCCTTGTGTGTTCTGCCAGGTCTGTTCCTCCACCCCCATCAGAATTGACCATGCCCTGTAAAACCTGAGCAACTCCTTAGACTGTTCCTGCTTCCATCAGGTAGAGGGCTGATGGAACTACCTAAAAACAGAGGCCAGGCAAAATTAAGACAATAAAAAGCAGTTATAGTTACTGAAGGGCCTTCAGGTACATTTAGGGCAGACAGAGCCCTCCAGGGGCTACACCCAAAATGGACAATGGGTCACGGGTTTTTACACTTTTGTAAGTTTGGTCCATTTGCACATTGGGGGTTAATCTTCCAATTACAGCTTCAGGTAATGAAGTAATGTACAGTAGTTTCACGAATACAAGCCACACCATTTTGACTAAAATTTTGCTCCCACACCAGAAATGCGGCTTATACTCAGGAGCGGCTAATATGTGAATAATTTTCTGACATTTACAACCTCAGAAGTGCCTGCCGGAGTGCCGAGCAGCTGCTAGTAAAAGCTCACATTTCGTGATTGTCACAAATTGTTACTCTGTTGGGCCGCAGGTGGAGCCTGGCTCCCTGCAGGCAGCACGAGGGGCGGGGAGAGAGGAGGGAGAACTTTTCCTTCCCTCCTCTTCCACAGCCTGGGGGAGAGATGAGGGGGCCCCGTGCTGCCATCGCCGCGGCTCGGGGAGGAGGCGGGGTGCTCTGTCCCCGCCCGCCGCCGTGGGAGCGGGAGGACACCATCCCTGCCTGCCACCACGGGGCAGCGCCGGGCCGTGGTGACCGAGCCCAGTGGCAGCGGTGGCTGGCCCCGAGCAGCCCCACCGAGTGGCAGCGCTGGGCTGGGCTACCTGGCCCCGTCAGCAGCCCCGAGCGGGCCGAGCCTGCACAGCCTTAGCTGAGCCAGTAAACCCCGCCCTGCCGCCGTTCTGTTACTAATTGGCAACTTTGTTGCACACGGGTCCTCGCTGCGAACACAGAGCGGCTTATATTCGGGTGTGGCTTATTTATGGACAAAGAACGAAATGTTTGCCAACACCCAGAGATGCGGCTTATACTCAGTGCGGCTTGTATTTGTGAATTTACTGTACACTAAATTTGCTCCCCCACTTTTGTTTCCATTTCTCAGGGCCTGAGGCAGTGAGGTGTCCTTGATTCTCAGGCCTGGAGAGGAATTGCTGTGTCTGACCAAAATGGGAAAGCAGCAGCTCACACTGTATATGGAGCTTGGAGTTATACACTGAAGAACTGCAGGATTACAGATACATGAAAAATATAAAAGCTGAAATCCTAAGGCATCAGGGCACAGGCAGGAGCAGAGGTCCCAGGAGGTGGTGGCCAGCTGGGACGTGTCTGCTCCAGGGTGGTGCATCCTTGCTCCATCTGCTGGTCCTGGGAGTCCTGGGGACAGGCATTCACTCCTGACTCCAGCACACCTGGCTGCAACTCTGACAATCCCGCAGATTGTAGAATCAAAAGCCTTTGAAGAGGCAATTAGGAGTTAAGCTATCCATCAAAAAACTCTAAAAGGCACCTAGGGAGGCTCATACCAGAACTGGGGGAGGGGAGAGTTTCTTGTGGATTCCTTTTTTTGATACATGAAGAATAAGGTTTAAGGATTTAAACACTTTCTTAAAATAATGCCTTCAGTTGTGTGGGTGGAAGTAACAAATCTTTCAGCTCATAAAACTCATGCTTTGTATAATTTCCTGATGTTCACTTACCTTGGCTGTTAATGGAAACTTGCATTCCAGCATAAACTTTAATCATCCCTCTGGAAGCAGCAGGAAGGATTTGTCTCCAGTGGGAGGCAGGGGCCAGGAATGCCCTGAACACAGTGGATGTGCTCTCCCTCGTGTTCCAGGAGCAGACAGTGCTGACTGTGGTGGGCAGGAGCTGCCCAGACAGATTTTCCAAGGCTTTCCATGGGTGCTGCAGGGCCTTTGGGATGAGTGTGCTGTACTCTGAGTGTGCTGCAAACCCCTGTGTATGCTCCAAGCTGATGTCTGGCCAGCATTTCTGCTCTGAAATCAATACTCTGATTATAGAGCTCATTCTACACTGCTCAGTTTGCTTGTGGAAGAGCCTGGCAGCACCCATGGGAGTGGAATTTGCTGTAGGCTCTGAAGGGAGGGCATGAGCAGAGGAGAGCTGGGCTCATGCTGAGAGCATAGGGAGCAGAGAATGCTGAGAAATGCATAAATGATACCCTGGGAGCACAACAGTGTGTGCCAGGAGAAACACTGCTTTGTTTTGGCCCTTGGGAAGTAAAAATAAAGAACCTGGCGTTGATCTGTGCAGGTCAGGGTAAAGCCATAGCAGTTACCTCGTGCAGAGCTCAGGATTTCTATTGCAGCTGTAAAATCAGGCGGGAGGATATATGTGTGTAAATACATGTATTGTGCTTAAACCCAATGCAGAGTTTGTGCACAACAGGTCAAAATGTAACTTTCTGCCATGGGAGCTCAATTGCACAATATTCAGACTCTAAATGCTGCCAGGAATGGAACATTGTCCTTGTTTTCTTGGAGGTACTGAATTAAAAGGGAGATCAGAGAGGGTTTAACTGCTTGTTCCTGGGATTTAAAATGTATTTTGCAAACTTTTATCTGTTAGGATTGAATTTAACTGATTGGAAATGACATGGGCAGCCTTGCTCCCTTCCAGAGCAGTTCAGGGAAGCAGATGGGCTGGCCAAGACACTGTTCCATTATTAAACAGATCACTTAGGAGCCTGGAAAGGAGCACACTCAGAGCCTCCATGTCTCACAATGCCATACATTTTCTCTAAGATGAGGGAAAATTAATATGGCCTCTTTATTGGATGGAAAAGGTTTTTCAATTTAACCTTGAGCTATTTCCCTTTACAAAGAAATTGCATAAAAGCAACAATGAAAAATTCTAATCTCCTCATGGGATAATAGAAGAGAGATCATCTGGAGTTTATAAAGCATCATAGTTAATGGATTCATTTTAATAATGACAGGTTTATCCACCCACATTGGCAAATCTTGATTTTTTTTTTTTTTTTCGAGTGCAGGCATCCAGATTACACATCTTAAAGCACAGAAGGAAGTGTCACACCAAGAATAACACAAGCACTCTCCTGTCTCTCCTCTGGCAGCTGACATGGGAAGTCCCAAAATTCTCCCTCACACTTGGATCCCTCACTGGGACACTGTCTCTGGCCATGTTTTCTCTAAATCTTGATGTCTATGCTACAGCTGATTCATACCCCAACCTTTGGTGCAGGTTCTTTTCAGTACAGCTCTGATTCTCACTGGGGCTTCTCCAGCTTTCCCAGAGGTTCCTGCACTCAGCTGTGCTTCCTCCAGTGCCTTTTGCCAGCTGCTTCAGCTGTGGAACCTCTCTGTGTGTCCTCTGCTCGTCCCTTTTGCTGGTTTGTGGTTTTTGGGGTTTGTCCCACCCCAGCCAGGTTTCTCTCCCTCCCCATCTCCCTTCTCTGGCGCTGCCAGCGCAGTGGGGATCCAGCTGTGCTCCCTGACCTCACACATCTGGCAGGACCCTCCCAGGCTCTGCCATTCTCCTCTCTGCCATCCTGTGTTCCAGTCTGGCTTTGCCCCCTGTCAGTGCAATTTCTGAGTGCTGCTGGCACTGCTCTGTTCTCTCCCTGCTCCCTCTCTGCCCCAGGCCCCGCTGTGCTGCTGCTGTGTGAGCACTCTGGGGCAGAGCCTGGTCCTGCCCCTCGTGTGCAGACAGTTCCAAATGCTCCCAGCCTGCCAGCACAGCTCCTGGGCTCTACAGGAACACACATCATTGCCAGCACATCTTTTCCCCAACGTCGGGAAACGCTTGTCAGCTCTGTGGCACTGCTTGTAAAAGTTTAGCAAGCCTTGTGAAGAAAGCACAGTCAATTATCAATTCAGGAATAATTCAACACTGTCCCACTTGAGTGTTCATTTATCTCCCACTTGCTGAATATATTAAAATTCTCTAACTTTGCCACAGCAGACACCTTTTCTGCTGTGAATTTCCTCTGTCTCATGCACATGTTTGCCAGGGCTGTTGGTGTCTCTGCAGCTCTGCTTTCTGTAATCAACAGGCATCCTGAGGTATTTGCTAGAATAATTGGAAGTTGCCAGCTGTGAAGCAAGTTTGTGCTTCTGTCCAACTATTTGGTTGGATCTAATGTGAAAAATGAAAAAAAAAAAAAATCCTCTTTTTGTTCTGGCTTTGCAAAGAGTTTCTTAAGACTCAGGATCAGTGAATTTCCTTTGCTCAGCAGCTCCTGGGTGGGTAATGGGAGATTTCTGAAGAGTTCCCCAGTGCCTCCCTCAGGACACGAGGAATCCTTCACAGCTCACAACAGGATATGCCCTAAGCAAAAATCTTTGCAAAGGTAATGTGCACTGCAAATGCTCACAGAAGCCTCTCTTCAGTGCATTTATTTTTTTCCTGTTAGCATTGCCATTAGTGGTAAAGCCAGAGCATTTCTGGGGGGCTGCAGCAGTGCCCACCCCACAGATGGCCCTGTACCACCACCCTGAAGCTTTTCCCCAGTGCTCTGGGAGGGCAGAGGTGATGGACACTGCTCCAGACCCACCTCTGCTCTTCCCCACCCTGCAGGTCTGGGGGAGGCTGAAGGAGCAGCTGAAATGCTAAGTTAAATTTCTGATCATGTTCATGTAATGTAAATGTCTCAGGAGCAAGCACTCACTTTGAGAAAGCTGTAACCAATAATTCCTGGAGTAAAATTAAGATTTTTAAGGTGAATCCTGTGCTCACAATAATGCTTTAAGCTTACAAGCCCAGGACTGAAGAGTTTAAATTTTGCTACTCTTATTTTCATTTTCATTTGAGTCAGTTTTTCCATTTCCTCTGCATTATCTGAATCAAGAAATTCTTAACAGCCTTGATTTTGTATCTTTCCAAAACTACTTAGGAAATTTAATGTAGGAATAGCAGAGATATTCTTTGCAATACTAAATATTGATTAAATATACTTGTGTATTTATTAACATTGTCTGGATCCATCATTGTCAAGCTGTATCTTCCAAATCTGCAGAGCAGGAGGAGGCAATGTTAACCCTGAACTTCCTTCTGGGATGTCCAAAGCTAATTTTGAGAGAAATTTCCACTTTTATGACAAACTTGCAGGATTTTACAGTATATATGGCTGGGCTGAAAATGGTTTGTAATAATTCCAGATCCCCCTGGATTTGCTGTAGGCAGCACAAAAATTGCTTGTGGATGGGAATATGGAAACTCAGAAGTGTTTTCTGGGATGCTGTGGTGCCCACTTCTTCCCAGCAGCAGCTGCATTTTCAGCAGTCACATTCAGTGACTCCCACACTCCCACGGGTTTGGCCACCAAGTGTCCCTTGTTGGCAAGTACCAAACCCTTCAGTAGAGACACCAACATCTCAGAGAGGACTCATCAACCCCAGCAATTACAAGCCTCTTTCCCCTGGGATTATTTTATCAGTTTCTTCTAGAGGGTTATCCATAAATGTCAGCTTTTAAATACATGCCAAAGAAACTTTCTCATTACCAGCTAATGCCAGGCTCCACTGGACCTCACCTGCTAAAGCACTCAGTCAAGAAACAAATTTTATTCTCTGGAGGTTGGGAAGACTCATCCCTACATGCACAATGTTGCTTGTGGTGCCCTGGAGCTACCTGCCAACACTGACCCAGCAGGTTCTTTTCCCTCATGGTGAGATATTAAGACAGGGTGTCATTCTGCCCTTTGAAGTGACAGCTCTGCTGTAAAGAGCCAAACCCCTCTGCTGGGGCTCTCAGGGCTCTGGGCTGGGCTCAGGAGGCTCCTCCACTCCATGATCTGTTCCTGAATGTACACCTGTGTGTCACAGCCAAACCCTCCTGCCTTCTCTGCTTTTCTCATCCAGCTTCACAGCTGCTGTGCCATCAGAAATTATCCATTCTGCTGGCAATATTCTGTACCTGGTCAACCATTCTCTGTTGAGGGCAAGGGCCTGAGTTTGAATGCAGTTCCCCTGTCCCTGGGCATGCCAGGCAGAGCAGGCTCTGCTTTGGGAACCCCTGCATTCATTGCTTTGGGAAAATTGTCCAGCATGGGAATTGCTCTGGGATCATCAGTGTTTCCTTTTGGGTTCAGCTGACAAGTTTGCTCATTTATGAGTTTTTTGGACAGGTGTATTTCTGTGTCCAAAGTGGTAATTTCTCCATGAAATTCTGTTTCTTCCTACTTCTCTTTCAGCTGTACTTCATGTTAAGGAAAGAGGGGGGGAAATGCTCAAGATAACTAAATAGCTTTCTTTTTTTCTTTCCTCAGATGTTTTTCTTAGTTGCTGAATAATTTACATGGATGATTCTTAGTTCACCAATTGTTTATGAGCAGTTCAAATTGCAGAAGTTTTGATTAGGTCCATGAAATGCATCACACTTGTGATCTTTCTTCTGTTGTTTCTGTGGTTTCACCAGAAGCTCTCCCCATCTGCAGCAGCACTAGACCTGAATTAAGCTCACTATAGATCTTTCTTGGTTAGAGAACTTAAGCAAAGCTTCCTAAAATCAATGCAATCTTGATTTTCCTGACTGTCAGCCTTGGGCTGCAAGAGCTTCTCAGCCACTGGGGAGGAAATAGGAACACAGAGATGCCAATTCCTGCCCAGACAGTGTGAGGGAACAGCTTTGTTTTTCTGTCTGACCTTTCACAGCTCTTGATCAGTAGCCCATGGATCCCAGTCCAGCCTGGGCAGCTCATGGGCTGAAAACCGTGGGATGAAACCTTTGATGATGTGTCACAGAGCTCAGGGCTGTCAATGTCATTATGGATGCACTTTTTCAGAATGTGTTTTACAGTTCTTTAGTCTTTCCTCTCTGGAAACAAGCTTTCCTTGCCACCTTTGAATTCTGTAACAGCCTCTGGTTGATTTAAAAAGGGCTCTATCACTGAGGACAGCTTCAGCTGCCATTCTCCTTACATCCTCTTGGGACACAGTCACCAATGACAGAATTCTTTTTGTGTTTATGAGGCTGAGGAAAAGGTAAAATCATCATTGCTAGTCTACAAACAAGAGTTAAATACCTATCATCAAATGTAAAGAGGAGTAAATATGGTATAAATTATTCTAATAGGTTTGCACAAAAAAGAGAAATTAAACTAATGCAGTTTGACTTCTTTTCAATTAATAATGTACCCAATCATTTTTACATTGTTTGGAAAGACTATGTGCAGATAATATTGTCTTATGGCCTAATTTTTTTCATGCAATTAGTTGCATACATTTGCTGACAGGCTAATTTATGAGCAATTGCTTTAAAAGCAGAACTATTTTGCATTTAATTAGGTTGGGTTGTAATCCATCTGTTGACAAATTTGTGTGTTTTGCTATTTATTTGCTAATGCATTCCACTACTCCAGCATGATCAGTCATACAAGTTGAATATTTTCTTGATTATATAAATACCATGGGGTAATTAAGGGCCAGATGTATGGCTGGTGGGAATGACTAGTTGTGCTTTTTCTTTCCCCCCCTCCAGTTGAACTTTTTATTACTGCTCTGTGGAGAGTGAACAAAACTGTGATTAAAGCTGGAATGCTGTGACTGCTGTTTCTCAGCAACTGGAGCAGGGGAAGGTGGGGAGAAGGGAATTTCCTGATGGGACCCTGCCCTGCTTTGTGCTGCTGGCACTGAGTTTATCTCAAATACCTCGTGGGCACGAGCAAACTGATCCTGCTCCAGTGGGAATCAGGGGGAAATCAGGTGGATTGGCTGCTTATGATGTTTCTCTTAGGCTTACTGAAGAGTGATCTTGTTTGGGTGTAAGAAATACGGATTTTTTTTCCTCATATCCTTGAGAGACAAAAAAGGTGTTGAGCTGAGGGGTTTTGAGATGGGTGTGGCACTTGGCTTTTGCATCATCCTTGGGGGTAGAAATGGGAAGGTTCAGAAAAATGTGACCAAGTATGGGATGGGTGTGTGGTGGGCAGAGGCAGAGGGGCTTGATTGCTTCAGCTCCTTTAGTGGGCTGCTCCTTCAAGACCAGCTGAGTTTCTTTTCAAGACCAGTTGCACCCAAAAAATGACAGCAGTGATGGATAAATCTCAAGACAAAGTCTTGGAAAAGTCAGATAAATCTGGTCACCACCAGAGCCCAGTGGGACAAGGCACAGAGCCTCCTTGCAGGCACAGCACTGCCACCCTTCACATCTGAGACACCCCTTTGGTGTGGGGAATGGGGTGGGCTGGGCTGTCCAGGGAAGTGGAGGGCAGCAAAATATAATTCCAGCTGTTTATTTCAGCACCAAAATAGCTCTAGAGAGTGCCAAGCAAAAGCCTGGCACCTTCTTGTGTATCCAAGGCAGAGACTGGTCCGTGTGCATTGGAGCTCTCCGGGGTGGCAGGGGCAGCACAGATGTGCTCCAGCTGCTCTCTGTGACAGAACAACAGGCTGGGACTGTGGGTTCTTCCCACAATAAAGCTTGTTCTGAGCCCTGTGAAGGTGGCTGTTTGTTAGCTCAGGTTCAGATACACTCCAGTTTTCTCAGCCTCCGGGTGGGTTTGGACTGAGTATTGCACTCACCCCATTTTTAGCTGAGCAGCTTCTGACTTTGGGTTAAAGACAAAGGTCAAATTAGAATTCTCTTTGTAGGTTGCATTTCTGGTTTGTTTCTTTGTGGTTTTAAATAACTGAATTTCTATTTCTCCAGAGTATTCACAGCTGGCAGCTTTACAGATCATAAGAGTTCAGGCATCTATAAAAATATCAGTTCCTTCTGAAGTGCTTTAAAACATAAATTATAGTTAGATAATATCCTCAGATGACAATATCAGTCTGTGAAAAAGGATTTTCTTTCCCCACCTCCATCTGCATTTAATCTAGAAATTAAAGACAATAGGGACTGCAATTATTGAAGATGCCACATAATATTCCCTCCTGGGGGCTTCACCTAGGAGTTCTGGTTGGGAAGTGTATGTTGGGAAGCTCAGTTTGATGTTAAAATGCTTTTGTAGAGCTGTCTGATAGTCCCCACAAAGCATGGTGAAAATAGAGCTTAAAGGAATGGGTGGACACTTTGTGAGAGTCAGACAAATAAATTACATGCTTTTTACTCTCCCAAGCAGAGATGACTAGAATTGTAACTGACTGAATAATTTGCAATGATTAATTTGAAGAGATTTTCTAGGTTTTCAGTGTTCTCTGAAAATCCATACATTTAGCCATAAGTATGGTTTATTTAAACATATTTCACTGTAATTGTTTGGTCTTGAGACTGCTAGCAGGCAATTGTCATTTGAAATCCTCCATATATAGACAAATTCCATAAATTCTGTGATATTTTTGCCTTGCATAATAGGGAGTTTCATGAAAATAGTTTTATTGCTTAAATTGCCAGTCACATGTTTGATGATAATGTTTGCCATTCTTGCCATTTTGGCTAACCATATCAAACAGTCAGGAGAGGAGATGCTATCACATAATCCATATAGGTAGCAGGCTGAAATGTGGATTTTGCAATTGGATCTATATGTTACTGCTATTTTTATGGTAGTGGCTCCTTGTTAGTGTTGGGAACAGGGCAAATGGCTGTGTGGGTATTCCAGACATCCTTGAAGGCTTCCCTGCACCTACCTCAAATCATGCTTTCTCTGCTCCTGCCTCCTTAACTTCTCTCCAGGAGCAATTTTCTCATTGCAATTAATAAATATTTGGATATTGCTTTGTCCTTAAGCTGAGATGACTCCAGGGAAAAGCAAGATGAGGATTTTAAGAGAACATGAGCCCCACCCTGTGCTTCTGAGAGAAGTCATTGCTGAGCAGGAGCCATGGGGAAAACCAGCAACCTGCTCATGTCCCTGTGCTCTCTGGGTTTGTGTGGGATCAAGAGCTGAGCTAATGTAGTGTGAGGGGCAGGGGGAAGGGAAGGCAGTGCAGAGGGAGCAGCTCTGGGACTCAGTATCTCAGCCCATGGCCCTGCTCCTGCTCTGCCAGCTGGAGCACTTCTCAAGTGTTCAACACCTTGCTAAATCATGTTGCACATTCAGCTTCAGAGCTGAAGAGAAGCAATTTTCTCCTGAGATCTCTCTGCTGGTTTCCCAGCTGAAGAGGTCCAGAGAGAGTTTGTGGAACTGGAATTAGGGGAATTCTGAAGTGTGATGGGACTCATCTGAAATTTAATCACTGTTGGCCCTGATTTTACATTGAAAATCCAAATAGCTGCAAATACAAGTGTGGGAAGCAGCAGTGATTCTATCCCACACCTTCCATCATGAGATCCTAGTGCCCCCCAGAGTCTGACTAATAAAATCACTGAGACCAAGATCCAAGGAATGGGCTTTTTGCTGAACCAGATGGAAATACTTCATGGTGTGGAGCTGGGACTTCCCCAGTTGTCCTATCAGCTGTCCACAGTAATCCAGTCCAAATGACCAAGGCCTGGATATTGCAGATTCTTCTGAGATGGAAAAAGAACTCCTTGGCCAAATGAGGGCAGGAATTAATTAGTGAGAAGCAGAGGTGAGCATCTGCAGCTATGAGGAAGTGAATCCACCTGCCTTGTTATGTGCTACAGCAGCACAGGTTTTACCACCAGCTTTAGATATCTGACTGCATCCTGCTTGGGGAAGAGCATGATGTTCCCTCTGGGGTCAGTGGAGGGATGAGCACTACCTGAGAGCTGCTCAGGAAGCAGAAATTAGCTGACACAAATAACTTCTTTATTTGTTTGTATGATTCTGCATTTGACAGTGCTCTCAGACACGTGGTGTGACTCTTGGGGTGTCCCAGGAGATGGACTCAGTGATCCTCCTGGGTCCCTTCCAGCTCTGCATGTTCTGTGCTTGCTTCTTTGCCTCCCTGACTCCTGAGGCTGCATTCCCATGCTCTTCCTTCTCCTCAGTTGTGGCCCTCGCTGCCCAGCAGCTCTTGAAGCAGAATGTTTGTTCATGAGCATGGCAATGCTTCCTCTGCTATATCCTCCTAACTTTCTCATTACACTTTAGAGCACACATTAATGTCTAGGAAAAAAACAGATTTTCATCTGCTCCCGAGATAGAACATAAAACAGACATCTAAGGCTCTGTAATGCCAGGAAGTTTTTAGGATGCTTTTCAGAACATGTACTTGACTTCAGTCATTCCAAATCTATTTTGTAATTACAAAGCCATTTTATGTTCCTTTGAAACCAATTCTAAAGCCATTTCACAACCATACTGAAAATATGCCATGTACAGAATGTAGACAAACATTTATTTCAGTTCTGTCTCTTTTTTTTTTTCTTCTGCTGTACAGTAGAAAAAGGGGTCTTTGCAGAACTTGAGGTGCTCTTGGCCATCTCACTGTGACCTCTGTGAAGGGCTGCCCATTCATCTGGGCAGTGTTAGTGCAGGAAAAAAGGGAAAGGAAACTCACATAATGTAAAGTTCTGAAGGCAAATGGAGTCACTGACATTTATTTTCAGGTCCCACTGCTTGACTGGGGATTCCCTAGCCAAGGTGAGCACAGAGGGTCACCAGCCCACAGAGCTTGTGGGTGGCTCTGGGGTTTGCCCAGCTGGCTGTGGGGCAGGGCAGGCTGGTTCAGCACTGAGGAGGAGAGGTGTGCTCTCTCTCACCACATGGGGATTGCAGTAAAAACAAGCTTGAGAACCACTACAGAGCCCACCAGCTACAGGGACACAGTGAGGTTTAGATCAACACGTTTACCTATCATTATATTACTTTCTCCTTGATGATGCTCTGAGGAACAGGATCAGATTTATAAAACCATTCATTGTTCAGCTGTCTGTAACCCTGATATTGAGTGGGTGTTCTTAGACTACAAAACAGCATTCTGCACAGATCATCTAGCTACCAGATGCAGCAGAGCTCAGACAAACCACAGCTTTATTTAAAAACAGCCATGTTAAAGCACAAATTCCATGTGTAGGGCCAGGAGCTGAATGCTGTGCATTTAGAAAGCAATTTACCCACAGCCTGTATAATGCTAGTTAAGAACAGCACAAAGCAGAGGGGAAGGTGGAGATCTGCTTCTGCAGTGTGAGCATGTTCCCAGTGTGGGAGCATATGCACTGAGTCAAAATAATATGCAATGAATTATCAGCTGCTATTATGTGAAGTGGTTGGAAATAAAACTGACATTACATAAAAAGTGATGTGATACTGCTGCAGTACTCACTCTGAAAGCAGCAGGGAGTCCAAACCAATGTGATCTGGTTCTGGTTTGGAATGGGTGGCATTTGTATCCCTTGAGCATCTTTTTTGGCCCACAAGGAAATGAGCAGGTTTCCTGCTCCCTGTGTTTACAGGAAAAGCAGCTGCAGAGCTGTTCTCTCACCCCAGTCTCATCAATAATGGCTTTCATGTTATTAGTTCTCAAGATTGCTCTCACAGTGATTCAGCCTTTAAGATGTGGTTATTGTGCTTTTCCTAAGTGAATGGGAAAAGCCACCAAGGTTAGCTACATTTCTGCTGGGTGAATTCCTCAGCAGGAGGAAGCATTCAGTGATCCCCCTGCCTGTGGATGTGGGCTGGCTGATCAATGCATTCTCAGGGCCCTGCTGCCCTGCCCAGAATTCATTTGTGACACATTTTGAGGCCAGACCACATCTTCCCTTCTGGCCAAGGAGAAGTTAATTAGGCAAACACGACCACACAGTTCTGCAAAGTTTCTGGGTTGTCACTGTGAGCAGGAGGGGAGGGACACATTGCCCCTGTTCCAGGGAGGTGGCACTGTGTGGAGGAGATTACATAAAAATTTGTATATATTTGTATATATAATATGTGTATATTGTATATATGTATTTGTATATATAATTTGTACATATTTGTATATGTATTTGCTCTTTGGGAGCCCTTTCTGTACCGGGGGCTCTGAGCCATTTGCCCTCTGCACAAGCAGCCTGCAGGGTGTCAAGGTGAATTATTGATTAATGATAAATGGATCTTTTAATTTGTACAACAAATCTATTCTCCAGGGTTTTTTGTTTCTTTCATACCAAAGGAAGGTATGATTTTGCTGATGATTTCTTCTACTGACATAGCTAATTACTTAATCAAGGGCTTCTAATTCTGTTTAGAGATAGCTGAGATATTAAGAGATTGTATTAATGCCCTTAGAAACACAGCAAGACTTGAGAAATCTAGAAAGATATATTTAGTGGCAGAAATTATTCCATGATAATTTGTCAATTACAGTGCTCTATCAGATAACAAATGCTCAAGATGAAATCTGCTCCAGCTAGGGAAGGATCCATTTTCTGTGCTTTCAGACGTGTCTGGAAAGAAAATGCTTTTACTTAACTTCTATTTTATATATTTAATTTTTTTTTTCATATTTGCTGTATTTGTAGGGTTTGGGTTACATTTAGCATCATGGTTTTGTGTAGGGGCAGCAGATGGGTGATAGGTTTTACCAGCATGGTATAGGCATAAATCAATGTTTTCTGGATCTGTAAAGGATGCCAAGGGAAATGCTTCAATACTGCTTCACAAAGGGATGGAATAACTTAGGTTGTCTGGTCACCCAGCCCCCAAGAGCAGGACTAACTCATGTTAAGAGAATAAACAGCCATATTTAAAATGTAATTTATAATCTCACAGTGTCTCATTTCCATGTCACTTCTGTGTACTTTAATTGAGGAAAAGTGCACACGAAGACATTGTAAATTTTTCCTGTGATTGAGATACTGGAATTTTTTCAGAGTTTTTGCTGTTTTAGAAAAAATAGCATCTGTCTTTGACACAAGGGTATTTACCTGTGTTCATGGGCTTAATAGCATTTTACTCCTTCCTGCACCTTAGTGTTGGATTCTTCATTTCTTGCATAACTGCACCTCTGGCTCCAGGACATCACTCACATCCACAGGAAGGAGATTTCCACTCCTTCCCTAATTGATTTACCAAAATATGAGTATTGGTCTAACACCGATACTCAACTGTGACAGACAAAAGACTCTCTAACAATTTAAAGTTAGAAAGTGAATGTTTATTCAGTGCTGGGCAGCAGCGTGGGGTAGCCCCCTAATACGCACTGCAAAATTACAGGTGGTCACAGAGTCTGTTTATTGACAAAAGGTTCAAACAAATAAATATTCATAATACCAGCCCCTGCCATCCCTGTGTCCTATGGTAATTAGCTTGAATGGCAATTAAGCAGCGTGGTTGGCTTCTTGAATTAAGTCTGGGATCGTTTTTGTGGGGAGGGGTCTTAAAAGGAGGAAGTAAAGTGAGTCTTCCTCACCCTGACCTTTTCTATCAATGACAATACAAATGGCTTTTGGGGCAACTCCAGTTTTGCAAAGAATGAGTTTCTGGTTGCAATTGTTTGTGTTCTTTGGACCTAACTACCAGTTTCATCCTTTCCCATTGCAAGCACAGCTAAGCAAACATAAATTGACAGGGAATCAATTATTTCAGTTTCAGGTAACTATCTCAAGCCCAGTTTCTTCTAACTTTTAACTAAAATCCTAATTTCTTTAGGATTAGTGTTTCACTCATAAATTTGTGGCTGCCAGGCTGCCCCTCCATGGTTCTGTCCCCACAGCTCTCTCTCCAGGCATGCACAGAGTCCTGGCTGCCAAACCCCACAGGCACCTCCTATCAATGAAGTCCTCCCTCTGCTGTACATCATTTCCCTCTGCTGTATATAATTTGTGTATAATACACAGGGTAATGCCTTGATGGGCTTCCTCATCACTTCTGCCATTTCATCATCTCTTAGTAGTTAGCAGAACAGAGTCAAAGGTTTTTATTTAAAACCTCCTGCTCCAGGAAAGCTTATTCAGGAAGGACTAATGAAAATTACAGCTATTTATCCACCAGAGCTCTGAAATGATACATTATGATTACCAAAATGCTGGGTTACTGTACTGTGACAAATAGAAGAGTCTCCCAAGTACCCTTGGGTGAGAGCCAGTGTGCAAAAAGGAAGCTAATGCTGAAGATTTTTTTCCCAACCGTGTAGTTGCCAATAGAAGGAGATACAACTCTTTTTTGTTTCTTTCTTTCTTTTTTTTTAAGTTTACATTTCTTAAATGTCTGTCAGGAGTGGGGGTTAAAAGCTGGTAAAGCAGGGAGTGCTTGGAGCTGTTGTGTGTGAGGTGGGAGGAGGAATAACCGTGGTTTGCACCCCTGGATGGTTCTGGAGCATTCTGACAGGGCTGAGTTCAGTGGTTCCACAGAATAATGAAGTTCTTGAGGTCTTCTAATTCAGCTCTGCTGCAAATCCAAAACTGCTGCATGAAGTGAGCCCTTTCAGCTGTTTCACCAAATTATCTGCAGAGAGCAAGGTGATGCCTTTTAGTTTATCTAACAAATTGTCTACTTTGAGTCATCAAAATCTATATGCTTTTACACCCCCTGGGGCTAGAATCAGTGCAGCTGAAATCAAAAAGCTCTTTCTCATTATTTTGAAGCCTTAAACTTCACGAGGATGTAGAGAGGAACCCCATTCTGTCTAGTCTAGTCTGATCTCAGTTATCCTAATCCGCTGTGCTTTGCAGTGAGACTCCAGCTCCTTGTCCTCCAGGCACTTCCCAAATTTCCATCATGTCAGGGGACACTCAGAGCTGCAGCCAGGCAGTTCAGTCACGTGAAGTGCATGGTGCCCATTTGGACTGCCGTTTCCTGATGATTTTGTATGTGTGCTATGTTTTTATGAATTGCCTCTGAGCACAGTGCTGCACTGGCCCCCTGTCCTCTCCTGAGTCATTGCCACTGGGTTTAGGACATGTTAGTGTAGCTCATGTTGTTCAGCCTCTACTCTGTTGAAAAGGTGATCATCAAAATTAGTGAAGGAGCAATCTGTGAGCAAACATGATGATGATGATAACACCACTCATAACTTGTGTTTGTTCCACTTTTCAACTCTTGCTGCTCCCAAAATGTCCATAAAATGCTTCAGGTCGAAGCAGCTGATGAGCTCTGACTCCTGCTCATCTTTCATTTTCTGGTCTGATTGTTTCCTGCTGCCACCACTGCCTCCTCCTGCAGCAGTGGATTGAAGCCTGCTGAGGTGCAGAGCTTTTCTGACCGTGTTTGCTGCTCCCCCTGGGCGAATCACACTGAAAGCAAACAGAGATCTTGGGATTACAGTGGTTTAAGGAACATTAGGCAGTTCCCTCCACTGTTCTCTGCAGAGGACTTTCAAACAAACTTTTCAGTGAGACATTAGAGGACATCAGTCCTTGTGCCTTGCCAAGGTGGGCTTGGAGGCAGAAAACTGCAAGTACACATTAGGGGATTTCTGATCCAGGGCTCTTTGTTCCCTCCCTGCAAAGTCCAGTAGCTGGAAATTAAAAGGAAGTGAAAGTACTTGCACAAAGAGAGAAATTAGTCATTTAATTAGAGATGCAATAAATGCTTAGTCACTTCACATCAAGATGAGATGTCCACCAGGACAATGAAGTGTACTTTGGTCACAAATGGATAGGTCTGGTACAGAGGTGGCATGGTGCAGTTCTTTGTCTTGTGTGTAGCCTGCCAGAGGAGCAGCCTTTCTGACCTAAAGAAATGTTCCTTCTGCTTTACCCCGTGCATCTGTGAAGCATTTAACCAGATAAGGACAGAAAACAGCCTGGCAACAAGGTCTGTGATAAGTGAGATCTCCTTCCCCTACCTTTCAATTGCAGGTGGCTTTGTTGATTAGTGACTCTGACAAGTGGCCTGGGGTTTTTCCTTAGTTATGAAGAAAAAAAAATGGGGCATCAGTTGCTGATTATGACTGTTGTGAAGAGTTTTGAAATAAAACCAGTGGTATGTGGCTGAACCTGCCTGATAAGAAGTGATTTCAAAAAAGTAATAATGTCTTCATCACAGCAATGAGGAGATAAATTAAATGTTAAATGGCAAAGCACAGCACTGCATATTTTATACTCTGTAATGAATTAAGAGTTCATCATGATAAATGTTATTAAAATGAGCACCAGAAGGATTAAATGTGGTGCTGTGCTACCTGTGCTGAGGTCTCTTCAACTCACTTAATTCTTGCAGCCTTGCCTTTTGCACAGTCACTGTTCAATATCCCTTTTAAAGAACGTGAGAAGGCAAGAAAAGTGAAACCTTTTATGATGAAAGGCAGCACAGTTAGCAAATGGACAAGGGGAGCTGCCTTGAAGCTTTCCCACTGCCTGTAAAACATGTGGTTTAGGTTTTACACAGATGGCATTATATTTAAATGTCAGATCTGGGCTTTGTTCCCCCCTTTAATATAAATGTCAGTGGCATTTTGTTGTGAGACTTTTTGTTTCACCTTCCACTTTGATAAATCCTGACTGGCTTTCAATCTTGCCATCTACCTTTGTATATTCATAACTCTGTTGGCCAAAGTTCTGCATCAGTTTTGGATTTTTTTTCCAGAAGCCATGAATTAAGTGTGGACTGGGAATATTTCAGACCAGCAATGATGGACAAGTGTAGTGGCAATGATGGGGGCAATAAAACACCATGAATCCCCCCAGTCATAACCAAGGCAGGGGAGCTTCATTAGCATTGAGCCAGAGGTTGATTATATGAAAAAAGAGAGTTTTCCTTGCTGGGGAGGGAAAGTAGAACCAGTAGCACTCCTGTCTGGAGTGGATAAAGTAGGTGTGGGTAATTGAACACCAGAGAGAAGAAAGAGTCAAAACCTCCTAAATACACCCCACTCTGCTCTTAGGTCAGACATCTCTCAGAAAGCTGTACAAGCTTTGGGAAAAAAGCCAGGATTGGTGTTTGGTACCTGAGGAGTCTGTGCTTCAGTGGGCAGGGGCTGCTGGAATCCCCCTGAGGGGAGGAATCCCTTCATCCCTCATGAGCCCACTGCTCCTGCCCTTGCTTTCCAAGGCAGTTCGGTGCCCTCACACCCCCAGATGCTTTTTTTGTTGAATAACACACTGGTGGGATGGCAGGAGTGGGATGTTGGCAGTGCTGGTCTCACTTGGGCTGGGAGCCTGCAGAAAATGCCGTGGAAATTTGAAAATTATCCCCACCTACTGTCACTGTCCTTAGCACAGGTGCTGGGATGGGGACACATTTAGTCTCATTCAGTAATGCCTTCTTTACTCTGTGGGCCCTCCTGAGCTGGTGCTACCCCTTTCATTTATAGAATCCCCATTTTCTCTCTGGGCTTTTCCCACTCTAATTTTTATATTTTTCTTAATGCAAATAGATTTGACTACAGTAATTTCACGATTATAAGCCTCACTGAGTATAAGCCGCACTTCTGGGTGCCAGCAACTTTTCATTCTTTGTCCATACAAAAGCCGCACCTGATTATAAGCCACACGTTCCAATACAGAGTGTGATAAAAGGTATCTATTCTATCACCATCTGTTGAGGGTGGGGGCAGGGATCCTTATCTCCGAGGGAGATATTCTGCTAATGGGCCATCCATTGAAACCAGGCAGGGCATTGTTCTTTATCTTTTCACAACCCATCCTTCCTCCAGCCAGTCATTTTCTGCTAATGGCCATTGAGTCCCACTGTGGGACTGATAAAATTACTGCATGCCACTGGAAGTTGCTCCAGCCAGGGGGAAGAGCCCAGCATTTCTTACCAAGATTAAAAAAGAGGTTTTGGGACACTAAGGGAGCCCCTTTCTCCACTGGACTCCAGAGGAAAACCGGATTTCTCCACATCACCACTGGACCTCCGGAGGGAAACTGCACCTTGTACAGGAGCACTGCTCCAACTGAGCCACATCTGTCACTGCAGGAGGATGCAGCCACCATTTAATGGGACTGCTGCCAGCACCCTGCCTGACGGGGTGTCAGGTTGTACTCTGACTGTGTCAGGGTTTGGAGTTTGTTTCTCTGTAGTACTGTATTTCTATTTTAATTTCCCTAGTAAAGAACTGTTATTCCTAATTCCCATATCTTTGCCTGAGAGTCCCTTGATTTCAAAATTATAATAATTTGGAGGGAGGGGGTTTACATTCTCCATTTCAAAGAGAAGTTCCTGCCTTTCTCAGCAGACACCTGTCCTCCAAACTAAAACAGCAACTTTTTGTTCTTTGTCCATATATAAGCCACACCTGATTACAAGCCGCACTTTGGGTTCGGACCAAAATTTTAGTCAAAATGGTGCGGCTTATAATCATGAAATTGCTGTAATCTGAAATAGCAACCATTTTCCTTTTGAAGAAGTAAAGTAAATGTTGGTAAAGTCTGTGCTTGCCATAGAGACAATTTCTGCCCTACCCTGCTAATGCCAACTATTTAACTTCCCAGAAAAACCCCTCTATGGTTCAGTGTCATTTATGTCATCCCTAAATGATTCTAAAGCAGCCAAGAGTTCTCCTATCTCATCATTCTTTGAGTAGTTGACTACTAGCACTTCAAAATTGAAATATATTTCTGTAAAACCTTTTTAAGCTGTCTGTAATGATGCATAAACTGAGATGTAATGTTTTAAGGACTTGCATGAAAACCCACTGTGTTCATGGTACATTGTCCCTGAGTTACAAGGCTTTTATAGCAGCTTTTTAGTGTATTCAGATTCTTAAAGATGTTCAGCTGAATTCTGTCAGAACTTTTTTGGACATGTTAAATCTCTGCTTTTTTCACATACTGTAAATCCTGAGAAACCAGTGCTTTAAAGCGGCTGCACATTCTGCTGTGCTCTGCACTCTTGATGCCTTTTTGGGATACCTAAAAACAGAGGCCAGATAAAACTAAGGAAATAAAAAGCAGTTCTATTTATTGGAGGGCCTTCAGGTACATTTTGGGCAGACAGAGCCCCCCCCAGGTGCTACACTCAAAAATGGATGACAGGTCATAGGTTTTCACACTTTTATGAGTTTGGCCATTTGCATATTGGGGGTTAATCTTCCAACTGTCCTTGATTCCCAGGCCTGGAGAGGATTTGCTTTGTCTGACCAAAATGGGAAAGCAGCAGCTCACACTGTGTATGGACTTTAGAGTTATGCACTAAAGAATTGCAGGATTATGAATAGATGAAAAATATAAAAGCTGAAATCCTAAGGCATCACTCTGGTACCAAACACCTCTCTGGTACAGAAACCTCTGCTGATGGGGACTCTGGCTCAGCAAGCCAAAGAAAATCAAATATCAAATATCCTTTTCCCCCCCAGCTGTCTCTATTAATGTACCTTTATGAACTTCTGATTCACCTAATTTCTCAGTGTCCAACTCCACCCCAAAAGACCTTGTTGGCACATCCCTATCCTCATGTTATATATTTATTGCCATTTCACCTCCTTGAAAAAAACCTTGATTTTATGCTCCTTTTGGGAAATGGGAGATAAAGGCAGGCTGCCAGTGCTTGCAGTGTGCCTGAGGTAGCTCTGAGGCTGGAGCTGCTCTGCCTTCCAAGCACCCTAAATGCATGAGCAACTGAAATGCAACTCACTGGGTAGAAATAAACAGGTGAAATGTTTAAATGAACCTTTAGAAATAAGTGAAAAACGCAGGAGTGCAGAGTGAGAGACCAGCAGCTCGTCCTGTGGTCTTAGCTGTGTGTGTTTTGTGTCTTAGTGGCAGCATCATGTTAGGAAGCCAACAAATCACCCATGGCTTTTGTTCAGGGGAGTTTCCTCGGGATCAAAGCCACAAGCATTTGTAGGTAGCAAAGAACAGGGCTCCTTTTTGTACCTTGAACCCCCAGAAATGAGTCAAGGTGTGCACCAGGTTAGTTCAGTCCACTCTGTTAATGTTCTTCCACTCTGGTGGAAAGGAAAAGGAAAAGGAAAAGAGGAAAAGGAAAAGGAAAAGGAAAAGGAAAAGGAAAAGGAAAAGGAAAAGGAAAAGGAAAAGGAAAAGGAAAAGGAAAATATTCAGACAGACAGAGTCAGTGGCAATTCCCAGAGCCCAGTGCAAGGTTAAACACTGACCATGTTTTTGAAGCAGCCTGAAGAATTTTGGCATCCAGCCCCTTCTAAATCCCCAAAGTGCTGACAGCCTAAGTCCTCTGGCAGTTAGGATTAATTTTGGTGGTTGTTAACATCCACAGAGGATGGAAAAGCTTGTGCTGTCCTGGGAGCTTTAAACTCCTCCTGAAGTGTGGGGCTGGGACAGCTCACAGGGGGTCCCAGCAGTGTTACTGCTGGCTCTGAGGGGCAGAGGAGGCTGCAGCCCTGGGCATTGCCTTGGCATCCTGTTCAGTGCCACTCAGAGCCCAGTTCAGGGTCAGGGTTCCTGCAGCTGCTCTGACCAGTGCCTTGGGGAGTAATTCCATGAGATGAGACTGGTGAAGCTTTCTTGTTGCATGAAGGTTGGCAAGGCAGCTTCTGGTAAAGGCTACAAGGGAGAGAGTGATCCAGAGGCAAGAGGAAGGTGTCCAACTGATTATTGGTGGGCTTGAGGCCCAGGATGTACATGGGGAATTCAAACAGAGAGCTGGAAATGACTGGCACCACCAAAACTTTCCTCCCCTGCAGCACAGCAGTGGTGGGGATATGACAGTGTCCAGCAGAACTGGGCCATGCCCCTGCTGGGGATCCACCTGCAGAGGCTCCTGCCACTGAGAAACTGCCAAACCCAGAGAAACCCCAAACCCACTGACCCCAGAGAAACCCCAAACCCACTGAGACCCCAGAGAAACTCCAAACCCACTGAGAAATTTCCAGACCCCAAGCTCCTTCACGCTGGTGGGGCATTGGCCTGTTTATCAGCTCTGAAATTCGCAGTAGAGGACAAAAGTGATGGAAAACACCCATTCCCTTTCCTACCACAGTTTCCAAACAGGTCCATTCCCCTCTGGGACTGCGGCCTATTTGTTGCAAGCTGGGATGTCCTGATGGCAGGAGCAGAGATCTCATGCTTCAGCATCCTCCTGATGATTTAAAAATTAAAAATAAATTTTAAAAAATGCGGTTACAACCCAAGGAGGAAAGTATTCTAACAAAGCAATCCTTGAGCAGGAAAACACAAAACACTCACACATCTTGCAGATCACCCAGAATAAAATGTCATCTCCTGCTTATGGGATTTGGGGTGAGAAACCACTGGGCTAGAATCATCTGGAATGGGTTATGGAGATATAAATTAAAAGGTAGAGTCCAGAGAAAAAAAATGCATCATTCCAGAGATAATTTACAGTAATTTCACGATTATAAGCCACACTGAGTATAAGTCACACTTCTGGGTTTCAGCAACTTTTCATTCTTTGTCCATACATAAGCCACACCTGATTATAAGCTGCACATTACCATACAGGATGTGATAAAAGGTATCTGTTCTATCACCATCTGTTGAGGGTGGAGGCAGTGATCCTTATCTCTGTGGGAGATACTCTGCTAATGGGCCATCCATTGAAACCAGGTAGGGCATTGTTCTTTATCTTGTCACAACCCATCCTTCCTCCAGCCAGTCATTTTCTGCTCATGGCCATTGAGTCCCACTGTGGGACTGATAAAATTACTGCATCCCATTGGAAGTTGCTCCAGCCTGGGGGAAGAGCCCACCATTTCTTACCAAGATGAAAATAGAGGTTTGGGACACTAAGGGAGCCCCTCTCTCCACTGGACTCCAGAGGAAAACCGGATTTCTCCACATCACCACTGGACCTCTGGAGGGAAACTGCACCTTGTACAGGAGCACTGCTCCAACTGAATCACATCTGTCACTGCAGGAGAATGCAGCCACCATTTAATGGGACTGCTGCCAACACCCTGCCTGACGGGGTGTCAGGTTGTACTCTGACTGTGTCAGGGTTTGGGGTTTGTTTCTTTGTAGTGCTGTATTTCTATTTTAATTTCCCTAGTAAAGAACTGTTATTCCTAATTCTCATATTTTTGCCTGAAAACTCCTTGATTTCAAAATTATAATAATTTGGAGGGAGGGGGTTTACATTCTCCATTTCAAAGAGAAGATTCTGCCTTTCTCAGCAGACACCTGTCCTCCAAACTAAAACAGCAACTTTTTGTTCTTTGTCCATATATAAGCCACACCTGATTATAAGCCACACTTTATACAATATTGAACTTTTCAGCTCGTTTTCTGGGCACCAGGGAGTGAATCACAATTAGCTGTGCTGCAGGCTAAGGGGTCTGAGTCACAGCAGAGCAGAGGGAGTGATAGATCAGGAGCAAAATCAGAGCTGGTCAGCCTTGAGTGCTGCAGCAGAGGAGCACCATTAAACAGCTGCCAAGGACCATTCCCTCCTCTGCTGCTCTCACATTTTGCTGCATTAGCTATGGCTTCTGACAAAGATCTCTCTTCACTCAAGGGAATTTTTTTTTAAGAAAAATGTCTCTATTTAAATTTCATGCCTTGTGCATCTACTCAGAATCTGTCTGGGGTTAGTTCTACATTTGACTGAGTTGCTTTAAACAAAAATAGTTCTGGGAAATTAACCCCTTTGATAAGCCTGCATCTTGTGAGCAAAGGGTACTTCAGGCTAGGAAAGGAATGAAGCTTTTGTGGGAGCCTTGGTGCTAGGAGAAAGCAGTCCTCACCTTCCAGGGCTCAAACTGCTGTTCCAAACATAGTCATCGCTAATAGAAAGGTCAATCAGTTCTTGGGGAAACTGAGGATGTCTTAACCCACACCATGTTTAAGTTGCCAAAAGAAACAATCTTCCCAGCCAGGGGTGAAGTCTGGTGGAGGATCTGAGGGAGAGGCATTTATCAAACCAGAGACTGGAACGGTTCAGAAATGCTTTAAAGATGAAGTCACAACTGGTATCAGTAGATGTGCTGTAGATGTTCATTCCCTGCCCTGGAGCTGTCTGTAAGTGTTTTGTGGGTGTTAATGTGCTCATTAACTTCCACAAATGCACTTCTGGTCTTCCCAAAATCCGTCACAGGCTCCTGCTGTCCCACAGACAGGGGAAAGTAGATTTCCTTATGTTTTGCTTTGAAATAGCTTGGCAATAAGTATCACATATTAAAGCCTGACAGTGTTGGATCACTTGAGGACAGAATAGAAGAAGCCAAAAATCAGAGATGTTCACAGTCGATTTCTCTATTGGTTCAACAAGCAGTTTGGTTTTATTTGCTTCTACATTTGTCAGATTGTGAAATTACTGTCTCACTGTTTATAGGGCAAATAAAGAGCTCAGTACTATTTGAGTGTGTTGAAATATCTGTGCTACAAGAGATTTTCAAGAGTTTACCATGGAAATATCTCTCCAGTAGTTTATAAATCTCATAATTGCATCTTTCCTTTCCTTTGGTTTTACTTATGAGCAGGAAACAGAAACTTGTTTCTTGTGCCTCTGCTTCCTGTAAATGCAAGAAACACTGTGTCATGGTGCCTAAAAAAGATAAAAAAATTATAATAATAAAAAATATGCTATAAAATTAATTTACTGGCATTTTAAAATATTATTATTTTTACAAAAGAAGCAAAAATATTTTACTCTTATACAATTGTTGTTTTTTTTCCCAGATCACCCAATCCTTTCTGCTACAGCTGAGTTAATTTCCACCATGGATGCCAGCAGAATGTTGGAATAAGGAAACCACTGCACACTCACCATCTTGAGAAGGCACCTGAAGTCAAATTGCAGACACACAGTGCCTGTGCCACCAGGCACTACATCCTCTTCTCCTGCCCTGGGAATGGCTTCTTGTCTGCACAGTCAACCCTGATGTGCTGTGGGTGACTCTGGACCTCCCTCGGCACTCTGGGCTTGTCTGAAGCTCGTGGGGCTCCTGGCTGACCCTTGTTACCAGCCCCAGCCCACTCTGGACACTCTGAGGTTGTGCCAGGCTGGGGAGGGCACTGAGGGCACTGCATCTTGGCACATCAGCCCACTGATACCCAGTAAGATTGTGTAATTACACTCAGATTAATATTTTCTCAAGAAATTCTCTAATATCATTAAAATCTTACTCTGTGCATAAAATCTGTACCAGAAAGAAGTTGTAAATCAAATATTTCAGCCCAGAAAGATTTTCTGTTTTCAACAGCACACATGTCAGTGTATGCCAGGGTAGTGATGCCTTGTTGGGACTAGCTAAAAACAGAGGGCAGACAAAACTAAGGGAATAAAAAGCACTTCTATTTATTGAAGGGCCTTCAGGTACATTTCAGGTAGACAAAGCCTCCCAGGAGCTACACCCCAAAATGGACAATGGGTCCCAGGTTTTCACACTTTCATAAGTTTGGTCCATTTGTACATTGGGGATTAATCTTCCAATTACAGCTTCAGGTTATGAAGTCATTTACCCCAAGTTTGCTCCCTCACTTTTGTTTCCATTTCTCAGGGCCTGAGGCAGTGAGGTGTCCTTGATTCCCAGGCCTGGAGAGGAATTGTGTCTGACCAAAATGGGAAAGCAGCAGCTCACACTGTGTATGGAGTTTAGAGTTATACACTAAAGCATTGCAGGACTACAAATACATGGAAAAAAAAAAAAAAAAGAAAAATCCTAAGGCATCTGTAATCAGCCTCAGCCTTCACCCCTTCTTGCTGTCCTGTCCTTGGAGCTGCTGGTGTGGCCACAGAGCCGGGTGTGCAGCCTGTCCCTGCCTCACCTCCTGCACTGCCAGACTCTGCTCTTGACCCAAGGCACTGCCTGCTGCTCCAGGAGGCCTTTCCTGGATTCCTGCTCCTCAAACCTTTGCCAAACAAGGAACTCTAGAGGTCTTAGGGACACTTTTGACCAAAAGTGGCAAGAAACATGTCATTCTGACTGTGTGTTTGCTTATTGTTTGTACTTGTGTGGAATATCTAAGGTAAGCAAGCTTTGCTTTTAGCATTCACATTCCTGAACAGCAAGAAATATCCACACCAAGGTAAGTGACATTCAGGGTCAGGCTCCTTCTGGATGGCTTTTCAAAGCTGGCTAATCTTGTAATCCAAACAAAAATCAAAGTAAAAATCCCCTTTTTGCAATTGCTTATCTGAAATACTCAGCCCAAACACTCTTCTATCAACTTCAGCAAGGGATTAAATGGTCTTCAAAAGTGTTCCAACTTTCTTAGATCAAGGTGGGTTTGGTTCTGCAAATGAGATAAACTTGCAGCTACAGGAAGTCACAGAGTTGGTTAAAGCTGGAAATAGTCCTTTTAGTTTCACATGCAAAGGCACGTTTTGATGTGGCTGCTGAATTGTGTTTATCAGAAAAAAAGGGTAATCTTGCCCTTGACATTTACCAAGTTGGTTGATTTCTTCTCTTCTGATTTTATAAATTATTTCCTGGAAATGCTTAATATTAAGAGTTTTTCCCCAATTCTTAATTTAAGTTCTGCACATTCACAATTGAGATATCACAAGGTAAAGAACAAATGACCAGAATCAAACCTGGCAGAGCTCACTGGGAGGAAAAAATAGATATTGATGAGACAAAACATTTTACCTGCAGTGTCTAGAATTCTCTTGGCTGTCATAAAACCCTTCCTGAGATTAACTGAAGGCTGATGTGGCAGGAGGATGAGCTGCAGGGCTGTGTGTTGGCATCACTGCAAACCTTCCACTTCCACTGCACTTTCTGCTGAAGAAAACCCTTTTCATTTCCTCCATGGCAATTTATCTGAATTTTCTTTTAAATTGTTGTGTACTCTGGAGGGAAGGAAATAGATATTAGAGTATATATATTTAAGCATCTATGCTTATGTATGTTTTCTACTGAAATAACAGTGGGAGGTGACAGACCCATGAGAGCTCAGAGTCCCACCATACAGATCGAACAGGAAGTAGTTATTGTCCCACAGGGTTGACAACTCTGTGAAGACAAAATAGAATAATTTCTGTCCCTATTTTTGGGGAAATTGATGAAAAGCAAACACAATTCTGATTTCTTTATTATACAGATCTATCTAGGCCTTGAAAAGGGGTCAAAATTTGAAAGGAATTCTTTCCTTCTAAAATCTTGATATAGCTAGTGTACTGCAGGTATTAGATTCAAAGATTTTCTTTAAATTGTCTGTTTTTCAGGTGGCTTCTTATCCAGGCACTCTTTCCAGCAGGGAATCCAAAGCCAGCTCCCTCCTGAATCTGAGCAGTTATTTCACATTAAACAGAGACCAAACCATAGGGTATTCTGACCTGGCTGTATTTGCAGTCACTTGTAGATGTGAGCAGAAAAACTCAGATGTTGAAATGGAGTGGCCCAACCCCATAGCACTGCCCTGAGTCTGGAGTAAGGGAAATCCTTGTCCTTCCTTCCCTGTGTCAGTGCTGCCATAACTGAGGAGAGCCTCACCTGTCCCCTGCAAGACAAATCTGGAGCTGTCCTGGTACATGTGTCCTCCTTTTCCCTGAAGCAGGAGCAGGAACTGAGCTCAGTTCTCCCTATTCCAAAGGAAAGACAGGTGCTGCATCAAAGTAAACAGCTTTTTCTCTTTTGATGACACAAAGAATAACTGAGTTGAATGGCTGCACTGAAAACAGCTTCAGGTCAGCCTGGGCTGGGTTTTGTTTAAGGTCATTAGGTGTGATGCACTAGGGACTAAAAAGGTGGGAAAAGATGAGTGTCCAGCTCTGCTTGCCTGGCTCTTTATCCCCTCACAGCCACAGAGGATGGGTGATTTTTGGCTGATTTGCTCAATCCCATGAAGCACAGGTAAGAGATAAGAGATGTGCACAAATGTGGGGCACAGCCTCAGCAGCCCTGCTGTGGCACAGGGACAGTGCTGTTGCTGCAGTGGCTGTGATGCCTTGGGATTTAGCTTTTATATTTTTCACATCCTGTACTGTTTTAGTGTATGGCTCTAAACTGCACAGCCTGTCAGCTGATATTCTCCCATTTTCTTCAGATAAAACCATTCCCTTCTAGGCCTGGGAATCAAGCACACCTCACTGTGTCAGGGCTGAAAAATGTAAACAGAAGTGAACTAGGGGGAGCAAACTGGGTGTAAATGACTTCATTACCTGAAATTGTAATTGGAGGATTAACCCCCAATGTGTAAATGGACCAAACTTAGATCTGTCTGAAAAGCTCATAACCATTGTCCATTTTGGGTGTAGCCTCTGAGGCTTCTGACTGCCCCAGGTGTATCTATTGAAGGCCTTAATAAATCCCCACTTTATTCTCTTAACCTTGTCCAGCCCCTGCTCTAGGTACCACCCCAAGCATCAGCTGGAGTCAGCCCCATGGTCCAAGGTTTCTGATTCCACAGAAATGCAGTGCAATCTTCCTGCCATGGGCACAGCTTACTGCTGCCACACAAATCGGTTCCATAATTCCAAAATATCCAACTAGAGATATTTTTCACTTTGGTTGGTGAGCAGAGCAGGAGAATTTTGAAACAGTATTCCTCATTTTAGGTTTTGTAATGCATTTCCCACAAAGTTAGCTGCACAGAAGTAATAGCACAAGGTCAGTTAAACTTGTTATATGAATATTACACTTGGTAATGATCTGAACTTTAAAAAATATCTGCTTCCCCTTTCAGAAATGAGACAGCTCAATTCCTTCCTACGTTTCATTTGTTTCAAGGCAGAGAATGGAAGTGGTATCAATTTTTCTGCCAGCATATTAAACCATGTTTTTATTAACAAGTAATTGCATTGAGTCTTGGAAAGCAGCAGCAGCAGCAGCAAAATGTACTTCTGGAAAGCTGAAAAATGTATTTCAGAGTCCTTTGAATAAAATTGTAAAACTGCTCTAGCAGGATATTTCCTTTCCTTGAGCATAAGATGGGAGAATTTTATATAGGTTATACAGCTGAGAGGTATTTTAAATCTCATTTTGAACTCAAGTAATCTAGGAAGTGAATGCTCATCTGGGTGAAAAGAGACCCTGTCCTTTTTTTTCTTGACAAAACAAGCACAAAATACCTGAATGCTTTACACTTCCAAGTGAAAGTCAGAGGGAGTTCCACATTTGGGTTATGTGTGGAATAATTTTATTTCCAGTTTTGGACTGGTATGGATCAGCAGGGAAGAGGAGAGGTTGATCTTTCCTGAGGTAATTTTCCCAGGACCATGTCCTATGAGGATGTAGTTATACCCATATAAAGGTGCCCGTGGATTAGCAAAAGAGTAACTGGCACACGAGGGTGAATTAAATGAAGCAACATCAACCTTGTCATAGAGAACGGTGAGAAGAGACTTTATCACACTGGATGGTGAAACAAGGGAGAAAACCATGAGGTGATGAGACCTCTGATTGTGCAAAGAGGAGCACAGCAAAAGTAATGCTTGGGAGCTAAAGTCAGGTCAGATGCAGTAGAAGTGGGTTTTTTGAGTGAGTGACTGGGCCAGTCTGCTGAGAGATGCTCTGAAGAAGGCTGCACCTCCGAACTGTGGTGCCTTTGTGACAGACATCAGGTCCTGAGCTCAGAACAGGGGGTGTCCAAGTGTGGTAGCCTGAAAATAAACAGGATTCTGCACAGGAGACACTCCCTCATGGGCTTTAATGCTCAGAGGGTTCCCTCCAAAGGTTAATCCAGCACAGAGCTGCTGTTCCTGCAGCCATGAGCTCAGTCAGCTGTGGTGGCAGCTGTGTTACCAAAGTACAGTGACAGGATTAAGGCTGCAGGCAGCTGGAAGTCAGATTTTTCGAGATGTTAAAATAGGGAGGTGGGACCAGTGAGGTCCCTTCCAACCTGACCCACTCAGTGATTCTGTAACATCTCAGATTTTCAGGAGGCCCCTTTGGATCACATGGCAAAACATCAAGCAAATGAAACATTCCTTTTTTTTTTTTTTAAGGTTTTGTAAGTCATACATTTAAGTAATACAAGCAAGACTTTCCTGGGAGAGGGAACAAAAAAAAAAAAGGGGGAGGTTGAGCTACAGCAATGGTGAATAGTGCTGAAAGTTCTCTTCAGTGCAAACTGGTGGGCAGGGATAGGGATGGGACACAGCCTCCTTGTGGGTGGGAACCACCTCACTCCAAGCCCCTGTCCCTTTGTTTTTCTTTCAGCAGTCAAACCTCATGCTGAGATGTCTCTGAATAGATCCAGGATGGACAGAGTGCCTGGCCCTCTGAATCCTGGTGGCAAACTGCTCACTGACCTCAACAGAACCAGGATTTCACCCTTGCCTTTATAACAAAAAGAACAATATTCTGGCCTAACCAAAACCTTAAATAAGTTTTCAAGGCCAAGCTATCCCATGGAAATGGTTCCCTCCTCTATCTCCTCCTTTTCTATCCAAATGTACAATTTTTTTTTAAGAGCCTCTGCAGGCTGCTGCAGCAATTTTGTAATTTGAGGTTAGGGGGAAGCTGAAGTTTTCTAAAGGAATAAAGAACCAGTTTGATTAGAACATGGCAAACCTCCCAATAGCTCTGAAAATACAACTTTTGTGCAGTTGTTGGCACAGCTGGCACCTTGTGGGTTTCTTTAGGTTTCTTTAAATCATTCTAAAAGACTAAAAACGTTGGTAACATCAAAAAGCAGGGCTCAGACTTCAAGACTTTTTTCACCTTTTCTTGCAATGAAGCACATTCATATTAAGGTTAATATCAGAGAGTGATGAAAATATATCTTAACTCTGGATTTTGTGGTGGTGGAATTCAATTAACTTTCACCCACAGTCTGGCTGGATGTGTGGGGGTCAGTGTGGGAGTACTTCAGACTGAGCACTCAGCTGGAGTGCCTGGTTTAGCACAAATCAATTCTGTCATGTAAGGAATAGACTGGACTCCATGTCCTTCCCATCCATGGTGCAACATGTGTTCTTCAGCCACCAGAGGCCAGCAGGAAAATATGTGAAGTATGCACAAAGCAAGGAAGGTGAGAACAGACAGATGGAAGTTTCATCTATTCCAAAATCATGTCTGCTTTTAGGAAACAGGCTGTGAACTCTGTTTGTTACTTTTAGCCAAACTGATGGAAGTGTGTTCTTGATAAGGAACAGCCTCTAATGGGAGGGAGGGAGAAAAGCCCGTGGCAGGTTGTTATTAAGGCCAGTTTGGTTGGCAGCTGTAGAAGTAAATAGCAGTGCTGCTCTTGGTTAACAAGCAGTTAAACTCACAGATCGTTAAACAAAGGGAAAGTTCACTCAGCATCAAAGTGTGGTTTGGTGTTTAATTTGTACTTTAACAAAAGGGAGGAAAAAGCTGAGACTAAATATTTCTGCAGGTCTCATGCAAGGATGGATGTGAGTCCATAATGCTCATATTTACCCGTTCAAAGTGGGAACAGAAATTCTGTCATATTCTCTTTACTGCAGACTGAAAGAGAAGAAAGCTCATTATTTACACACAGCATCAAACTTCCTCTTGATGTTACATGGGCGTCTTCCTGCTGTCTTACTCCTACTAAAATCTCTGAGCCTCTAGTTCAACCCAGAGACTAACAAGGGGAGAAGGTGGTAAAGGTGATGTGTAACTTATAGAAAGACTGCTGGGGAAAAAAAAAAAAAAAGGTTTGCAATAACGATGCTCTGGTACTTCAGAGAAAACTAAATATTTATTTTTTATAGCTTTTTGTAATGCAAATGTTCTGTGCCAAAGCCAGTGGAACTTTGTGTAATCACTCTGACTGTCCAGATTTTTATTTCAAGGCTTGGTCCCTTAGCTATTTGGAAAGAAGCATAAATATGTGATTTAAAGCAAGGGGGGGATGGAGCACCTGTATACAACAAAGGATACAGTTATTTATCCTACAATTTAAGTAGGAAAATTAAAGACATTTGGTTTCCTCTCACCAATCACACCTGTTCAGAAACATGGCCATCTGATTACTTTGTGCTTTGAAATGACTGGAACAGCCTGTGCTGGCTTTTGTTGTTGTTACTACTATTATTTTTATTATCTTTTTTTCCTTTTTCTCTCTCCTGCCTCTTGCCCATAACAGAGCTGTGGGAAATAATTCGAATAGAAATCAGCACTAGTAATAATCAAAGAACTGCTCTTAATTCAGAATTACAGTAATTTCACGATTATAAGCCACACTGAGTATAAGCCGCACTTCTGGGTGCCGGCAACTTTTCATTCTTTGTCCATACATAAGCCACACCTGATTATAAGCAGCACGTTACAATACAGAGTGTGATAAAAGGTATCTGTTCTATCACCATCTGTTGAGGGTGGGGGCAGTGATCCTCGTCTCCACGGCAGATATTCTGCTAATGGGCCATCCATTGAAACCAGGCAGGGCATTGTTCTTTATCTTTTCACAACCCATCCTTCCTCCAGCCAGTCATTTTCTGCTAATGGCCATTGAGTCCCACTGTGGCACTGATAAAATTACTGCATCCCATTGGAAGTTGCTCCAGCCAGGGGGAAGAGCCCAACATTTCTTACCAAGATTAAAAAAGAGGTTTTGGGACACTAAGGGAGCCCCTTTCTCCACTGGACTCCAGAGGAAAACCGGATTTCTCCACATCACCACTGGACCTCCAGAGGGAAATTGCACCTTGTACAGGAGCACTGCTCCAACTGAGCCACATCTGTCACTGCAGGAGGATGCAGCCACCATGGAATGGGACTGCTACCAACACCCTGCCTGACGGGTGTCAGGTTGTACTCTGACTTTGTCAGGGTTTGGAGTTTGTTTCTTTGTAGTACTGTATTTCAATTTTAATTTCCCTAGTAAAGTAAAGAACTGTTATTCCTAATTCTCATATTTTTGCCTGAAAACTCCTTGATTTCAAAATTATAATAATTTGGAGGGAGGGGGTTTACATTCTCCATTTCAAAGAGAAGTTCCTGCCTTTCTCAGCAGACACCTGTCCTCCAAACTAAAACAGCAACTTTTTGTTCTTTGTCCGTATATAAGCCACACCTGATTATAAGCCGCACTTCAGGTTTGGACCAAAATTTTAGTCAAAATGGTGCATCTTATAATCGTGAAATTACTGTAAGTAAAAAAAATGTAGTGTTTTTTGTTTTATTTTACCTGTTCTCTGCTTTAAATGTAAAGCACGGTGGCCACCTCTGCCATCCTGGTTCATTTTGGGGTGGGTGATGTTGCAGTGCTGATTGAGGGGGGAGCAGGGGCTGCCCCCTCTGCACCCTGTGGATGCACACCAGGACAGGAGCCCACACCCAGCTTAATCCAGCAGCAATGTTTTATCTCCCTCTCCCAGCAGCAGAATCTCTGCAGGAATATCTCAGGATTGCTCTGCTGGCCTCAGCAGGGCTGTTCCCCCAGCCTGCCAAGGCCATTCTCTATTTTGTCATGACTCACATTCCTCAGCTGACTTTTTTTTGCCTATCTTCTCTCCACTTCTTGAACCAAACATCACACTGCTTAGTGGTTTTTAACTGGAATGTCACATGTCATTTAGGTTTTCTTGATCTAAAGTATTTGTAACTTTCTGTGACAAACAGAACCAAATAGGAGAATGGACTCTGTGTCTCTGCTCTTGTCATCAGCACCAGGTCCAGGAGGTTCTGGAAGAATTCTGCCCCACAATTTCCTACAGGATAGATTTGAGGCAGCTGCTATGGTTTGCAATGAGGTTGAAAAACTATTTGTGTAAATTTTTGGGGCTAAATTTATTCTGTTAGGGCTGGGTTTGGGGCCACTCCTTCACAATCCCATTCCCATTTCCAGTTCAGAGCTGTGTTTAATATCTTTCAGCACCTGCACAGCAGCCAGCCCAGGGGAATGAGGAGAATAATTATTGTGTTTTGATCCTCAGCTCCTTTTCAGAGCTAATAAATAAGTTAGCTGCTGGTTTATGTACTGGTTAGGGAGCCAACACCATTCAAAGGTGTATTTCATAGGAGTGGGTAATTAACAAACATTACCCAGCATTATAATTTGCTGTTTGTTTTCTCTCTGAAGCAAATGGATATAAATTGTTTAAAAGGGCAAACCTGTTCGAGAGAAAAGCATCCAGGCACCCAAACACCAGTTTCCAGCAGTTAAGCAGATATTATTGACACAAACAGGGTAAATGGAATTTTTAAACCATGCCAGTGATCACTGTGGTCTCCTGCTCTGGGCCAGGCTGGGAATTGCCCACTGCTACACTCAGATTGTTTATTCTGGAGGTCCCATTGTCACTGCTGGTATTTTGGTGAGCCTGTGTGAGGAAGCTGGAGTGGGAAGGGCCAGAGATGGGAGCTGTTCAGTGAAACAGCATTTGAACTCAAAAGCACACGTTTGTCAAAACTGAGCTTGTGCTCTAGGTGTGCATCCCCATCAGGGAATCTCTTAGGGCTTGGGACAGAACCTTGGTGGTCCCCCCACCCTGCCTGGCCCCCCAGCCCAGGCCCTGGTGCTCGGTGACCCCAGGGCAGGACAGTGCCCCTCCTGAGCTGGGCTCCCCACCATTCCTGGGCACTGCCAAGCCTCTGAAATCCCAAGCCCACCCTTGGCTTCTCTGACTTCCATCAAGCCTTGTGTCTTGGTTTGTAAAAACGGGTGTCTGCTAAGAAGGGCAGGAGCCTCTCTTTGAAATGGAGAATGTAAACCCCCTCCCTCCAAATTATTATAATTTTGAAATTAAGGGGCTCTCGGGCAAGGATATGGGAATAGGAATAACAGTTCTTTACCAGGAAAAATTAAAATAAAAATACACTAATGCCAAACAACAAAGCACTGACAAAGTCAGAGTACAACCTGACACCCGTCAGGCAGGGTGTTGGTAGCAGTCCCATTAAATGGTGGCTGCATCCTCCTGCAGTGACAGATGTGATTCAGTTGGAGCAGTGCTCCTGTACAAGGTGCAGTTTGCCTCCAAAGGTCCAGTGATGATGTGAAAAGGTCTGGTTTTCCTCTGGAATCCAGTGGGAAAAGGCTGCTCTGATGTTCCAAATCTCAGATTTTATCTGAGTAGGAAATGCTTGGCTCCTCCCCTGGCTGGAGCATCTCCCAGTGGGATGATGGAATTTTATCAGCCATGCAGTGGCACTCAAAGCCCATTAACTTGAGATATCTCCTGGAGGAAGGATGGGTTGTGGAAAAGATAAAGAACACTGCCCTGCCTGGTTTTAACAGATGGTACATGAGCAGAATATCTCCCATGGAGATAAAGATGACTACCCCACCTGTGTTCAACAGATGGTGATAGAATAGATACTTTTGGTCACATCCTGTATTGCAACCTAAGACTCTTTGGAGCTGCTCTTTTGCTGGACTTGTCTCATTTTTTGACATCCAGAAATCAGGTCTTAGATAAGACTTAGGATGTGCTTTCATTTTCAGAATTGGAAAAAAAAAAAAAAAAAAAGAAAAAAAAAGGAAAAAAAAAAGATTTGGTTTGTAAGTAAAATTTATTGGGTTTTCTGTGCTGTGGGAGAGATCAAAGCTCCTGGTTTGTTCTGAAATAAAATAATTTTTCTGCTTTTAAAGCAGTTTTGACTTCACACTGAAGAGGCCAGCTGCCTGATACCCTATGGAGCTGTGGGGAGGTCACTGCCCCTGCTCTGATGCTGCTCCACATTTCTGCTCCCCAGTGCAGAGGGATAGAACTGCCCCTGTGAGAGACTGTCAGGAATGTTTATACACTTTTAGCTGGACTAGTATCTCATTTATAATTACCCAGTGGGAAGGAAATTAAAGTGACAGCACTGAAGGTCTCACTCTCTCCTGGTGACATTTAGACACGGGGTTACATTTGGTAAAGGCAAAGTAATCAGCCAAGTGCACAACCTCACACAGCCCCATTTCATGTGCAGAGCCCTGCCAGTGAGCCAGCCAGCCCCTTTTCTCCCTCATCCAGGTATGCCATGCATTTATTAGTCCCCTGTCATTTTGGTGCAGACAGTGACATAATTGAATTTAAACAAACTAGACTACAGTCTCCTATGGTCTAGTGAATATTTATGTCACTCAAGCATCAGGAGACCTCTGGAGGGGTTTGGAGTTTTGTTCCTTTTTTTTTTTCCTTTCCTTAAATACTTAAAAAAAAATCAAATGTCAACGACATTTTCTGGACTAAATGGTTCTAATAGAGCTGCACAGAGATTTGGATGGTCATATGCTTTTTGTGTGACACAAAGAAACAGGATTAGTTTTACATGGAAGGCAGAGTCATGAGGCTCCCCACAGGCATCTCAGGAAATGCTGATTCTTCCTGACTCAGGTGGATAAAAGATTATGACACAAATGGTTACTTTTAAAGAAAATATGTCCTTCTCAGAGGATGAATCTTTAGCTCTAATGTAGCACTAAAAAATTAACAATCTGTTTCTTAGACTGGGGGAGCTGTGTGTATATCATGTTTTATGCTGCTCAGGAAATGGGGAAGGGAGAGCAGGGGAGGGATTCTGTGGCTTTCACCTGAAAGTGAAGTGTGGAAAATTGCCTAAGCTGCTGGTGAATAGTCCAGGTTCTTGGCTGCATAAATGTGTTGGTTACAGTTTACAGTGGGAGGAATATGGGTGCATATAGTTTGCCTTGAGTTTGCCTTTGATTTGACCAATTTTATAGAAAATAATGGGAGTGGTGGGGAGCTTCTTCTGATGGAGCTCCTCCTCCAGGTCTCATTGCCATCTGCAGTTCCAGAGGAGTTTCTGTCACCCACATCAGCACAAGGGCTACAGTGAGTCTGCTCAAGGGCTCAGGTTGAGCATGGAGAATCAATCCCAGCCTGACTTCAGCCCACAGCCATGGATATCTTGTGACCTTCTCCTCCTGGGAGTGGTGGGACTTTCTGGAGAGTCCTTAAGCAGACACTGAACCGTAGCAGGATCCAAGGAGATGTTGTGGCTGGTCTCATGTCCAGCTCATTTGAGGAATGAGCTGGACATGAGAATAAAAATTAAGAACATTAACATAAGCATTTAAAAACTATTTCTCTTTCCTTCAATTCCTTTTTATCTGACTGCAACAGCCCTGGTTGGCAGGCAAGCACGAGGCACTGGGAACATCTCCCTGTGTGGTTCTGACAGCTGAGACCTTCTCCCTCTGTGTTAAACTTCCTTGGTATTTAGAATAAATGTTGCCTGCATTCTTCTGCTGAAATAAAAGCAAACTTGCATAGTAAAGTAATTAGGATGTGGGTCACAGGTTGTTATATAGCAAGTCAGACATTATTTAACTTTGCAGAAAATCCTGTGCTAGGGGTTTTATCGAGAAAGTCCATTTGTTTTTAAAAACCCTTAATCAATAAATCCTAATTAAAATCATATGTCAGATAACTAGTAGTTCTTAAGATTTTGGTTTTATACCCAGGAGGATTCTAGCTTACTGATGACATAAGTGTATTTATTTACTGACTAGATCAATAGCCTGCTCAATAATTGTTTTTTGCCAAGGTTACAGGCATTTGGCTGGAAATAATTAAAAGTGTTGGTGATGATGGATTTTTTTTGAAACTTGCTGCAATACCTGAAGGAGCTGCTGCCTGGGCGCCTCAAGTCTCAGACAGAGCTGTGTTTAGTTTTGTGTGCACTACAGTCCTCCCAGCCCTCTCTAATAATTGCATTTGTTTAATTTCCTATGACCTCTCTTCCAAAACTTAGCACCCATGTGGCCACAGTACGTGTCCTAAAGCTGATTTGGAGAAGTGTATCACATTTACAGCATTTCCAGTTTCAAATTTGGTGATATTTGTCTGCAGTGGTCGGGGGGAAATACTGAGATTTGGATGCAAAGAACTTTGAAGCTCCTGGGTGAGCTCTGGACAGGGTTCTGTGACCCTGCAGGATGTTGGTGTGGGTAAAGATCTCCTTTCACTGCCAGTATTTCTGAACTGCCCTGTGTGGGTTATTTATAAGGAGTGCTTGCACTGTTCCCTGGAGCCAACATACAGAAGATTTTGAAAGTGATTTAAAAGTCCTGCTTTGAAGCACCATGTTCTTTCATCAGCAAGCCTCAGTGAGGGTGGCTGGCAAATCCCTGCAGTTCTGTCAGGAGCAAACAGCAACAGCAAGGAGTGACAGAATGGCTCTGAGAAGCAAAAAATCTGGGGAAAATGGAAAATCCAAAGAGTAGCTAGTCTTTATTTTGTGACAAAGATGCTCTGAGAAAGATTAGATGCTTCTCTGAATTGTAGTTCCAGAAACTTCTCCAAACTAGCAAAATTGCCTAAGAACTCATTTGGTTTGACATTAAATACTTGAATATTCCATTTAGTTTTGGGAGGCTAACCAGTGTGCACTAGATTTCTATTCATGGCTAAGTTTCCTGTGTGGTTAATTCCAGAGGACTTTGTCGCTCAATGAGGTTGAGACTCCTTCTCTGTCCTTGGCAGAGGCTGTGCAGGCAGATCCCTCTGTCTCCAAGAGTTTCTGTGCAGTCAGGCTGCTCTGGGCAGGGCTGGTTATGCTGGCACACACCCTCACACAGCTCAGGAATAAATACCTCTGACTTCTGCATCCCAGCCTTTTCCCAGGGCATCTGCGTGCACAGAAGCCAGCCATACATATTTATTACTGAGATGGAACAATAATTAGGAAATGTTTCATTTGAATTACGCTGTTGCTTGGTGTTGTGCACAAATATATCGGGCAGTGAACACGGCTTGATTGCAATGGCACAGCCAGAGAGGAAATATCTCTGGTAGGAGGAGAGCTCCAAACTGATCACAGTGACAGCTTTTATCATGCTCTTTCTTCATCCCTTTTCCCGTAGGTTAAGCTCAAGTCATTGATGCAATATCCCAGAAATAACATTTCAGTCTATTCCCAGATGACATCCTCAGCTGTGTTTGGAGCCACTTGCACATAAATTACAGGGAAAGCTTATAGGAGCATAAAGTATTTTCAGTAAAACCTAAACCCTTTGACTTTTAAGCTTGCTCATGACAAACATCCCAACTACCAAAAAACTAGAGCACATCCTCAGAGAACAGGATCTTTCAGTCTCCATAATCATTTAAAAAGAGGAAGGCATCGCAGATGGGATGGTTAGAAATGAGCAGCTTCTTCAATGCCAGTGTATCATGGCATCCAAGCAAGGCTTAATCCTGCTTTTTTTGCACATCCCTAATTAAAACTGAAGAGTAAAACATAGATTTTGTGCTTAAAACATATAAAAATATATATGCACACATACATTTGTTCAGGGATTTGTATAAAAGAATTAACATGAAAATGTGTTCTTCACTGAAGCTCTAATACCTCCAACAGGAAAAGCCATCAGATTCTTGAATTATCTTTCTCTGACAATATCATAAACCTAAAGAACTACTTAGACTAAGTGCTCGCTTTTACATGGGTAAATATAGGTAGGATGATTCACTCTTAAGAGCCAGATTTGCATAACAGGACAATGGCAGTTAAGCACCTAAATGCCTAGAGCAGATTTTCCAGCTTCCTTACATCCCAAAGCTGTCACTGATCTCTCTGCAACATAAATTCTAGGAAGCTGAGCCCCATTTGTGGATATAAAATATCCACGTTGCAAAGACCTGGCCCTAAAGTTTAGTTCCTCATTTTGAACCCATTTGCACTTGTGATGATTATGATTGCCCTCCTCAACAAGAGAGCCCCAGAAAGGTCTGCACAAGGAAATGAAAGGATGGAATCACAGTCAATGAAACCCTGATGGAGTTAGATTGCCACCAAAGCACACTAGGGGCTCTTTAGTTGGGGTCAGTCTCCAACACAGAGCCCTAAAGCAAGCAAATCACTTCTCATGAAGAGAAGGAAAGCAGAAATTTAACTTTATGTGCTTTGAATATTGGCTGGGGTAGGAAAAGTCTTTTTCACTGATTTAGTTGAGTTAAAAATAAATATTTTCTTTGAAGTGTTCCTTGGCATGTCTCAAGTTACAAGATTATTTCATAAAAGCTAATGCAGTCAAGCTATGCATCCAGAGCCTGTTGCTCCTTGCTTTCAAAGACTCTCAGACATCCCCATGGGAGCATGCCTAGTACAAGTAACATTTTCTCCAGTTAACCAGAAAATAGAAACCCAAGGACAGCCTGTCCAAAACAAGCATCAATTTCACAGGACGACAACTTATGTGTTTGGAAGGCACTGCTTTTTGTGTATCTGTAGGACTGACAAAGTCAAACTAATAAATAACCATAAATCAGCTTACAAATGGGGTTTTTTTCATCTTTTCATTCTCTGTGTACTGTGGCTGGCTTGGTGGCAAACAACTGAGCTTTGTGAGACTCCAGGCTTTCCAGCTTTCCAGGGACTGCCCAGTGCACAAGCACTCTTGCTCTTGAAGCCTTCAGGTTTAATTCCTAGGTTCAAAGAGTCTCTCTAGCAAAATCTGTAGAAACTGGCTCCTTTCCTTCCTAAGGCTACCTTCAGATCATTTGTTCAGGACTTTGTTGTTTTGGAGAAGATAAGCCACAGGGTGAGCAGGTGAGGTAAAGCTGTTCCCTTTAGTATTTTAAGCAATGCTATGGGTGAATCCTTGTCTCTGTTTCCTCCTTACTCAGATGCATCAGGAGTTGATCCTCATCCTTTAAGGATCTAGGACATGTTCTCTCTGCTCCCATTTCTTTCTGGGCAGTCTTGGGGCAGGTTTCAGATTTCCATAGTAGTAGTAGACCCTTTAGTGAAGAGAATGGGTCGGCTCTGTCAAAATTTGCTCTTGCTTTCTCCTCCCAGACTGGAATTACATTTTCTGTCAGGAGATTAGCTGCTCACTTGCCCACCTGAGATCTGCTCTGGGCACCAGCCAGCTCTTTGAACAAAAACGTGTCCTTCTGACTAAAAGCTTATCAAGGCTGTCCAGCCCTCCTCTGTGAGCCTTGTGTGAAGGAGGGGACTCTCTTCTGACACTGCCAGGGATCTCTGGCCAGATTGGTTTCCAAAGGTCCTGGCAGAGATGTGGAGAAGATTTTGCTCTCAAGGACAGCCAGGCACAGGGCAAAGCACAGCACCAGGTAGTGCAGACTGAGAAGAATGCATGCACATGCAGTCACTGCTCACACCTGCACTGGCAGTCATTCTTGAAGAGAAGAATCTCTTTCACAGCAGCAGTTTTCCCTGGTAACATTTCTAAGCATTTCTGTGCCAACTTGTTCTTCCAACCTTGACCCTGCAGTGCCCTGTTGGATGCTGAGCAGGTGTAATGAAATGTTTGGTTCCTGCTGCTTTGGATATCCAGGTGAAAAACACTGTGAGCATCCAAATTCATGTCATTCTGGTCCATGATCCCTTCCTTAGACAGCAATTGGATTTTCCCTGAAATCTGGTTTTATTATCAGATTAGATCCTCTCCCAAGAAATATGCAAATGAGAGGACTAAAACTGTGTGGATTGGTTCATGTCACAGAATCGGTGTTGTCCCAGTGAATTATCATTTATGAACACTGGAGAGATCTGAGTAAAATAAACCTTAAGTAATCTCAGAAATAATAAGGGATATCCAGCCTGTGTCCTTAATAACCTACTGTAGAGAGCTCAGCTACTGCTTCTTAATACTGAATATTCATGAAGTCATTAAATGAATAATTGGGATACATTTACACTTTATTACTGTTATGGAATAGCCTGGGCACCTTAATAAGATGCTGATGATTCATTTTGGCATGACAGGAAGAGGGTGCAGAGGGAATTTGTCAGTGTGACTTGCTAATGCAAAAATAATTGTTCCATTTTCCAACTTTAATGTCCTGATAGACACTGATGTTTAAGAGTGATTCTGCCTCATAGTCCCTTCCAGTGGGTATTTTGAGAGATTGGTACAGAGCCAGGGCTCCTTCTATGTTGGCAGTAAATAAAGAACTGGGGAAGAGTAGGCAGAAATACTCCCCCAAAAAACTCAGAGTTGACAAAGAGCTCCTGTATGGTGCAGATCAATTCTGATGCACTTGATAAATGAGAGGGATTAGATGAGTAATCTGATTAGAATGTAATAGTTATGGAAGGAGCTTTCCATTACACTGAGACCTTGACTTTCAAAATATAATGAAACTTTTATGGATCAATTTAATTATAAGTGAGCTATACTAATATTTACCACGGCTAGATATTGAAAAGTTACATTCCTCCACTATAAGTCAGCTCCATTAATATATCTGCTGAAAAGATATAAATAGATTTCTAAAGGCAGTATAAATGAAAATTTAAATGAAAACTAGGTTTAAAACCTGTGTTGACTAAATCCAGTGTGATTATTTTTGTGATTTTTATTCATGGTGATGCTTTGTTGGGCTACCTAAAAACAGACGCCAGACAAAATTAAGGGAATAAAAAGCAGTGGTATTTTTTGAAGGGCCTTCAGGTACATGTAGGGCAGAACAAGCCCCCCAGGGACTACACCCAAAATGGACAATGGGTCACAGGTTTTCACACTTTTATAAGTTTGGTCCATTTGCACATTTGGGGTTAATCTTCCAATTACAGCTTCAGGTAATGAAATTATTTACCCCAACTTTGCTGCCCCCTGTTTACATTTCTCAGGGCCCAAGACAAGGTGAGGTGTCTTTGATTGCCAGGCTTGGAGAGGAGTTGTTGTGTCTGACCAAAAAGGGAAAGCAGCAGCTCACACTGTGTATGGAGTTTAGAGTTATGCACTAAAGAATTGCGGGATTACAAATACATGGAAAAATATAAAAAAGCTAAAATCCTTAGGTGTCACATTGCAGCTAGTCTGAAGCTGCAGCCCAAACTCAACCAGCCTGGAAGCAAACAGGGGAGTGGTGATAGAATGGGTTTGAACACATCCAAAGGATCCCAATTCATTGGACCCTAAGCGCAGATGTATCATTGGCAAGGGAAATGGGCGTGTTCAGACCCCATCCAATCACATGTGTATATCCAGGACATTCAAACCCTCTATTTCAGAAGGGTCCAGGAACAATAAAGAACGTTTTGTCATATGAATCTCTAAGGGGTCATGTCTCTGTCTCCAATCCCGAGCCCAATTATTGTAACACTTGGGCAACAATGGTCACCTCCTAAATGGTTTCCCTTTCCACTGAGTGCCACTGGTTTTCCCCTTTCCATTCTATTGAGTGCCATTGGTTTCCCCTTTCCATTCCATTGAGTGCCACTGGTTCCCCTTTGAACTGAGTGCCACTGGTTTCTCATTTCCATTGAGTGTCACTGGTTTCCCATTCCATTGAGTGCCACTGGTTTCTCTTTTCCATTGAGTGCCACTGGTTTCTCATTCCATTGGGTGCCATTGGTTTCCCATTCCATTGGTGCCACTGGTTTCCATTTCCATTGAGTCTCATTGGTTTTCCCCTTTCCACTAGTTTACCTTTCCATTGAGTGCCCCTGGTTTCCCCATTCCATTGAGTGCCCCTGGTTTCCCCTTTGCCCTGAGGCTGCTGGCAGCAGGGCTGAGCCTGGGCTGGCCTGGCCACCAGGAGCCCACCCAGGCTGTGCCTCATGGAATGGGGACACTGTGGCTGCTTTGGGGAGGGCAGGGAAGATGCCATGGGAGGAAGGTGGCCTTGGCAGTGTCTGTGTGTGAGCAGCTTCCCCAGGAGCCAGGGGGGTCAGTGAGGAGTGAGTGTGGCAGACAGAACACTCAGAGAAATGAGCATTCAAGCCTTGAGGCTGCTCATATACAAGAATTTCCAGACCATGCACTCTACATCTGGCAGGCAGTTCACATTGTGTGTCTTTGATAAATAGCACTTATTAAAGAGTTAGAAATGTCTCCTTCCCCAGAGAAGCTGTTTCATACATTTTTCAATCTTCAGATGAAATGAAAAAGTTTAATGAAAAAGCCCCCATTCAAAAAGCCTTGAAAAAAGCCATGAAAAAGCCTCCCCCAATGAGCCTCCAGTTTTCCTGAAGTATATAAATTCTTAATTTGTTGTAGATAATGTCTACCAGATGATAGTACCAGGAGCACAAGTGGAAATGAAAGAACAGCAGACTTGGAACAGAGGTTATTAAGCACTTTTTCACTATGAGAAACATTAATGAGTTGACTTGAGGCAAGGCTGTCATGGCAAGAGAGGAGACAGAAAGGCTTTGGAGCTGCCTTGGGGAGCAGGTCAGCCCTGCAGGGGTGGAGGACAAAGCTGCTTTCCCTGAGGGGCAGCAAAACACCCCCTGAGCAATGTTGAAAGCCTGAAAATACAGATTCTTCTCATCTTCCCTTCTGCATTTTTGATGGTGCTCACGTGTTATGCAGCAGTGTTGGTGCATCACATAAATCCAAGATTTCTGAAGGAGTTTTTAGTCTCTCTGCTTTTAGAGAGGGGACCTCTACAGCTTGTCCAGAATGGGGGTAAATGGCCTAAAACGTGATGTGCTTTAGTGAATGGCTGAAAAAGCAGAAAAGACTATTAGATAATAATAATAATAATAATAATAATAATAATAATAATAATAATAATAATAATAAAAGCCTTCTTGTCTTATGGTAAGACTCATCAACAGCACTTACAAGGCTTTGCACAAGGATTTATCACATCATCTCTCTTTCTCAGATGAGAAAAGAGGCTTACAAAATAGCAATTTTCCAAGTGCAAATAATCAGTGGATGAATGGGGGATAGAGTGTGAGTTTTGATTCTGGGATGCCTCTGGCCAGAAACAGAGTTGGAAAATAGCAGCTTAGCAATTAGAACACCTGGGTTTTTTTCTTATTTGTTTAGGGAAAGGGTAATTCTTTTCAGATAAATTCTCATTAATCTTTTTCCCTTATGACATTGACATTTCTAAAGGGGACCAAACAAATTATCCACTATGAAATATTTGACCTGAAACAAAATATCACATTTGCTTTGTGTGGGCACTTGGTGAGACAACATATTGAAACGAAAGCTGGAACTTCTAGCTTGCTTTGAAAAGATGTTCCAGCTTTTAGAAAAATCACAGGATTTAGAGTCTGGCTTCCTGGGGAAGAACATCCTGAAAAATGGCTGGTTTATGTGGGTGTCACTGTACATGAGTCTGTCCTCAATCATTTTTGAACTGTGCCTCTCTCAGTTGAGAATACTTTTACTGATCTACCCACAGTGTATCAGTGGAGTGGGAAATATGTTCCTTCTTCGTACATTTGGCAAAACAGTGGCCGGTGTTGATCCTGTGCCTGGATGTTCCAACACCCTCCTTCCACTGCAGCTGAAATTAATTTTAAGGCAATTTCTCCTATTTCCAAATGAAAAGAAAATCCTCACACTGCAAAATGCAGCTATTGATCTGGCTCTAACCAGAGAAATCCTTTTAAAATGAATTTCCAATAAAGCAGTAAAACTTACTGCTTTAATAAGTTTACAGTGCAAAACTTACTTGATAATGCAATAAAATGTTATCTCAATCATGGAACAGATTTGAGGGTACCTTTTAAAGGAGCTGGTGTTTCCTCTTTGCAGAAACCCCAGTACCAAGTCAGATGCAAGCTCATTCAAAAAAATGCAGGTCTGGTGCAGGGTTATCCTTGTGGCAAGTTTCCAGCAGGGACTGTAGGAGCAATTATTCTCTTGGAGCTATTAGTAATTTCTACTGTAACTCCTCACAATGGCAGAAAGCTTCAGTACTGGAAAAGCTGGTGGATGGGCTGAGATTGAATTTAGTTTTAAAATGTATATTACTAACTTTAAAGTGATTTTTCTGGAAAAATTAGGCTTGTCAACAATATACTTACATGTTAAAGAGAAATGTCTTAGCATTAGAAAACTTATTACCATCATTTGGATTTTTTAAATAAAATATTCATAAAGCCAGATCTGAATTTCAAAAAGAAAAATAGCCTTTAAATTCTGAAGTAATATATTCTCCAATCTCATTAAAAAGCAGAAATCTATCTTAGATCTTATATGCTCTTCCTCATTACAAGACTATTTATATAACACTCTGATAGACATCAGCTCTTCTTGAGCTTACAGCCCTTGAAAATCATATAAAATACTTTCCTCCCTGTTTTAGCCTAATTTTTCATTATTTATAGCATACAACAGCTCGACTCTCAAGGTCATACTCCAAAGAAGGTTTTGTTATATCTCAGAATTCCAATCAGCTGAAATGAAAAAAACACCACAGAAAATACAGTGAAGGCAATCAAGAACATAATAGGGTTTTGGTAAATGCTTTTCAAGGGTGGAGAGTTCCTGAGGAGTTTTTTAGCTAAGAATTTACTTTAATGGTACATTTAACTAATGTCAAATTGCACTGGGCTTGAGTGAATGTCTGTGTGATGTGCAGTAACTACCCAAGAAATTAATTCTGACAGTTTGGTAGGTTTTTGGTTGGGGTTTTTTGGTTTTGGTTGGGTTTTTTTGTTTGCTCTTTTTGTTTGTTTGGTGTTTTTTTGTTTGGTTTATTTTTTGTTACTGTTTTGTTTTGGGTTTGTTTGGGGGTTTTTTTGGTTGTTTTGGGGGGTTTTGTGGGTTTTTTTGGTTTTTGTTTTGTTTGGTTTTTTTGTTGGGTTTTTTTTTTTTGTTGTTTGTTTGTTTTTTTGTTGGTTGCCAAATGTTTACCACAGTGCACCAGATTTTAACCCTGCTGGCACTGTGAGGCTGCAGGCAATGGCACAAATTTCTGTGACAGGTGGAGGGACACAGAGGACATGAAGTCCAGTGCTGGCTTTTGAGAAAAGCTCTATGCTTGGCACACACACACTGTATTCTCTGAACAGCAGAATTACACTGGGAAAGGGCTGTGTAACATGCTGTGGAGTTCTGGAAATTTGTATCAGGATGTAAACTGGCTTGGACTTGAACACAAAGCATAAAATAAAAACCAGTAATGGGAAGGGTCAAGAACACACTGGAGTTCAGCCCCCTCCAAAGAACAGGAACTCCTTGGACTCGTTGGATTCCTCCAAGCTCCTGAAGTGGCTAAAGCTGCAGGACATTTTATTCCCAGCAACTATGGTGGCAATGTGCCAGAAGAAAAGTCACCCTAATTCTGAGTCATTAAAGATTCCAACTCATCAAACTGGTACAATTTCTAAAACAAATAATTAGGTAGCTAACTAACCAAATAAGTAAATTTAGTTGGATCTTGTTCTCATATAAATACCCAATTCCTCTCTTTCTGCTGAAGGTTTTATGCTGTCACAAGAATGTGTTGTGGACTGCTGGCAAAAATGCTAAATATTCAAAATTCCCTGATTGTTTATTTATGGCCCAGAACACTGTATGATTTATTTCACCTATTATCCACTGAAAGGGTTCATCATTTATTTGTCTCTTTACTTTCTAGTCTGAGAAGGACATGGGAACAGCACCATGAAAAGAAGGATGCCCTTCCCTCCTCTCAGAGGATTCACTCTCCTGAGCTGCCTGCAGAGCTGGGCCAGAACCCTCCCTTGGGAAATGCAGGCCTGCAGCATTTATCATGCCTTGCATCATGAGTACCCAGGGGAAATGAGATGAGAATTTGGCCACTGCACCCAAGTGCTTCCCATCTATCTCTGCTGATAACGTTATTATCCTAATAGCAGTGGTACCTTGCAGTTCAACACCTTCCCTTCAGGAGTGGCACAAGGCTTCACAGCACAGCTATGCACTGCTGCTGCCCATCACTCACAGTGTCCTGCTAAACACCTGCTAATGGCATTGCTTTGATTCAAATTTGGAATAGGTCCTTTCCTTCTGCTGCTCATCAGTAATAACCTATGCTTGTGGGAAAGAATCCAAATAATTATGTGAGAAAAACAAAGCATACAGTGCTAGGACAGTTTTATAAGGATAGCAAGCTCAATGACTCTTCAACAACTTTTTCCTTTGCCTCAAAATCTGTTTTCAGAGTATTACATGTGTGTCTCAAATGTATGAGAGCTCTGGTGAGCTCCTCCTGAAGTCTGTAGCTCCCATCACGTGTGCCATATGTGCTTGTTCTAGTCAGGACTCTCCCAGTTCTGTATCTCACTATGGAATGTCTAGCTCTCATTGACTGAGATTCTCTGCATTTTGACAGATCTAAAAACATCACTTTTATCCCATGGGCCAAATCCTGACATTACTGAGCATCCTTTGGGTTTACAACAGCAAAGTCTTATGGATCTTCCTTTAAAACAAACATTACAGCATCCTTCAGCTTCATTCTTGCTGTGTGTCCAAGTCCTGCTGACAAGGTGGCTCCTGATTCCCCTGTGCTGTTTCACTCACAGCCTTCTTTCCCCACATGCCATGGCCAGAGCTCCTGAGCTGCAGAGCCAGCTGCTACAGCTTTGCATTAAATGTACAGAGCTTGAACAAATGCTATCAGCCAAACTCCTTTAGTCATCTTCAGACTCACACAGAACCTGGGGAACTGGCAGCCTCAAAAACCTTGTTTCTCTTTCATCTCTCTTTGCACCTTTTGTTCTGAAACACCCTACAGAGATTCAGCAGGGTGCCTGTTGTGTAGCCCTACATTTTCCACTTTTGAGAGATTTAACACTTCCTAACAGTCATAAGGTTTCTGCAGACTCATGATGAGCAATCCCAGATCATTTAGACTGAAGCTGCTCAGATCAGCGTGGGGAAGAGACCCCCAAAGAATGAAAGGAGCTGGATGTGGGCAGAGTGCACATTTTGGTCCAGGGGAGCAGAGCAGGCTATCAGGACATGTCGTGACACACTTTGCACCACCTGCACAATGTAGCTAACAAAGCATCACTCAGGGTGTGGGGCAGTCTGTGGAAATGTTCTTTATGCTGACAGCTGTCAAGAGATTGTTCACCGTGTTTTTATGCAATGAATCTTCCTAGGAGCTAATGGGCACTCATTGGCTCCATGGACATCTGTGCCATGGCTGGGGTGAGTGAAGAGTCCCTGGAAGCAGAACAGACTCAGTCCCTCTCACTGGGCACTGCTGCTCCCATCACCAGCACAACTCCCACTTGTGAGAGGCTGAAGGACTTAGCCCCAGCATGGAGCTGCCTTGGGAAGCTCTGTCCTGCTGCAGAGATCTCTGGGATTTTGCTAATAAATCTTTATTCCAGTTTACCAATATAAATACTTTGCACTATGTGGCACCTCCCACATGGAAATTCCAAGGCAACTTAGAAATATTGGTTAACCCAGGCAAGAGGGTCAGCACTCAGATGGGAAACCTGAGGCTTTTGTCACTCAGTCGTGTTCCCAAAGTGCTGGGAAATGAATGGCAGCATTAGAGCAGCCTTGGGACAGATGTAGAGCTCCAGCTGTGAACTGGCTGCTGGGCAGGGGCTCTCTGCACTGTCATTGGTACCTTCCTTCTCAGAGCTGATGCCTTAGGATTTCAGCTTTTCTATTTTTCATCTATTTGTAGTCCTGCAATGCTTTAGTGTATAACTCTAAACTCCATACACAGTGTGAGCTGCTGCTTTCCCATTTTGGTCAAACACAACAATTCCTCTCCAGGCCTGGGAATCAAGAACACCTCAGTGCCTCAGGCCCTGAGAAATGGAAACAAAAGTGGGGGAGCAAACTTGGGGTAAATGACTTCATTACCTGAAGCTGTAATTGGAAGATTAATCCCCAATATGCAAATGGAACAAACTTACAAATGTGTGAAAACCTGTGACCCATTGTCCATTCTTGGGTGTAGCCCCTGAGGGGCCTCATCTTCCCATAATGTATCTGAAGGCCCTTCAATAAATAGAACTGCTTTTTATTCCCTTATTTTTGTCTGCCTTCTGTTTTTAGCTAGTCCCAAAAAGGCATCAGAGGTACCAAAGACACAGCATCCTGGCAAGTCAGAAAGTCAGATTCAATGTGTCCAGCTGTGATTTTAACTGGCAGCTTCTGCAAACAAGGGAGCAGCGAGAGCAGCCCATCACCACCTGGATCAGTGTCTCTGGGGGTGCACAGGCCACCAGGGCACCACCCTTCTCCTCTTTACAAACAGCATTTCCCTTCACCAGACACTGATAGTGGTTGAGGCCCAATGCAACTTGAAGGGAAAATAAATGGAAATATGCAGCCCTTAGTTAAAATAACATTTTAAAAAGGAAGGTAGAGTTTCAGTGATTCATAACAAGAATTGTGACAGGGAAGAAGCGAGGTCACCCTGAAAAATTTAAGGAGTCTTAAGCAGGATTTAATTTGTACAAAAGGATCTGCAGTGCACCTTGAGGGAGCAGAGCTATAAATCATGCTGTTTCAGGGCTCATTTATCACCACAGTTTGCCCCAGGATTTGGAAAAGGAGGTAGAAGCCCTCCAGCTGTTTCATGCAGCAGAGTGGCATTGATAAACGCAAGTCTGCAAAGTAAACAATAAAATATCAATTATAAGCAAGACAGTTGCAAGGAGGCTGCATTGAATTAGGTTTCCTGTGCCTTGCAGAGCTGTCTAGATAGTGTCTTCCTCCTCACTGGTGGTACCCATGCCTGCATATTGGGAGCTGAAAGCAGTGACCCAGGCTTCAGAGCACTTTGTTATCAGCAGCAGTGGGCAGGGAGAGAGCCAGGCTGGAGGCAGGAGCTGGTCACTGTCCTGCTGTCCTTGCCACACTCCTGGCAGCAGAGCAGGGCCAGCAGGGACACTTGGGGTCATTGCCCTCTGTGGAGGGATCTCTGCGTTGAAACCAATGCTTTCTCAGGGAGGGAATGATAATGAAAATGATTCAAAGTACCTGCACCCAAATAAAGCCATGGTAAGAGAAGAACCAGCTGGCCAGGTGGGTGAGGCAGTGTGGCTGTGGGGTTTGCTGCCCCTGCAGCTGCCAGCTGGGGCAGAACCATGTCAGCTGGGGCAGAACCGTGCCATCTGTGTGGTGCTCACTGGGACTCTCTGGTACAAATGGATGTGGGGGTTCAGGTAAGTCCCTCTGGCAGCAGGCAGGAGCTTTATTGAAATGCCCAGCACCCCAAAACTCACTGTCATTCACAAGTTCAAAAATGACTGATTCAGTCAATTAGAGAATGTCCTGGTTTGGAGGACAGGTGTCTGCTAAGAAAGGCAGGAGCTTCTCTTTGAAATGGAGAATGTAAACCCCCTCCCTCCAAATTATTATAATTTTGAAATTAAGGGGCTTTCAGGCAAAGACACATGAATAGGAATAACAGTTATTTACTAGGAAAATTAAAATAGAAATACAGTATTACAAAGAACAAACCCAAACACTGACAGAGTCAGAACACAACCTGACACCCCATCAGTCAGGCAGGGTGTTGGCAGCAGTCCCATTCCATGGTGGCTGCATCCTCCTGCAGTGACAGATGTGGTTCAGTTGGAGCAGTGCTCCTGTACAAGGTGCAGTTTTCCTCCAAAGGTCAAGTGATTTGGAAGGGTCTGGTTTTCCCCTGGGATTCAGGGGGAAAAGGCTGCTCTGATGTTCCAAATCTCAGATTTTTATATAGGTAGGAAATGCTTGGCTCCTCCCCCTGGCTGGAGCATCTCCCAATGGGATGATGGAATTTCATCAGTCATGCACTGGAACTCAAAGCCCATTAACAGGAGATATCTCCTGGAGGAAGGATGGGTTGTGGAAAAGATAAAGAACAGTGCCACAGCTGGCTAACAGATGGTGACAGAACACACAGCCCTGATCACATCCTGTATTGCAACCCAAGACTGAGAATGAATTATTAATTTAATGGACACAAAACTAACACACATAAGACTGAAAACAAACTGGTACTACACAGGAATAAAGATGAAAAGAGACTCCTAGTAGGTATATATAGCATAGGGTTAAAGGTACCATTAATTTTACAGCTAGGGAAGAAATGATATAACTTAGGATTCAATGTATCTTACCATCCAATTGGTGGGGCACACACTGAGATCCTTTACCTCAATTCCCAGGAAAGTAACCATGGAATCTGCATCCAAACTCTGGGAGAAGTCCTAAGCACTTGTCAGGGTGTGTGTGTGTAAAGGCTTCTGCCTCCATGATAACTCGTGTGTCTTTTTGTAAAAGCATCTCTTGGTCAAAAATATTTCTTTTATCTCTTCCCACATCTGCTCTCCAGACTGAAATGTTGATTCTTTGCTGGGATCTGAGCCCTTTTGGCACCAGAGATGATCCCTTTGGGCCTTTCAGCCCCCAGGTTATCTCTCCATATCTGCACCAATCATCTGTGGTAGAGAGGGGGACGACAGTCCTGCCACACCTGCCCTGCCCAGGTGGGCTGGGGACAGTCCTGCCACACCTGCCCTGCCCAGGTGGGCTGGGGAGCTCCCCAGGGCTGGCCCAGCTGCCAGCTGTGCCCCTGAGCCCTGCTGGCCACACCTGTGACAGTCACCATGCCATGAACCATGTGCAGAGCTGCTGTTGGCTGCAGTCATGGGGGAACACTTTGAATTCATTCTGGCATACAGAGAGTTAATACATGGGAGAGGGACACCTCACTGTATCAATTTTGGACCAAAATGCAGCTACATAATGAATATCAAAGATTCTAATAACCTTCAAGTTCCACATGTCCATATACCTGAACAGCACCCAGCACAGCAAACTCCCACATCTTGAATCTCAGCACTAACCATGTGAGAGCATAAATTCAGTCAGGATAGTTTGTGATTTTTTTTAGCAAAGGCTTCTCATGTTTATCCAATATGTTAGCTGCCATTGCATGTTAAAACTGTTGTAAATTCCCTGCAACCCCTTTAATTTGTACAAATTAAGATGTGTGTATGCAAACATGCTGGAGAAGAGAACGTGGATGGTGGAGCTTTGTCTGCTGCCCTTTCCTGCTATGAGTGATGGAAACCCAGGTTAATTCCCCAGCACCAGTTCTCTGACTTGATGCTGCTGCCACAGAGCAGACTGCAAAGCCGAGAAAATATCCAAAGTCAGTTTAGTAGCAAAAAGAACAAGTTATTTATCACCAATAGATAATAAGAATCCTACAGACTTGCCTTAGTGCCTATTTGTTCAGGGGAATTCAAGATACAAATTACAGATGATTCCTTAATTGTAGAGATTTATGATTTAAAAATTACAATCGTTTTTCTATAATTGCTTGTAAAAATTCATGGATATTGTTAAGGAGTCTAATTTTTCAGACTGCTTTTGGATGTTATTTTTACTAGGTATTATTGTATAATAGGACTATTTATGTTTTGCCAGCAATCTAGTTACTACATTATTTGTTAAGCTCATTAGCCTAAGTGACTCAACACAGACTGGTGTGCTGCAGAAAGCTCCTCTGCATCCAGCTTGTCTTGGATGCCTTCTACTGGCCAAAGGAATCCAGCCCATTCCCAAGACACCACTGGTTTTTGGTGGCACTGAGCTTGTCTGACAAGGAGCCTTAGTCTTGACAGAGCAGCTTTTCACCTGGTGTAGAGGGGCTGGAAGGATTCCCCTTCTGCTCAGTAAAATTCTGGCCCTCTGGTTGTATCACTTCCTTAAAAAACAACTGCTGCAGTTTAAAATGATCAAGAAGGAAACATTTTTCATTCTTCTAAACCTGGGAGCAAGTGGAGTTGCTGGTGTTTGATTAATTTAACAACATCTCATGGAAATTCCTTGTTTTCTGTAGCAGCCATCAGCCCTTCTAGAAAGCACAAGATGCATGACCCAACCACGGAGCTAATCTGAGTAAATAATAAGAATTCAGTAATTTAAAGCACTGTATTCTGGCAGGATTCTGTAACTTCAGGGAACTCAGCCTGATTAAATGTGGCTCATGCACAAGAGCCAGCGCTCTGATGCCTTCATCTGTTCCAGCAGGACAGAAACGCCTTCAGGCCCAGAGCTCCAGTGGGCAGGGGAGGCTGGGGCTCCACTGGCATCTCCCAAACACCAGGATTTGTTTGTCCCAAACACCAGCCAGGCTCAGGGTTGCTCACTGCACATCTCCACCCTTCCCTGCTCAGGTCAGCACTGCTGAGCACAGCCTTACAGAGCAGACTCCTGCATATATATTATTTTAACTTAGTTACTGGTGAAATTAGGGATGTTTTCCTTCCTGGCTTGATACAAATTTATTTAGATTTTTTCTTTTTAAAGAAAGTTGATTCCAACAGTTATTTCTAGGGAATCCACCACCTAGTGTATCAACTAATTGGCTTTTTCATTGTTGTTCCTCAGGCTCTTATTTAGTTTACAGTTGGACAGACTGAGTCAGTAGGCCAGGTTCAGCCCTGCTGGGAACCTTAAGGCAAGATCATAAATACCAATTCTTCTGTGTCTGTGCCCCCAGATCACTTCTGCTTGAGTTGTAGGGTCTCAGCAGCTCACAGAATCTGGGAGGTTATATGGGCTGTTAGTGCACAATTGTAGACAAGATATTAAAAGTAATTGCTTTCAAACTTAGTCTGAATGATGGTTTAGGAGACAAAATGGGAAACAAACCACCCTGACTTTCCCCTGGCTCCTCCACTGGCAGTCTCTTCAGTGTTAGCCCAAGCCCAAGCAGAGCCTGGGTCCTCCCAGCCTCAGTCCCACAGACTCACAAACACCTGACAGGCAGGAGCTGGGGATGGTGACATGCCAGCCTTCCTGCCCTGCTTATTAAACACAGCTGCACTAATTCATCCAGCAAGGTGGAATCCCTTGGGGATAACTGGGCAGTTGTGGCTGATGAGAAGGCTGTGTGAATTTTCCTTTTTTTCCCCAGCCAGCTCCCCCTGTGCTGGGGCTTTCCAGTCTGTGGTTCTCATCTGGGATGTCATTTATCATTTGTGAAGGGCTCACACTGTCTTCACTCCTGCACTGGATTGGATTGGGGTCAGGCTGAACCCTAATCATCACTTGGTGCTCCAGATCTGAGTTTTTTCTGACCAGACTAGAAGCTGTGCTGAGCTGTGCACTGGTGGTTTTCTCTGTCTCAGCAAACTCCCCCCAAATGTTTCCTGCCTTGCCAATGAGCCCTAATTTTCCAATGGCAAAAGGCCAGGACATCCTTATCCCAGCAGGTTAGCAGACCCCCTGCAGGTCCTGATGCACTGCTAGTGTCTGTTATCTTCATTGTTTCCCTCTTCCCATCACTCTCAGAAAGAAAGTTATTGATTATTCTGCCAGGGGTTGCTAAACCAGAAAATTTTGATCCCTCAAATGAAAGCGTGTATCACGACTTATTTACTGAGCTGCAGCCAGTTTATCCAGAACATTTTTCTGTTACATGTGAGGCAGAATGACTGCCTTCAGGCCTAGCAAATTGGGAAAAATTATCTCATCTCAGATAGAGGCTGAGGCCAAATTAAACCTGACCCCTGTTCTGAGGGAGGGCTTGGAGCAGTCTGTTCCATACTGCACGCTGTGATTCCACACCTTGCCAGCCCTGCTTCCTTCTGAGGGGCTGTGACACTGCCTGGCTTGGATCAGAAGCACCAAAATTGGACTTGCTGTGCCTGGATCTGGTATGCAGAAGGTTCTGCACACAGCATTCCCCAGCCCCTGGGGATCCTGTGTGTGCTGCACCATTTGTGCCTTTTGCATTGCACAAGGCAGCAAGGGAGGTAAGGGGCTGCAGCTGGGCATCCCTGTGCAATGGCACCACCAAAGATGCATTTTGAAAGCCTAGCCAAACAGGATCAACTGTTCCACTGCAGTAGGAGAAGCTGGAGAAGTGGATTTAGTGCTGGCTTCACCACCAAACCCTGACTTTGTTGACTGGGCAGCAGCAGCTGTCAGTGCCAAGCTGGCAAACCTGAAACCTCGTGGTTTGAGGCACTGCCTTGTGCTTTATGGACTTGTCTGAGAGTGTATTAGCTCCCACTTTCCAATTTCCCATCTGCAGTCTCTATTATCAGCTACACATTTCAAAGCAAAAAGAGCACCATGTTAAAAATAGCAGTGCTTGCTTTCGGGGCAAGGAAGCAGCTCCTGCCTTTGCTTTAAAAACATAAAAATAATTTTAAAAATCTTGACTCATTTGAAGTGTTGACTTTCAGAATATATCCCACAAATCACAGCAGAGATCTTGGGTGTTTGACAAATATTTCCAAGATTAATACAGATATATATCCCTGAGTGCAAGGACTTTAATCAATCCCTAATCTCCCAGAGAAGTAATTTGACTTTACCTGACAGCACTGTAAAAGATGATCTGTGTCTATGTGACTGGTGTAGCAACAGAAAAAGCCATTTCCTCTTTTTATTACTATTCAATTTTTACTACAGAGAGCCCACAGTTGCTGAAAGCCACATTGAAAGCCTTCCACTGAACACAGAAGGCTTTGGATCAAGCCCTTGGATACTTCCCTACTAATAAATTACACCTAACGAGGCTGGCAACAGCTCTCCAAGTCTTTGAAACTCCTGCAGCCCCAGCAGTTGAGCCTTGGACTGAAAAGACACCTGAAAAAGTGAGAGCAGGCAGGAGCTGGGAGCCCCAGCCCTCTGCTCTCTTCCCCCTGCAGGGAGCAGCTGCCCCGTTCTGCTGCTCTCCCCAAATCCTTCAGAGCCCATTGGCTCCTTTCTGGGCAGCCCTGCAGGAGCTGATGGATTGCCTGGGAGTGTTTTGCAGAGCATTGGTTTGCCACTGGGCTGACCCAAGGCAAACTGCTTGCTTTATTAGCTGTGCTATTAAAATGAGAGACCCTAACACAGCATTCTGTACAAAAATAATAACAGAAATTCAACAGGCAGCTCTGAGAGCAGAGGTTGTTTAAACTCCAGCATATTCTGCCAGATGAGTTTCAGTAATAACTCACCAAGAGACCGAATATATCCTCTGACATGAGACACCACAGTGACTAAAAATCTAACAAAATACTAATGGAACTGTTATCTATTGGCATTATATATTTTATATAATATGTTATTTATTATCTGTTTTATTAATGTATTAATAGAAGCATTTTACAATAGCACTACAGAGATAACTGCAGCTAATAAACATTTTCACTATGCTTTGGTTCTCTTTGATTTGGATAGAGAAACTTTAGATATGCCCACAGCAGAGCAGACTGAATTAATGTACCCAGGTACTTGTGTTCTGATCATGCAACATCCTTGAAAGGGATGGGATGGTTCAGTGTCCATGGATAACCCAGCAGTGATATAACAGCACTGAAGCTCACTCTTTACCATTCAGGATCATGGCTAATGCTGGCTGAGACCATGGCACTGCTGTGCTTAGCATTTTACTCAATTGGGAGATTCCTGAAAGGAGTGAAGCATTTCAATAGAGGAACAGGTAACCAGGCTTAAAAGTAGGGAAAAGCCAAAGCAAAGCTGGGAAAATGGGAAAGCAGTGTCTGTGTCACTTGTTGAGGAGACAATTCCACTGCATGGGGTGTGTGTGTTTGATTGCATCTCCAGGTGCTGCTGCAAGAAACATAGAAGGTGTAACAGCTCTGTGCCCTGTGTTTCACCTGAACAGACCGTGTGCTTATCTTTTCTGGGGGGCTACCCACACGAAGCTAAGTCTGAGTTTCAAAATGACATTTGGTGAAGTGAACTTCTGAACTGAAGAGCTAATATAGGACAGTTCAAAGAACATGGGTAGATCCATTTTGGCATCCCAATTTTGAAACACGTGTATAATATTATATTAGAGTTAGGCTAGCAGATATATTTTTCTTTAAATCTAAAAGTCCAGATCTGGACTGGTGTGAGAGCAAGTAAGGGGAGCTGCTCTCTTGAGAGAGCTGTAGGGTTTTCAAACACAGGGTTTTCAAACACAGTGCCAGATCTGCAGTGTAACTGCAGCTGTGCCCCTGTGCCAGGGGAGCACTTTGCACCAAAGCTGGGGCTTTGCATGCACATTTCCAGCAGACTGGGAATTTGCATAACCCAGCCATAAACCACTGCAAATCTAATAAGGAGTCAAGCCCAGTGTCAGCTACAGCCACTATATCACTGTATCTGAAAATACAGCTCTTTCGTGCCCTGACCTTTTCTGTTTGGAATTTGGATTTCCCAGCCCTTCTTCCATCTTTTTACAGAACCAGAGCCTCAGGGAAACATAAATAAATAAATCTTTTCCCCAGTTCATGTTCATGACATCAAATGATGTAATAAAATGAAATCTCTTTCCTTCTTTCTCCCCTTGCAATATTTATTCTGGGGATTTATTGTTTTCCCTCCTTTTCATTCAAGGTTTCCCTCTGATAGATCACCTCACTGTGGAGCATTTCTCATACTCTCCATGCATTACATCTCAAGCTATTATTTTAAAATGTAGTTGGAACTGCTTTAAGCCAAAGACAGTACAAAGATTTTCATTTTTCCTTCTAACTCAGCTGGACCTACTCCATGAAAATTCCTACTCCATTTTTAGTTCAAATGTTGTTAACATAGAATAGTGCTTCTAGTAGATGCATGAAGACCAAAAAACTTCTGAATGTTTACATGTGGGTTGTGTCCCCACAGGGTTCTGTTAGTGTTATAAACATTTATATTGTCTTGAACTGAATTCTCAGCAGGCATGAATGGGAATTCAATTGCTCTGCAGGAACATCACAGTGGCATTATTGCTGGGCTGGTACCAAAACCTGAGCGTGCATGGTCACTTATTTCATCTCAAGGGAGAACAATCAGCAAGGATGTAAAGTATCTTAGATCTAGATTAGATCCTCACAGCAATTAAATACACCCAATCCAGAGAACAGGAGCAAAGAAGGAATTCACAGCAGGATTTCTCTAATAGTTAACCATCAGCATTTCTATCCAGAAAAGTCCCTGAGCTGCCCAGCTCCAGAGGGGCTCTCCTTTCCCTTGCCCTCCCCATGGGGCTGCCTGGCAGTGCAGGGCTGGGACAGCTGTTTTAGGGGGCACTGGGGCTGTTCTAGGGGGCTCAGCCCTCTCCCTGTGTTTGTGTCCCAGGGGCTCTGGCCCTCTCCTGAGTGAGACCTGGAGCTTTCTCACAGAGCAGGAAGAGTGCCAGCTGTTTGTGCTTATTGAACATATTTGAGGTTGTGTTTTCCCTCCTAGGGACAAGCTGAATGTCTCAGAATTGCCTGTTCCTCTGTGGCTGCTGTCTGTGACCTGCTGGCAGTGGGGTGGCTCCTTTTTGTGCACTCTGATGTGTAAGGAGTGCACCTGGGACAGGGGAGGGGACACTAGATTCCATCTCTGCCCCAGAGAGTTCCATAAAACAGGAACTACTGGGTTCCATTTCTAAATGAAGTCAGGGGACCTTTAGGGTTCCCTAAGCCCTCTCACCCTAATCAACTATTTTTTCTTTTCCTTCTAGAAAATACTTTTACCCCATTAGTTAACTATTCAGCCCTATCAAGGCTTTAAGCTTTCAGCACCAGGCTCACTGATAAGTGACAGTGGAGGCACGACTGACACCAGCATCAGTCACTTATTATGTGAAAAACTCCTCAGATCTTCTCTCTCTGAGTTTCCCACAGGCAGCTCCACACAACATTGATTCTCTCTTCCTTCTGCATGACCCTTCTTCCTCAGAGCACAACCAGCACACTCCATCTCCAGCTGACTCTAGCCCAGCTAACCCACTCTTTTATAACACCCATCTTCATTGGACAGGCAGGACTGCTAATTAGTACAGCTGTAATTAACTGGGGCAGATTGCCTTCAGCACTATACTTGCAAACCTCCCACAGATGAGTTCAGATTTAAAAAAAAAATCCCCTGCAATAAAAGCTACTGTCTTTCCCTGAGAGCTTCGAGGTAGTGCACCAGCACTTGCTTGACCAAAAAGTAATTCACTGCCATTTAATTAGCAGCTCATGCATGAGACAATCACATTGAAATAAGTATATAACATGAGTAGTGATAAGGACTTAAGGCAGTGACATATACAAAAAGCTCATTCAGAAATTGATGCATATCACCTTTTGTTTGTAGAACAGTTTATGAAAGTATTGTGTGTGTTACAGTTGCATGATCACCATTAATATATTGCAGATGAGCTGGATAAATAAGGAAGACTTTACAGTGGTTTTGTTTACACTGTTTTTATATGAAATTTGTAATCACTCAGAGGTTGTCCTTGGGGTCTGCTGAAGAATATTAACTATGAAATGTTGCAGCTCTGCATATTCAGGTAGAAACAGGATTCTAAGAATCTGTTTATCCAGCTAAGACAGAAACAAGTACTGGGACCCCTCTATTCTCTCCTCATAAGCTACTCATATACTGGGATATGAGAAACAGCTGACCAAAAACCTGTCTGCTAATTAAGTTCTGATGACAAAATAATGACAGTCAGAGGCCCTTTGAAGTCAGGTCATTAGAAATTAAATGGGAATCTTTTCCAAGTGATGGAATTGTCAGCCTGCTCCCCAGCCAAAGCTGATCTGTGTATGACTGAAGGAGAGATGTTTGTTGCAGGATGCCTGGCTGAAGATTAGATCTAAAATAAATATACTGTCCTATATTATCAGCTCTCCAACATCCAGGTGCTGAAATCACCAGCTAAGAACCTTAGAAACCTGTCCTTTGTGATAGGGGCTGGCAGACTGAGCTGTCATCAGCATGGCCAAAGCTTCTATTTCTTGCCAAGAAAGCACAAACCCACATGCTGCCTGCTCAGGTGGGCAGACCTCCCTCTAGCCCACATTTCAGCAAAAAAAACTATGGGGTATGGCCATCTAGGCAGCTCCTGCCATTGCAGAGGGTTTCTGATGCATCATACTTGCCTGCAGAGCCTGGCTACCAAACTGGAGTTTGAGCTCTGAGCCCACTGCCACAGAAGTCTCCAACAGCAGCATCTTCTGAGAGCACACAGCTCTACCAGCCTAATTCACACCTGCATTGGGTAACACCCTGGTATGGGAGGCATACAGAGACAGGAATTATTTGTGTGAAATGTAGAGGTTTTCACTGATGCTAAGTAATCTTCTGTCATCAAAGACATTTCCCTGACTTTCTCAGTGCTGTCAGGAAGGTTCACTCAGGCCCTTACAGCTCATGGATATAATCAAGGGCCAGCTCCATTCCTGTAACAAGGTCGTGGCTCTGTGTGGAGCCCATGGAGCTGTGTGGATGCACTCCAGCTGCAGACTGCGAGGCTCAGGGTAAGCCAAGGTGCTTTGAACTAAGCAGAGGTGTTTGAAAAATTGCATATATTTCTCTGCCTAATCCTTCAAAAGATACATTACCCACCAGGGCCAGAATTAGAAACATTTATTAGGAAAATGTGGCAAGAGCAGGGAAATGTGTGTTTGATAAGTAAGATCAATTTCCGTGTCATGTACTTTTATTTTGGCTGAAAACCCAGAAAATATCCAGATTCAAGCTCAATGTTCTCTGCCAAGGCATTCCTGCTATGCTGGTCTTGGGAAATGTTATTGTTTTATCACAAATTTCATCCCTGCTTTCTCTGACTGTTTCAGTGTGTTCAGTATATTTTAAACAGATCTACTGAATGTGAGGTCAGTCAGTGACACACTGGACAACTGTGTTTTGTTAAAAAGCATCCAAATTAATAAAAGTTAACAGCTATTTGTAATATCAGATGGATTTTATCTCTGACCTTATGTGCTTTTGCCACTGGTGTTGGATACATTATTCCTGTGAGAGGATCCACAGCAATCCCAATCTTGTTGTGTGCCAGGAAAACTTATGCACCAAGTATAGCAGCTAAACACACATTTAGAAAAATGGGGAAAGATGAGGGAAAGGTCCAGGGGAAGAGCAAGTTAACCAGAGCCACAGGTCAGCCCCAAAGTCACTGAAGGTTAACAGAAGTTTTTGAAATGAGAAAATGTGGAGAAATGTCCAGGCACTGCTCTGGATGGCACCATCAGCACAGTGCAATAAAACACAAGTGTGCCCTCACTTATTGTTTAAACCATTTTGTCACCTGTGTGCAGATTGAGTTCAGCATGAGTCTTGTCTTCATATCCTGGAGATGATTGCTCAGCTCACCAAAAAGGATCAAAGTGAATGTATTGCAGGACCTGCACTCAGTGCTCAGCCTTGCAGGTTACTGCAGAGAGCAGCAGAGCAGGATAAAAAATGAGCAAAATAAAATGTGAGGTTTAGAAATGTGGTGAGCATGACTTAGCTCTGCTTGTGTTGTAAGTACAATGGGAACAGAGTCAGGCTGTGGCTGAAAGTTCCTGAAAATCTCATTATGTATGTCCTTTTTATTATTTACATCTTCTACATATATCACACAGTGCCAGTCTAAGAGCAGTAGATAAGAATTACTTCTTTTTTTTTATACAGATCCTTTAATTTAGAGACACCCAGCAGTATTCTAGTGTTCAGGTTCTTTGCTCCACTATTTGTAAATCAAAGTCTTAAGCTGTAGTGCTTTATTGAATACAGTGACAAATGGGGATGAACTGCATTCTCCCCTATAGTCATAAAATTGATTTAATATTTCAATTAATCTTTGCTACCTTCTCAAAAAATTTATGTGAACACATTCTGAATAAGTCATCTTCAGAACTTAAGTAAATACTAACATAAATATCGCTTAATTTATTTGCTCTCTTTAAAATTCCTTTATACCCCTCTTGCAGCCAAATGCAAGTATTGCTTCCACCAACCACAATGCAGGAGCATCAGCTGGGGCTGTCCTTACAAAAGGATTGTCACATTTCATTAAATACTTCTATATTCATAGTCTGATTTCCATAGCCAGTGAAATGGTTCTACACAACTTTGCAGAGGATGGAAATGATATCACAGTCTATCCTTGAGTATCAAATTAAAGGAAAATATGATTCTAAAATAACTGCAATTTTTATCATTGTTAGGGCATTTTTTTTACTTCCCCTCTGATACAAGATTGCAGAGGGACTGACAAGATTTCATGCAGCATTTTTGGGAACATGCATTTGTGATGTGATGTGGTTCCTAGTTTTTTCTGTAATGATCCTTTATGGCCATAATGCCATGAAGAGGAGACAACAACTCCTGCTAGACTGTGCTAAGGCACTCCAGAACAGTCAGATGGATGGGTGTGTGGACAGATGCATTGCTAACTTCAGACTTCTGAAGGCTAATAATACTTTTTGCATAAACACTGTTCCTCTAATCCAGAATCTTAGGTTCACTAAACGTAGCAAGCAATTAAGTGTGTATTAGCAAGCTATTTGTGGGAGCCCAAGGTATGAACGCCCCTCCCCAGCTCACCCTGCAGGCTCTGCAGCCCTTGGCAAGGTACAGTAATTTCACGATTATAAGCCGCACTGAGTATAAACCGCACTTCTGGGTGCCGGCAACTTTTCATTCTTTGTCCATACATAAGCCACACCTGATTATAAGCCGCATGTTACAATACAGGGTGTGATAAAAGGTATCTGTTCTATCACCATCTGTTGAGGGTGGGGGCAGTGATCCTTATCTCTGTGGGAGATATTCTGCTAATGGGCCATCCATTGAAACCAGGCAGGGCATTGTTCTTTATCTTTTCACAACCCATCCTTCCTCCAGCCAGTCATTTTCTGCTAATGGCCATTGAGTCCCACTGTGGGACTGATAAAATTACTGCATCCCATTGGAAGTTGCTCCAGCCAGGGGGAAGAGCCCAACATTTCTTACCAAGATAAAAACAGAGGTTTTGGGACACTAAGGGAGCCCCTTTCTCCACTGGACTCCAGAGGAAAACCAGATTTCTCCACATCACCACTGGAGCTCCGGAGGGAAACTGCACCTTGTACAGGAGCACTGCTCCAACTGAGCCACATCTGTCACTGCAGGAGGATGCAGCCACCATTTAATGGGACTGCTGCCAACACCCTGCTTGACAGGGTGTCAGGTTGTACTCTGACTTTGTCAGGGTTTGGAGTTTGTTTCTTTGTAGTACTGTATTTCTATTTTAATTTCCCTAGTAAAGAACTGTTATTCCTAATTCCCATATCTTTGCCTGAAAGCCCCTTAATTTCAAAATTATAATAATTTGGAGGGAGGGGGTTTACATTCTCCATTTCAAAGAGAAGTTCCTGCCTTTCCCAGCAGACACCTGTCCTCCAAACTAAAACAGCAACTTTTCATTCTTTGTCCATATATAAGCCGCACCTGATTATAAGCCGCACTTTGGGTTCGGACCAAAATTTTAATCAAAATGGTGCAGCTTATAATCGTGAAATTACTGTAATCTGCTACTCTGATGGCAAAGACTTGCATTAAAAACTAGGTTTGGAGGTTTTGTGAAGCATAACATGCTATCCTACAAAGCAGTCTCTGATGAAAGAAATAATTAATAGTATGTGGGGGAAGGCATCTTCCTTCCTGGCTCTGCCCTTCTGGATATTCTGGATATTCTGGTGATGACTTTAAATTCCAGTGCTATTGGGGACCCTAAACCAGGCTTTCCTTGTGTAGTGATGCCCACAGGCATTAAGACCCCCCACCAAGTTCCTGGCACAGCACAAGATTCACTTCTTCACATTTTTAAGATTGAGTCAATTGGAAAGCTGCTTTTTTTCCCATTTTTTTTCTTTTTGTTTTTTCTTTTCTTTTTTTTTTCTTTTCTAAAAATATAACTGACCCTATTTGTAAGAATCCTAGAGAAATATGCTGGTGGTGCAGAGTTACATTAAAGAAAATAACTCTCCTGTGGCAGGCATGCACTAGAAGTGGTCAAACTGCCCAAATAAATCTTCCCCATGCTCACTTTGAGCAGCAGTCCTGGTTTCCCTCACTACACTGCCTGTAAATGGCACTTCAGTGGTGACCACAGCAGATAGATATAATTAAAACACTGGAATGGAAAAGTATCCAGCACACAGGGTTGAGAGAATCACTGAAATAGAGATTTTTCCCCCCTCTGTTTCCTCACAGTCTCCCCATTTTGTTAACGTCACACTTTAAGAAATTGTGTTAAGGGTCTTAAGGTGCCTCACAGTCCAGCTTGTTGAGCACAGCTGTAATTGAAAAATCCTGGCTGACTGGGGAAGGAGAAGATTGATTCTCTTTGAAGTGGACCTGGAGAGGAGGGTGATGGATTAACTGGGAGGATCTGCTGGGAGAGGTGGTGCAGGTTACATGACTGGTGGTAAGAGCAAGCACTTAGTGCTTATTATTCCACTTCACAGTGTAGAGATGTGTTAGGCTCTAAAATACAGGTACAGCTAAGATAATTCTTTCAACTATTGCTAATTAAAAATGCACCCAAATGTTGAGGGGCAGCACTGGTTCTGTACATTTGGTGCTTTTACAGTAATGCATGGCTCCTAAGGAGGAGCCCAGCCTGGGACCAGCACCAGTAGCCCTCAGTTAAAGCACAGTGTATCCATCCATTTACCAAGTGCTGCTTTTCCCCTTGGACTCACTGGACTCTGCTCCCCTGCTGTTGGTTGCCAGATGGAGTTTAACTCTGCTTCATTAAGCCCTAAATGTTTGGGCTACGTTTGGCTATCCTGCCTTGTGGTGCCATCATGAGGCACTTAGTGCCACATTCTGGAAATTACTGAGACCTTTGTGGTCAGTCTGCTACGAGGGACAAGAGATTCTGCCCCCTCTCAAACCAGAACTTCAGTGTTTTGCCCCTCCTGGCATAAGAAAACTCTCTTCCCTTACTGCAGGTCTAGAGAAAAGGTGGGGTGGACTTGGTAAAGGCTGCATGGAGCAGAACCTGAGTGTGACCACAGCTGATGGGATCCCTGCTCTGGGGGAGAGCTGTCAGGTGGGCAGAGAGAACCTGTACAACTCTCAGTTGTGTGGGGTATATCTAAAGTGGAAGCAAATGTGAAAGGAAAAGAAAAATAGGCTCCCAAGAAAAGTAAATGCTTTTATTCTGACACTCAGTAAATGTCTGACTCTCTTGGAAACATGGGTCAAATATGATTTTGGTGTAACATTAGCCCCATGAAGCTGATGATAATTCTATCCAAGTGCTGTGCACAATTATAGAGGTCCAGTACAATTAGTGTCAGCTAAATTAGGTTAAAAATAATCAATAGGAGACAGTCATTTTCTGTGTCAGTTTGGATCACACAGGGGCTTTTTATAAATCATGGTGTGAAGAAAAGTATTTGGTTCTTTTCCATTTTGGTTCACACAGTGAGGGCACAGATGTCTGGCATTTCTTCAGTTGCTTTTTGCAAGTGGCACCACACTGCCAGAGGGTGCAGTGCCAAGCTCTGCTCCCCCAGCAGATGAAGTCCTCACTCACTGCTCCTCTCACCTGCCAGCATGGGCTGGCAGTGGGCAAACATGGGACAGAGCTATTTATAAACAGAACATTGCTCATTTCGTGCCTTCTCTGAAGCAATCTGCAATGTGTGTTGGGACTATTCTGTTTAAACACAGCAGGCAGCCTGTGAGCTGTGTCCTGGAGAGCCCCAGAGCTTCAGGAGGCTGCAAGGCTGAGAAGGAAATTTGCTCTCCTGTACTCATGTGCCCTGGGCAGAATGTCTGACACCTCAGTGGAGCCTCCTGGAGGTGTGCTTGCTGCACTGGAGCTGGACAGGCAGGGAAAGGTCCCAGCAAGGCTGAAGTAAAGTGGTGTGGAGTACACACAGGCATGGCTGTGCAGGATGTTCTGGGTGCAAGAGATGGATCTGATCTCTGCTTCCCACCTGGGGCTAACTGGTGTTTAGTTCTGAGGAAAGGTGTGTGCTGTTCCCACCCTGGGCAGCTGAGAGCACTCAGCCTCTCCCTGTGCCTTAGGTTGCAAAGCAGAATCTAACCAAAAGTGTGTATTCTCTCTCCATCTGTTAAACCAGGTGGGGCAGTGATCTTTATCTTTTCCACAACCCATCCTGTTAATGACCATTGAGTGCCACTGCAAGACTGATAAAATTCCATCATCCCATTGGGAGATGCCCCACCCAGGGGAGGAGCCAAGCATTTCCCACCTAGATAAAACCTGAGATTTGGAACATCAGAGCAGCCTTTTCCCACTGGATCCCAGAGGAAAACCAGACCTTTCCACATCACCACTGGATCTTTGGAGGAAACTGCACCTTGTACAGGAGCACTGCTCCAACTGAATCACATCTGTCACTGCAGGAGGATGCAGCCACCATGGAATGGGACTGCTGCCAACACCCTGCCTGATGGGGTGTCAGGTTGTGTTCTGACTCTGTCAGTACCTTGTTGTTTTGTGTTACTGTATTTTTATTTTTAATTTTCATAGTAAAAACCTGTTATTCCTATTCCCATATCTTTGCCTAAGAACTCCTTGATTCCAAAATTATAATAATTTGGAGGGAGAGGGTTTACATTCTCCATTCCAAAAGATGCTCCTGCCTTTCTTAGCAGACACCTGTTCTTTCAAACCCAGACACTCTGTCCCCTCTGCAGCTTTCACTCTGGGGCTGCTGCCTCCTCCCTGCTTGGCTCCCTGGGCAGCACCACAACAGGACTTTTATATTTTGGAAACACAGGAGGGAAATCCCAGAAGGAAGGAAGCCAAATAGTTCATGTGAGGAGACTGTTACCCAAGGCTGGAGCTCTTGTCCAGTCTCAAGCTTTGCCAGCTTACCAGGTGTTTTTGGGTCCTCTCTCCACTCTGAGGCAGTCAGAAAACAGCTTTTATTGTCCTGTATTACTTTTTTTACCAGCATTTTTTTCCATGTTATGTCACATTAGCAAAGGTCTCCTCTTGGACACATGCTGCCACATAAATGGTGGATGGGTAGAAAGTTTTCAACATCCAGAATGGGGCAGGGGATCCAACCTCCAAGCAGCTCTCCAGCTCTGCACTCCTTGCAGAAATGTTGCTGAGCACACACACTGCTGGTGAGCACCATGAGAGGCCTGGCCCCTGGGATCTGTGACCACCTGAGGATCTGTCAGGAGGTAAAACCATTGTTATCAACGAGCAGCCTCATGGGTGTAAAACCATTGTCAACAATGAGCCAGGATCATGGGTGTAAAACCACTGTTAACAATGAGCCAGGATCATGGGTGTAAAACCACTGTTAACAACGAGCAGCTTCATGGGTGTAAAACCATTGTTAACAACAAGCAGCTTCATGGGTGCTTTCTGTGTGTGCCCTCCATTCCAAAGCCCTGGCAGCACAGTCCCTCTGCATTTCATGGCGTGTGATCAGACTGCAGAGGGGCACAAGAGCACGTTAATGAACATGTCCAGAGGAGAGCAGTGAGGCTGGTGAGGGGCTTGGAACACAAACCCTGTCAGGAACCACAGAGCTGTGCTGACCACGGGCACACTGCCCTCACTAGCCTTGATTCCACCAGCTCAGCAGGAGCACTGAGGATGCTGTACAGGAAACTTTCCTGTGTGGCCAGGTGGGAGTCAGGTGCATTCCTCAACAATCCTGTGCACGGGTCTTGGCAGCTCTGGTATTTTCTTCTGAAATCTCTCCACATCTGGAAGGGCTCCCTGGCACTGGAAGCTCACATCTGGCTGTGCTGGTGCATTGCTTGGGACTGATCCAGCCCTTGGAAATGAGGATCCACAGGAGGACAATAGCAGCTGTAGTTTAGGCTTAAGCCTGAGCTTAAAAGGTGCCTAAACTCAATCTGCAAACTACTGGGGCCACATGCTGGATTGTGGTCAGGCTTTTAACTGGCTAAATATCTGTGATTCCCTTTGAATCAGGAATGCTTCAGATGGAGGCCAGCTCTGTCCAGCACACTGGTGTTTATCAGTCCATTGTTTTGGACATGTGTTAACCTGTACAGCATCAAAGGCACAGACCCACCTTTCCAAAAGAAAAACAGCTTTGAATTTCCCATCCTGAGGTATTCAGGCTTCCATATTGATTCTGACAGCTTTCCCTAGCACCTGGAGCAGTGGAAGTAAATAGTTCCTTGTTGTACTGACATAGAAGAAAAATCAGTATCACCATGCAGATTGGATCTTTTTTCCTTTAGATTAAATGATATTGCATCCACAAAAGTCATTAGAGTTCCAGATACTTTGCAATTAATCATCAAGAGAGTAGATGAATCATTGATTTAACATTAAGAGAGCGGGGTTTTTTTTGTTTTTTGGCAATGTATTCTCCTGACAACTTGCATTACCAGTAACTATTCAATAAAGAATAAAATAATACATTTGGTCTGGTTTGCAATGTGCCTCAAACTCCATAAATATCAATACAGATACAGCTAAATAAATCTTCTTGTGATTGTGAGCTGTAGCTGAGAATACATCTAGCAATAAAGGTTGGCAGTGGAAAGCAGTGGTGGATACAGGGCTTTGATTTGCCTGGTGGTACAATTTGGGCAGTGCATGTGGGTTTGCATGGGTTAGGGATAACTCTTTGGTGAGAAAGGGCGTGTATGGAGGTGGCAGAGAGGTACTGGCCTGCACTGGAATTTGTGCCAGCTTTTTTAAGGGGGTGTGTGGTTGTAAAAGAGCCTATGAGCCTATGCCCACAATCCCACAGTTGGCTGAGTGCATATTTGAGTCCATATGTAAACCACCTGCACTGAAAAGGAAATCCCAAGAATTTTACAAAGGTTCTGAACTTAAATGCTCAGATACTAAAAAATGTGCTCAGTGCTCTGATGTTTGTGTGTCACAAGTGTGATTTGTAGAGAAAGGCTTCCCTGCTTTGGGGCATTTGGCATTTGTTAGGTTGAATCAGATGTGAAGAAAGCTGCAGCAGGTGAGGGGGAAGAGTGGTCTGAGCCTTCCACTCCCTGCTCTGCACCTTCCCTGTAAAGCAGTGCTGTGATCACACACACATGGTGATAAGGGAGAAAATGCCATTTTTATTTTGGTGAGTTTTCTATGAGCTCAGTGAGATGGATCATGACCACACAGTCCCCAGCCTGGGCCCAGGGAGGTTGCCAAAGCAGGGGAGAAGGGAGAACAGCCCCACTTTTCTCAACCAGAGCTCTCAGCCAGACTGGCTGCAGTGAAATCCAGAGCTGCAGCCTGCACAGGGAATAGAGCTCCAGTGTCAAATGGAGCACAAAGTCATGTGGCAGAATTTGTACATTAACAGGGGCTTTCTACCCCAGCCAATTCCCCAGCCCCAAATCACAGAAACATCATTGCACAGAGATTTTTACTCATCTGTGAAATACCATCTCTGGCCACTGGTGCACAGTGCACAGATGCACAGATGGCTGTGCACTGGGAACCAGGATTCCAACCCAGGCTTTGTTTCCTTCCCTCCTTTTCCTTGCAAACTAGATATTATATGTAATCAATGGATAAGGTAAAATAGCAAATCAGAGAAATTAGAAGAAACAGAAAAGATGGCCTCAATTTAGGTCAAAGGACTGAATATTTGGACACCTGATGTGTAATAATATCTGAGCACTGTTAAAAGGCCAGGGATTTATCCAGTGTAAGAAGTCTATTATGTGCTTTTTACTAAAGACCTTGTAACTCAGTGCACATGAATTTTCACCACTGAAGTAAGTGATACTGCATTTAAAATCAGGTGCTTGATTTTAGGTACCTTGCTCAGTTGGGGTCCATTGTACCAACTTCTCCAAATGACTGCTGCTTGGACTTGGTCACAGGAAGTTTTTACAGGGCTCCAGGGTTAATCTGCCAGTATCTTTCTTTTCTCCCATCCCCGAAGTGACACAATAACTTCAAACTTCCTTTGTAGCTTGTTTTATGTTTTTGTCAGCTCTATTGGTCCTTGAGATTAAAAATGTTCTCCATGCCTATAATACATGAGGGGTGGAGGGAAGCTTTTGGTGCATTTCATGTCCCGGTATCACCTACAGGTGAACTAAAATGTCACACATATAGAAATATAAAAAATGGTAAAATACATATATATCCATAAATCTATTTAAGCACAATCAGTGATGGATGAGTGTGTTTAAATCTTAGAATTGTATTTCTTCTAACTTACTGGAAGAGGACTCCCATAATTCACTGGAGAGCCTCATTCTTATGAATTATTGTCTTCATCATTTAAGGAATATTTCATCTCCTGAAGATGATCTCCAGCCACTGTAACCTGTATTTGGCGCTCAGCTATATTTCTTTATCTCCTTTAACGCATATGATCTTGTGCACTTCTGTGCAGAAAATTGCACAGTCTCTGCTTTCTGGTTCCTGGAACTTGTTTATTCAAGAGTGCTATTTAAGTAAACACAGAGCAGCTCCAAGGCCAGCTTCTCTCTTCTCCCTCCTCCTTGTGATCGTCACTTGTTTACTTCACCAGCACCACCTGAGGGCCCTGAGCAGCAGCCTGTGGCTCCTCTGCAGGGTGGCCAGGCAGTGCCTCAGGCACAGGGATCACATTAAACCAGTGACAAAGGGTTTGGGAAAACCTGGGGCACAGCAGGACACCCTGGGGCACGTTTGTGGCCATTGTGTGAGCTAGGGGCAGAGGGAAGGGTGATGCTCCCCCTTTGCCTCTGGCAGCTGCAGGTGTGTGGTCACATCTGCTCACAGGCACACAGCTGGGCTTCAAGGGCTGGGAGAGCAATGGGAGAGCAACCATAGGCTTTGGGGTGCTGATACTTAACATTTCATTCATTATTTAAAAAGGCAGGAGCACTGGTGAATGCTGCAGTTGGCAGGGAAGAGCTCCAAGGAGCAGCTCCATGGAGGTGAGGAGGGACCAGGTGCAGGGCTGAGGCTGTGGCCACAGCATTCAGGATGGAGGGATCCTCAAGCTGGCCTGGGGCACATGATTCCCAGCATAAATCCTCCTGGGAAGAAGTCCTGTGCTTTAAAGTCACGTCTTCCTATCTTTCCTCTGGAAAATTAGGATAATAATACCTGACCTATCTTCTCTGAGTGTTGCTTAATATTTGAATACTGCTTTGATCCCATGGAAGGCTGAGGATTATTGCTTTATAATCCTTATAGTTCTATTATTCCATGAATGAAGTGATTCAAATAAAATTGGGAGGATGTTTTATGCCAACCCAGAGCCAAAGCAGAACCAAAATCTTTTATCCTTGGACAGTGGAAAAAGTTAAGCTTGACCACAGACTACTTTGGGGGTTTTGAGTCATCCAAAGTCTGTGAGGATCTTTCCTTATGCCAGCATGCTTTAAATGGGTTCAGCAGAGACAGGAAAGCCAGACAAAATGAAGAAGGAATCTCTAGGATGCTAATTCCAATTCTCCAGCATGGTGTTCACTATGCCCAGATTTCTTTAAAGCTTCTTTTTTTGTTTGGTTTTTTTTTTTTAATTGACATTCTTCATGGACATGGGAAGGGAACAATGTATTTCCCACAAAAGTACTGATGCTATTCTCTGAGCTAGGCATTGCATCTCAGCTCTGAGTCGGCACAAATTCCACCTGAGTCACATGGCCCTGAGCATGGGTTGTGAAGATCTGGCTAGGAAGTTTTCAGTTTGGTTCTTTTCCTGCACTCCTTTTTCTTCCCAAGTGTGCCTTCTCAGCAGTGTTTGTTTGTGGAGTGGTGGAGCCATTGGAGATGGGTCAGTGGGCAGAGCAAGGACAATTAAAATGAGTGATAGATGAACATCATTACAAAGCTATTACACACAATGCACAGCTTAAACATCTTGAGGACATGCATGGGTTTGCTGGTGAAGAAAGGACTGTGCAGAAGGCATTAGTGTGGGAGTGATCATGCTAAGGGCATTGTGCCACGCCTGGGGGGGGGGTGGAGCAAAGGACACCTCACCATTTGGGGGTAGCTAACACTATTGTGTCTTCTTCCAGGCCTGATTTCTAATTGCTAATCACATTCTGTGGGAGAGATTTTATTACTGCTTAAGAGAGTGCTGCGGGGTGATGTAAAAATCTTCTCATAATTTCAGAGCCCTGTGTGACAGGGGATTTGTGGGGGGTGTCCTGGCAGTGATTGGTGTGGAGGCAGCAAATGAGGTGTAGGGTCCTTCTTCACTGGTGCCTGTCTGAAATCTGAGAGACACCTTTCAGAAGGGTGAGCACATTGCTGGGATGGAGCTGTGGGCAGTTTAAGGGCCAGGCAGCACCACACCTGCAGGGCCACCTGGGCATGGCAGGTGAGAGGTTCCAGCTCAGCTGCTCCTGGCTCCACCACCCACCACGCTGCCTGTCATCCCACAGCCCCCAGAGCCCCTGAGTAATCACACAATGTTTTGCTTCTTAGTAAATATCTTTTAAACTGATGAATTCAAAAAGCACTTTAGATGACATTTAAAATTTAGAGTCAGATGACTGAGCTGTGAATAATGGATCTAGCCCAGTAGATGGATGGCACGTTGCTGTGCAATTCCCTCCCTCTCAGTCATTGTCAGCTGAAGCACTTTTCTCTTCCACCTGGTTTCCCTCATCTTTTCCCTCCCTCACCTCCAGAATACACAAGGCCTATTCATAAATGCTTTCTTTTGAAGAGTATGTCCAGAGAGAAACTTTCAAACCAATCAGACCTAATCAGAGATGCATTTCTCTCCTCCTCTTCAATCCTGACCCGAGGGTTGGTTATTTATTATGCCAGTCTTTAAACTGGGGCTTTCTGTGCCCATCCTGGCTCCACTCTAGCCAGCAGCTGTCTCCCATGTGCACAACAGGGCAGAACATCAGCCCCTGTCACCCCCCTCAGGCATTTGGGACAGCAAGCAGGCAGCCCCCCTTATCCCAGAGCCCCTAAGGCCACATTGGAGGAGCCACCTTCAGTGCCCAGCAGGAGCCAATGCTTTGGGCAGCACAGGGTTGCTGTGATTTGTTGTACCTGTGATGGCTACAGCACACCTGTCCAGCTTTCCCTTTTGGGGATGGCCCTTGACCATGGCAGCTCACACCACACTGTCCCCAAGCCTCAGATGTGCCTCCTGCCAGCCACGACTCTGCCACACCCACAGCCCTGGCTGACACTGCAAGGAGGTGTTTCTATTTGGGGTGGCTGGGCCCTGCTCAGCAGCCTGAGTGCTTTCCTTGGTTTAGCCATGTCCTTTGCTCAAAGCTTTAACCCCCTGCAGGGAGGGCAGGCACAGGGTCCCCTCAGGGTAACATCCAGCTGTCCCCCCAAGCAGCCCAGAGTCCTTTTGTCACCTGCAGAGAGGGAGCAGAGCAAGGAGGGGGAGTTAGGGGAGGCTGCTGAGAACAGCATGGAGCTGAATTCTGGCAGCTGGAACTGAGCTGGGTCACAGGAGCCTCAGCACTGGGGACAGATCCAGATCCATGCCCTGTGTGCTGAGGGCTCCACACATGAGGGAAAGGTGGATAATGAACTGAGCAGGAGGCTCCATCAGGGGAGCAGGGGATTAATTAGATTTCAGTTTTCTGACTGCCTTCAGCTGGGTGTCAGTGTGATGCCTTGTTGGGCTTATCTAAAAACAGAGACCAGACAAAATTAAGGAAATAAAAAGCAGATATATTTAATGAAGGGCCTTCAGGTACATGTAAGGCAGAAAAAGCCCTCCAGGGGCTACACCCATAATGGACAATGGGTCCCAGGTTTTCACACTTTCATAAGTTTGGTCCATTTGCACATTGGGGTTAATCTTCCAATTACAGCTTCAGCTAATGAAGTCATTCACCCCAAGTTTGCCCCCCCATTTTTGTTTCCATTTCTCAGGGCCTGAGGCAGTGAGGTGTTCTTGATTCCCAGGCCTGGAGAGGAATTGTTGTGTCTGACCAAAATGGGAAAGCAGCAGCAGCTAACAGTGTATGTGGAGCTTAGAGTTATACACTAAAGAATTGCAGGATTACAGATATATGAAAAATATAAAAGCTAAAAGGCATCAGGTGCTAGGAAGGCTACATTTCTAGTCTGGAACTGAAATGACATTTATTGCCTCTGCCTGTGCAATGGGCAGAACTTGTCTGTCCCAAAGCTGGCAGGTGCAGATGGGGTGACTGTACTTACCTGTCCCTCTAAAGGTGGTGCAGCACAATGTGGGAATTGCATTGTATTCAGGCATTAATTGCTAGGGCCTCAGAAGTATAAATAAGGAAATGCTTTCTCCTGGCTAAATAGAGTGTTCTGCTGGATTGTCTTACCCAGCAATGTCAACATAGCACACAGAGCCATGTGCTTTAGTCCTTAGCTCAGTGCTGCTCCATGAAATCAGGTGTCTTTCATGGGGCTTTTTTATTCCATTTGTGCTGGAAATACCAGAGTAACAGTCTCCTACTGTTAATGTGGTAATTGCCTTTTAATCTTGTCTAAAATACAGAAAAACCAAAGGAGAAAATACAGATGTTAACTAAACATCATTCCCAAGATACTGATTAAGCTCTTAATGCTACAGTTCTTTTGGACAAATTGACTCCTCTTGGAGTTCTTTTGGGTTTTTGAGGTTTTCTTTTTTAAAAAAAATGTCAGGTTTTTTTCCTCTTTCTTTCCCCTAAAAGATACTTCTTCCCTGGTTGTAAAGCTTTTCCTTAGTCCTTACCTCACAGCTCAAAGGAGGAAGCAGGGGCAGCAGGAGGAATCAATGTCTGAATGTGCTCAGGCCTAATACTCACATCTGGATAAGGTGTTTTGCAGCCTTACTTGTTTTATTTTACAGCTGCCTTGGTTGGGTTTTTTTTCCTTTCATTTGGAAAGTGTTCATAGCAAAAACCTTTATTGTAACATCACATGTTCTGGAAACATGATTAATAAAAAGCTTTCAGGAACTGAATTATCAAGGAAGAAATTGCTTGTATTGATTCTCTCACTCTCTCTCTCTCTCTATATATATATGTATGAAAAAACTTTTCTTGTGACATGACTTCTCCTCTTCCCACAATTCCTGGCAGCAAGGAGAAAGCAAATTTCTACCAGATGGTATGGAGGCAGTTCAGATTCTGTGCTGTGGAGGTGATGGCAGAGGTGTGGGGCTGTAAGACCACCAAAGGGCTCACTGATAAAAGCCAGTGTATTGCAAATTATGGCCAGGAATTGGGAACTGACTCTTCCTTGGGCTGCTACTGACACTGGAATTACTAAAACCAGTTTTGGAGCATATTCTGTTGCTGACAGCTGTGCAACAGCAGTACCTAAACCATGTGAATAATGGACATTGAGAGCTTTCCTGAAAACTTTTGAAAGTAAAACTGTGATCATAAAGAAAGTTTTCTTTTATAAACTTGCCTTCCCTGGAGTGGCTGTGGGATCCTGCTACACTGTGCATAGCCCAGGATGAGCTGTGGGAAAGCTGCTCAGCAGCACAGGTCTGTATCTTGTGAAAGCCAGGCTGGACCCACTCAAACTCCCCCTCCTCTCAGGGAATGGGAGGCTGGCCTTGACCTCACGGTGAGAGCTGCTGCAAGCAGAGAATGTTTTGCAGAACTGATCCTATGAATGATCTTCACTTATTTCACAGGAGAGCAGTGTCAGAATTTGGGCTAAATATCCAGGGCTGTTTTTTGGACATGCACGAATTTTCACTGTTTGTCTGCATGCAGTCCTGCGTGATGATTTAAAGTTCATGTGGCAAATGCTATGGTGCATGTAAATCTTCATTTTGCTTCTCATCCAAACCATGAAAATAAATAATCTGTTTCATCCTATAGCTCGTGCTAAAATGAGTCATATGCATGTATGTGTGTATACACTTTCCAGGGGTCATTACTGAAATTCCTGCTGGTAATAGGTTTGAGAAAATCCCTTCCAAGGGAAATAAGCCAAATAGCTTTGCTCTATCATCACTCCTACAGAGGCAGCCACTGGGTCCCAGCAGGGATGTCAGCATCCACCAATCTGTGTCTTGAGTGAGGCACCAGGAAGCACAGTTTTCTGGGCCAATATTTCAGGAAAACATATGGCAGCGTCTGCTGCTCGTGAAAAGCAACGCTTTAGTCAAGCACTCAATCACTGAACAGACTCAGAGGGATCCAGTCTCCCCCACACTGGATTCTGGTGCAAAGCTGTTTTGCATTTTTTACAGTAGCCCAAACAAGGTAGAAGCTTATTTGCAGCTAACCCATGCAAGATCTGCACTCCTGAGCATCAGCATGGAGGTCTAAAAACACCCAAGTCCCCCAGCCAGCCTCAGGAATAGATAAGTGAGTTTCTTGCACAAGGAAACAACTAAGCACCAACTTCTATTGTAAGCTTTATTTTAATTTTGGTGTTGTAACAGCCATTACATTGGATGGAGTTACTAGAGGGTGAGCACTACTGTTCCTGATATCCTGTCAGGATCAAGAATGGGCTAGCACAGGGGGAAAGGGCACTTCCCACTGCTCTGTCCTTACTGTCCAAACTGGCACTGAAGCTGCCTGTCCCACCTTTGGACACTGCTGCCTCACTGCTGTTGCCCTGAACACACTTGTTTATAATGGAGTCTTGAACTAGTAGTTGCAAATGGACCTCTAGACTTGTAGATTAAATTTAAAAGTATATTAGTTATACTAGTTATATTAGTTATCCTGTGATATAGTCATGTTCCTCTGCTTGACAAGATAAATAATTCAGTCTTCTGAGAATCTCTTGATTCCTTTTGCTAAAACTGGCATTAATGGCATGGTTTCTAGGGACAGAGCATTCTGACTTCTTTGAGAGCCTCAGCATCAGGTGACTGTAGGACAGCAGGAACTCCACCATTAAGCACCTACAACAGTGCTATCTGCTCTAGTAATTTTTCTATCATTTGAGACACAGTAGTAAAGCAGATTTCCCCTTCAGTGTAGAATGACTTTGTTATGCAAGGTAATTATTTTCTTCCTTTCATTTCAAATGAGGTTTGTGTTTTTCCAGTCTACAACCAAAGTATGGGCACAGTGTCAGCTGTAGGTGGGATTATAAGCAAGAATTGCCAAAGCACATAAAGCATGGATATCCACACAGTCAGATGTTGCATGGGGGTTCTTGTCATTAAAGTACTGTATTAGTAGCTTCCATTATGTTGCTCTCCTGTGGTGCAGCATTCTGGATCAGAAGAGACCTGCTATTTCACATGCACTCCAGCTGTTCCCTTCACCCACCACAGTCAAACCTTGTATTTTCTTATTTTTAATGAGTTACGTGTGTGGAAAGCCAAAAAAAAAAAATAAAAGAAGAACCAAAAGCCAAGCAGAGGGAGATGGTTAGATTCTTTCCTGCATGAAGAAGCTGAGATTACCAAGGGCCCAAGCAAGTTTTTCCCAGCCATGTGAAATGCAGAGCTGTGAGACTGACTCATTTCCTTGACCACAGTCTGGACAGACCAACACCGGGTGGTTGCCTTTGTGCCTGGTGCTTTTGTTTCTGAGGGCACTGATGATTTCTCTTTTCTAGTCTCCTTTTGTTCTTGCTACGCTGTGTTCTGGGCTCTTTTTTATTCTGTTTTGATTTTGGTTTTACTGGCCATCAGGGATATTTCCCATTTCCTTATGTCTCATCTTAAACTACATGTGGTTCAGAGCTCTGACTGATGGGCCCAGGATGCCTGGTTGTGGCTTTGATGCATGTCATAGTCCAGGAAGCTGAAATCTCAACACACATCACTGTACAACCTGACACAACCCTTATGTCTGCGAGGAAAAGCTGTGCCCAGAGAAGTCAAAGCAACAATGAGAACAGTGTCCTTCCTCAGGAGCCCCCCAGGACAGCACAAACTGCCTTGTGTGCCTTGCAGAGATGGGGCAGTGGCACACCTGCAGCTTTTGTACCTCATCTCCTGCCAGCATCCTGCCTCCTGCATTCCTGCATCCAGCACAGCCCTCCCAGGACAGGGGTAGGATCAGCCCTGCAGGATGCCCCAGTGGTGGGGGTGATCTGTGGGTGTCACACCCATGTTCAGAACTGTCCTGGTGGTATTTGAATCGTCTCAGCCTGTGCTGTAGCTGAGTGTACTGGTTTGAAAACAAACCAGTGGGAGATTATAATTCAGTACAATTTGATAGGAAAACTAAAATAAAGGTAGAAAACACTGGCTTAAACTGACAGTCAGGATACAACCTGACACCCTGTTGGCCAGGGTGGTGGCAGCAGTCTGATTAAATGGTGGCTGCAGTGCTGCTGGACTGACATGGACTGACAGACTCCATTGGTTCTGTTGGCTTTCCTGTACAAGGGTTGGGTCTTCCTCTGAAGGTCCAGAGGTGGTTATGGAGCTCTTGTCCCTGGGAATCCAGCAGGTTAGGGCTGGCTGTGGTGTTCCAAACCTCAGCCTATATCCAGGTAGCAATGCTTGGTTCCTCCCCCTAGGCAGAGCATGTCACAATGGGAGGATGTAATTTTTTGAGTCATGCAGTGACAACTGAAGGCCCATTAGCAGAAGATATCCCCTGGCCTGAGCTATCAGGGATGAGTCATGGAAGAGACAAAGAACAGTGCCTCACCTGGTTTTAACAGCTTATGGAGATGGTAATAGAATACAGAGTTTTGGTTCCATCGTACATTGTAACCTACACAAGGAGGCAGGACTCCTCCTCTGTTTTGAAAGCCTGCTCCACCACCTCCAAAGGACTGACATAACCATGGCCACAGACCTGAGCACCGAGCTGGTCCTGGCCCTGCACGTGCCTTGTGACTTCGAGTAGTTGCACAGCAATTTGCAGAAAGCTTGCAGACAATAACATAAACACTGGCTGGCCTCTGCAGAGGAATATCCCAACTCTTGGCATGCAAGCAACACAGCACATAAGATTCTGCTTTCTCTTTCTTAGAACCATCTTTCTGCTTCAAATAATCTTCAGGAAAAATAAGGATTTAAAACCTCAGTATCAAAGTCATATACCCAGTGGTCATAAAGAATGTCAGAACAAACAAGATCTGTATCGTAGCAGAGCTGAGAGGAGGGAGTGGGTGCTGTTGCTTGCAGCCCTGTGATGGAGCAGGGCCTGGGAAGTTGGCCCTGAGCTGTGTAGGTTAATCAGAGTGGCATTCCAAGGTCCCTACCCCCTAGCTATACCTAAAGAGCTTTTACAACATTAGCTGCTTCTGTACTGCTTCAGTACCTTCTGCAAGCAACTAATTCAGCATCTGCAGTATCTTTTTGAAAGAGGGATGGATTAAAGCTCTGGTGGTTTGATAGTGGACCACCAGTACTTAAAATCTGAGAACTCTGTATAGTCTGGAGGCCTTTATAGCTCTGCTGAACTATCACTGGTCTAAAACACTGCCAGAATGCATTACTTGTCTCTGGGAGCCATTTGTTTTCATTCACTGCACAGAGTAAAACAGGCCCAGGGTTACAAACAGCTCAGTCTGTGCTGGGGCTGTAATTCTGCTGCACTGGTAAAGGCCATTGTCACTTACAAGTGCCACTGTCACTGACATAACACAGCAGCTCAAGTAGCTTCTCCAGGCTGGTGGCACAGCATAGGTACTTGTGTTGCTGATTTTAGGAGCTCTTTAAACACAGACAGAGCTCTCTTACTGTGAGGATGATTAAATCCTGAAGTAGGATTGCCTAGAGAGGCTGTAGAGTCTCCAGCTTCAAATATTCAAAACCTGAATTGCCACAGTCCTGAGGAACCTGCTCTAATTGACCCTGCTTTGAGCAGGGCATTGGACCAGATGATCTCCAGAGGTGCCTTCCAACCTCAGCCCTTCATGTTTCCCTGCAATCATACCATGTTCATGAACATGACATGAACATGGCCATCTTCAGGGCAGGCACAGTAGTTTGAGCACTGTCTTTAACACAACAACAGAACTCCAATCTGCTCCTATTCCTATCACCAACCTAACTTTAAAATCTGTATTTCCTGCCTTATGAGATCACCCGTGGAGGTAGATTCTCATTTCCTGAAATGATAGGAGCCCGACAGATAAGCAAAGGGCAAGAGCTTGCTCAATCTGTTAGTTATATAAGCACATAAATATAACAGTTACTTTTCTTAACATCAGGTACTTACTCTGTAATTGGTATCACTTAATGTAAAGCGTTGTTCTCGATTTAAAGGCTGATGTAATTGCAGTTTTGCAGACTGTGCTAGCATACCAATGCAGTCACTTCTGTGCAAAGTAAAACACTTGGTGTGCTGTTCATGATATGGCAGTGTCAGACTCCAATGTCACAGAAACAGGACCAGATTTTGGATGTAGACAGCTGGTTTAATACATTATTATTATCATCATCATCATCGTCATCATTTTCTACATGAATTTCAGGTTTTATTTCAGATATAGCAATAGCTGCAGTATTAACCCAACTACCTAAATTTACTCAGGCTTACTGGGATGATGCCTTGGAGTGGCTCCCTAGAATAGAGACGGGACAAGGTTAAGAGAATAAAGTGGGGATTTATTAAAGGCCTTCAGTGGATACACCTGCGGCAGTCAGAAGCCCCAGAGGTTACACCCAAGATGGACAATGGTCATGATTTTTTCAGACAAATATGAGTTTGGTCCAATTACATATTGGAGGTTAATCCTCCAATTACAGCTTCAGGTAATGAAGTCATTTACCCCCAGTTTGTCTCCTCCATTCCCCCCAGCTCACTTTTGTTCATACTTTTCAGGGCCTGAGGCAGTGAGGTGTCCTTGAGCTTCAGGCCCAGAGGGATTCTTTTGTCTGACCAAAATGTGAAGACATCAGAGCTAACACTCTATATGTAGTACAGGATTTGAAAAATACAAAAGCTAAAATCCTAAGGCATCAGGAGTGTGATCAAAACCAAGATCTCTCCTTCCTGCCACAGTGTCTGTAACAATCTACCACAGCTCTGAACTTCTTCCTTTCGCCCTGTGCCACTAAAATATGGTGCAGTGTACTGCAACATCTGTGGGTGATTCTGTGCATGCAGGAGTTTATTGATGCCTCTGCAAAACACGAGATCGGGTCACTTCTGAAACATTTGGTAATAATTCTGATGAAGGGAGAAGCAGACTGGTTTGTTAATGGCACAGGCATTTCCTTAACTTAAAATGGCTCTTTGGGAGCCTTCATTAGCTGTAAAACCAGGGAGCAGACTGGCATGTGGGTTCATTAGTGTTCTACTTATTGATGCTGGTGCAGATTTGGGCCTCTTTTGCACCATGTATTGACAAATCCAGCATTTTGGAGGATTCCCCCCACTTCCCCACAAATTGCTAATGTATTCTTGGGAGCTTTGTTTTTGGGAACAGTTTTTAGAAAACTGTTGTCCTGTCCAACAACACAAGAATTTCAAGATGCACAGTACATGCCACTCAAGTCAATGCAGTCATTTCCATGCCTACAATTTAGTACATTGACAGAGCGGAAATAATGGAAATATTTCTGGATTTTGTTCTTGGGGTGAGGACAAAGAAAGCACCAAAAAAAGATTTTGCTGCTAAACTGAAATATGCCCATCCCAGAAAGTAGCTGTGCTTTGTATGCATGGGTTGAATTCATGTGAGGTTTTCTTTTGCAATTACATAAGGAAAATATGCCCATATCCTAGCCTGACTGAGCATAGGTGCATAGCTTTATCAGCAATTAGTTCCACTGGTAGGTTATCTGAACAGCTGTCAGAGTTATTGATCAGGACAAAACCTGGTTTGGAATAGTGACATCTGAAACAATTGGTTTTAAAACAGTCAGAAATATAGCTATTGATTGACTCAAGGGGATTCTTCGGGTCTGTTCATGTACAGTTTTGCTTTAAGTTAGAAGGATGCTATGGTGTGAACTTTGGAAATAATCTTTAAAGAAAGTTTTGAAAAAAAATATGCTGGAGTGGTTGAACATCTTTCAGAAAAGTTACGGAGGAGTACAGGAAGCCAGGCTTGTTTTCCTGATTATTTCTCAGCCATCCAAATCTGAGATTGAAAGCATTGCCTAGATTTAATGAGGAAGATGCAAAAGGGGTCAGAACCAGTCTGGAAAGGCCATATGACATCATGTTCCTGGGAATAGGAACTTTCTTGGAACTGGGAGATGGCTGTCACATTTACAAACTGAGGCATGCAGAAATTGCAAGTGGTTTGTGATGCTGAGCAGCTAAAGGAGAAATCAGGACTGGGATTTGTTCTAGATGTAGGCAAACAGTCCTATGCTGGTGGGAGGGGTTTTTTCCTGGATGTGTTTTCTTCAGGCCTCTGATTATCAGCCTGTACGTGCAGGTTCAGTACAAGCCACATGCCATCACATGGCATTACACTGAACTTGTAAATCAGGAGAAATTTCTGGTAGTGAAATGGCAACCTTAGTATTTTTCAGGGTAGTTAAAGAACAACTGTGTCTCCCTTTTCCCCTTCTTTGTCAGCCAGTCATTGCAAAAGTACATAAAGTACTGTAAAGACTCAAGTTTCAGACAATCAATTAATGTACTCAGAGTCATGCCTGGTCTGATGTGCAGGACACAGTTGCATCTCCATCTGCTGTGCTCGGCAGCAGTTTGAAAGATGACAACGTAAGTGAAATGCTGATGTTGCTTATGCTCCTGTGAACTGAAGGGAGGTAGTTTATAAATTGATCCTTCCTGTCTAGATAGCTAAAGTGAGCTTGAAACATAGATTGAAATTTAACATTTCCTTTTAAAAAATATCTATCTAAGGACAGTACTGTTTCTTTCCCTTTTTTTCCCTCTTTGAACTATGCTCAGTCTTGCTGGCCCTGTCTGCCTGCATCAGGGGAGGTTGTGCACCATGGACCATCCTGGGACTTGGGCTTCTGGGTTTCCTGCACAGGCTGCAAGGTGATGAAGTTGAGTCTGCTTTAGATCAGGAAGGGTTAAAATCTCTTCCAGCCCTCATGTCATATATATTCTGTGTGTAAAGAAACACGGTCCTGTTCTTGAATTGCCAGCCCTTGCCCTCCATATTGTATCCAGGCTGTTTCTTATTTAAACACCGTTAATTGTTGTTCTTTATGATCATATCGAAGGCCTCTGAAAATGCCAGCCCAGGCTGATATGGCTGTGTCCTCAGTACCTGCAAAGAGTGGAACAGCTTATAGCTTTTCATGGACTTGTCCTTTCCCTTTGCAGCACCGTGTCTTGGGGAAGTGAGAAGTGAGATGTGACAACGCAAAGTGGCTTTTCCCAGCACCCCGCCTGTGACAGAGCTGGGAAAACTGACCCAGAGCATCCTCATCCCAGCCCAGGGCTCCCAGCCCACCTTCCCAGACTGAAGGGAGGGCCGGGAAAAGTCAGATCCCGATCATCAGCAGCTTTTGTTCCCCTCCTGTGCTGTGAGAAGCACAGCAGCCCCTGGCAGGCTGCACCTTCCCAGCGCCAAGGGGCTGCTCTGGGGGCTCTTGGGGGCTGCCCAAGGCTCGATGCTGTCATCCGCCGGCCTGGCAGCACAGCAAAATCCCCCTGCACCTCCAGCAAGAGAAAAACCCCTCACTTTGTCAGAAACAGCTCTCCAGCTGCAGCAGCTAGGGGTTTGAGCATGGAAATCTGGCACGGAAATGCCTTTCATTACACTCGTGTCCCTGAGCATTCCCATAAAAAGCGGCCTTTGATCAGCAGGCGGCTCGGAGAGGCCGCGGCTTGCGCTGCCTGGTCCGGCAGGCCCGGACCCAGCGCCGCCATCGCCGGGGCCGCGGCGCCATCTACGGGCGTGAGGGGAGCGACACCTCTGCGGGGCTGTGCTTCCACACCGTGTCCTTGCACACCGTGTGCTTACACACCGTGTCCTTACACAGCGTGTCCTTCCACACCTTACACACCATGTCCTTACACACCGTGTCCTTACACACCTTACACACCGTGTCCTTACACACCTTTCACACCGTGTCCTTACACACCGTGTCCTTACACACCTTACACACCGTGTCCTTACACACCGTGTCCTTACACAGCATGGGGATGGTCACCCCGCCACTGCCTTGGGAAACCCATTCCAGTGTCTGCCCTTTCTGGAAAGAAATTCCGCCTAATGTCCAATGTGAACCTCCAGCACAGCTTAAGGCGATGTCCTCTCATCCTGTCCCTTGTCCCCTGAGAGCAGGGCTGGCCCCCTCCTGGCTACAACCTCCTGTTGGAGCTGTGCAGAGCCATAAGGTCCCCCCTGAGCCCCCTTTTCTCCAGGCTAAACACCCCCAGTTCCCTCAGCTGCTCCTCATAGGACCTGTGCTCCAGATCCTTTCCCAGCTCCATTCTCCTCTCCAGACTGGTTCCAACATCTCAGTGTCCTTCCTGAATTGAGGGGCCCAGAATGGGACACGGCACACAAGGTGTGGCCTCATCACTGCCATGGTCCTGCTGGCCACACCACTGCTGACACAGGCCAGGTGCCTTTGGCCTTCTTGGCCACCTGGGCTCATGTTCAGCCACTATTGACCAGCACCCCCAGGGCCCAGGGCCTTTTCCTCTGGGCCACTTTCCAGCCACTCTGGCCCCAGACTGCAGTGCTGCAGGAGTAAATACAAAACTTGGCACTCCACCCTGTGGAACCTCACACGGCTGGCCTTGGGCCCTGGATCCAGCCTGTCCAGATCCCTCTGCAGAGCCATCCTGCCCTCCAGCACATCAACAGTGCCAACCAGCTTGGTGTCATCCACGAGTTCACAAAGGACAGACTCAGTTAGCTGCAGGACTTCTGCTGGCCTCCAAACCTGGGAGGTGGCTGTGGCCTGCCCAGCTGGGAGCACCCAGGGACAAAGAGGAAGAATGGCAGGAGATGCAGCTGCTGCTTGGGGTAAGCTCATCTCAGCCCCTAAGCACCTTGCCCCAAAAAGCTCAGGGGGCTTGTCAGGGGTCGCTCTTTTTGACTTTACCTGTCATACTTTGCAAAATGCATGGCTAATTTTTGTATATAAAGTACATGGAGAATTGGGTAGAATCAGTATTGCATCCACCATAGTCAGTCAGGTTAAGCTCAGCATTGTTGGTCTGAAACTTTCCCAACCTGCACCTTAAAAATAATCATATGGCTGTTAAACTTGGACAGATACACTGGAGTTTTTATGTGCCCCGTAAGACCTGGAGCCTTTTAGAGATGCCTCAAAAACTCTGAAACCCAGTGAGATGCCCTGTAGCACCTGGGAGGCTCCAGCCCAGCTAGGTCTGGGACCAGCTCTGGTTTGTGGTCAGTGACTGCTCACAGCATTTGGGGTGGGGGGACACTTAGCTCCACTGAAATTCAGGGAACACTGAATTCACTGCAATGCAGCGCAACAGGAGACAGTGACAAATACAGGGACTTTTAGAAATACAACCCAAGTTAATTATGGCAGTTGCATTTTGCAACCACAACGAGGAGAAGGAATGCAGGAGCAGAGGCAAAGCCCATTCTCTAAGCTGTTTGGAAGCTCAGGAAGGTATGGAGCTGCTAAGCCTTGCACAGCAAATCCAGTTCCCTAACTTGTTCTGGTGCAGAGAATTTCAGTACAAGTGGGTGGGTAGGGTTAAGTGTACATGATGTGCTGCTTAGCCTGGTAAATCCACCATAAGGAACTGCTGACTGACAAAACAAGCAGTCAACATAGCATCCTCATTAGCTGATGGGTTGAAAGAGTGTCCTGGAGTGACGTTATAGTGGCCTGTATCCCCAATCGTGTGTCCTGTTTAAGCAAAAGTTTGTTTAGTCTACTTATCAGTTGGTTCCCCTCCCCCATGTCTGTGCTTGGGAGGCTAGCTCTGCTGGCTCGGCTTTGCTGCTTTGCTGCTTTGCTGCTACCGCATGCCGCTTGCTTCTGCTAGCTTTAGTTTGTTTTTTTTGCTTATTAGTTAGGCAGTCCAATCTTTTTCTGTGGACTGTTCTTTGTTCTTTCCTTTTTTTTCTTTTCTGTATACCCTTTAAACCTGTTTGGACCGGACTTGGATCACCGAAGAAACCGGCACCCTGCAACTGAGATCTGCAGCCCAGAGACTGACACTACCACAGGAGAGACTTTTCCTGAGTTTGTCACCCTCCTACACCGGTGAAAAAGTTTTTGTTTGTCATCAGGGGTTGTTAATTTTCCCTCTCTCGTGTTGGGAGTGTTTTGTTTAATTAATAAACAGGTTTTTTCCACTTTTATTCCTCTGAGGAAGTTCTTCCCGAACCCAGTGGTGGGGGAGGAGTCTTGGGGGGTTGGTTTGTTTGGGTTTTTTTTAAATTTGCCCTAAACTAGGACAAAGAGCAGTTTTGTTTTCATTCCTTCCTCAGTTTAGAGGCTAAAAGCCCACTACCCCTCAGCAGTAAAAAACAAAAAGAAATGCTCAAAAGCAGGGATAGTGTTTTACACAACATACTGTGGTCCTTCAGACTAGAAGTTTAATTCCCTGCAAGTATGCAAGATTATCTGCCTCTAGGAGGCAGAGCTAGCTGTGGTCATTTAGTGTCTTTGTCAAAGCAAACTTATTGATTGTACCCAACTGCTCTGAAGCAATTCATGAACAGGAAATACCAATACAGCAACCAGTAGCATTTTGCCCAGAGCAACATCTGTGCTCCAAGCAGCTTAGTCTAACACCAAACAGTACAAATCTGTTGATAACACAATGTCAAATGGTAAATCTGGATCAGTGTTGCATATATCCAAGATTAAGCACTTCTGAGTCAAAGCCTTCAACTCCATTAGAAAGAAATAGGTCTTAATTCTAATCTTGGTATAGTAGTGTTAGTGTGGAGTTACTTGGCTGATTTTGCAGACTTTACATCATGCTTATTAAATGGTAACTGAGATGCCCAAGGTTTGTCAGCCTGAGCTGTCTACACTCTAACTAAATGAGAAGTGTTGAATAAAGGCTAGTAAACATGTCGAGACAAAATAATTACACTAAATATGAATCTTATTGGTTATTTTGCTATAAATTAATAATGAGAATGAGGACATACAGTAAAAGCTGGAGTAAAGACAGGGAGTGCACAAGAACATAAAGGTTCTGGAGGGGAAACTTGTTGCATGCTACCTCCATGACTGGAACACAGGAAAAGCACAAACACATCTGAGGAACAGGGGTGTGAATTTTCTCCTCTATTCCACCTGTGTAGCTGGTTCCATCACCACTGAATCTTTACTGTAGAACAAACCAAAGTAATCCAGGATGGATTGGATTTCATGCAGGGTAGCTCCACCTAGATGCTGCTGGGAATGTGCTTGGTGTCTTTGCTGGAAGTCAGTGCAGTTGTTCTGTACAGAAACAGTGCCCACCCCCTCCTCCCTGTCCATAAGCCTTTACCCACTCACTAGAAGAGACTGGCTCTCCCTCAAATTCATGCAAAAGAAGCCAAGAGCTATGTTTTCACCTGTAACTGAGAATGTGGGAGGGGTCCCTGGTTTGCCTCTGCAATGTGGTCAGACTTACCAGGAGGCTGAGCATTCCACCCTGCTCTCAGGAAGCTTGGCTCTGTCCAGCTGTCCACAGCTCAGAGCCCAAAAGTAACAAGTCCAGATGAACATGTGACCTCCATCAGCACTGACACTGAATTCTGAACAGACTGGCACTGCTGTACAACAGATTTATCCTTACCTGACAGTGTACACTGCACAACAACAGTGGCACTGTGCTACCTGTGAACCTCCCACAGCTTTAGGGGGCTTAAGTATGGGCCCAAAGCAGGAATGTGTGCTTAAGTACTATGCAAATATAACTGGAATTATAGTCATGAATAGCACCATTCAGAAACAATCATTTCAATCTGCTTGGAGAATTACCTTGCCACACCTGCAGCCTCTTCCCATCACTGTGGTATTGGTATCACTGGTCTGCAGAACCTGGCCCCAAGCCCCAAATCCCACCTCCTTCAGCTCCCAGCAGCATCCACACCAACTGCAGATACATGAAGTGCAGAGTGGGCAGACAAAGGCTGTTGAGTTACAGCTGTACATCCAGCCAGACAGTACTGAGGATCTGACCAAAGCTCTGCTCTGCTCCTGAGCAACAGGAGACATGAGCTTGTCTTCAGGAAGCAAGTGTGAACTTCAACAGCCAGGGACTTCAGGTGGCAATGCCCCTGCTGCTGCTCTGTGCACCAGGATGTTGCCACTTCTGTCTCTGCAGTGAGATCAGGAAGGCTACAAGCACCTGCAGGGAGGTAACTGCTCTTCATTTCATGCTCTAGCACAGGTTTGTACGCTTGCTTTCTGGCTCCTAAATGCCTGTGTTTCTGAGATAGAACATAGTTCATGATTTTTCTATAAAAGCAGCCTATTGTTTCCAAGCCAAAACTACAATAATTTGTAGTGTTTTTCTACTGAGAAGTGTAAGGTTATTTTCTTAATGGACAATTACTTCAATTAATTCAATAATTCAATTACAACTTAAAAAAAAATTAATCTCAACCCAGGAATGTTTTGCAATCAACAATCTTTATTTTATATACTTCACTTGAAGAAACCAGGGACCTAGACAGAGTTATATCCTGAAAACACAAGACATGTTCCCCTGCTGTAACTAACAGTTCTTCTAAAAAAAAAAAAAAAAAAAAAAACCAAAACCCAAACAAAAAAAAAATCCAACAAAAAAAAAAAAAACAGCTGATTCACTTTGTGTTATCCTTTCCTGATCATTATGAAATTTAAAAAAATTATATGATGCCCAGTTGTTTATTTTTCCCCTACTCCTTACAAGTTCAGAATCACAGAGGAAGAAGAGATGGAGGCATTCTGCAGAACTCACTATTCCAAAGCATAAACCTAACAGCAGCCTAGACCTGTAATCAAATTCACCTCTTAAAGGGCTTTTTAAAAGGGCAGACATGTTTATTCACTTATATTCCATCCCTTTTCTGACCTCAAGGCTACCAGGTCTCTAAGAGAGCTCCAGTAATGTACTGCAATGTCTTTTGGTTTGGATTAGCAATAGGAAACTTTCATTTTAGTCCTCTCTTGCACTTCTAGAATGTTCTTTCAGTCCATCTGACTGGCAGAACACATGCAGCTTGTGTTAAACTGTGAAAGGACATGCATGCACATTGGTGTACAGCTCAGAGCCAGCCTCCTGAAAGCAGTTCACCTTCCCTGGATTAGGCTCTGAGTAAAGCAGCCACAATTACATCTGTCTGTGTACTTCCAGTGATTCCACTTGGTTGAGTTAGTCCTAAGGCCCATGGAAGCCTAGTGCTTCCCCTGGCTGCCACCCAAACTCTTGTCCAGGACCTCTACTGATTAAATAAGTAGGCCAGAGCCAAGAGAGTTTTAGGATGAAATGGTGAAGACTGGGACTTCACTTAAATTTATACAGGTGCAAGTTCTCATCTATTTTCCTCTTTCCTGACATGAAACCCTGTGAACCATAAAGAAATTAACCTTCTTCTAAATGGAAGGATAAGTAAGATTAACATCAAAACAGTATGCAAATACAGGAAGCTAAAAGTGGAAGTATAAAAATAAGTCCTCTTACTATAAGAACTCAACTTAGGCACCCTGCCTCATTTACCTGAACAAGAAAGCCTATGCATTTCTTTCCCTGCTGAGCACAGCTCAGCATGGATTAGAACAGGCCATGTAACACACAAAACAGCTGCACTCCAGGGGACAGCCCACAGCACACTGTGTAGAGAAACCACACTTACAAGCAAAACCAGACATGTGCCTTGGAGTGTTTTTCTCAACAAGTCACGGAGAAGAGACCTGCTGAATGTGAGGGGGAAATGCACATACATACAACAAACCCAGGCTCAGCTGTGCTCAAAATTAGTTGCAAATAAGGAACCTGGTTCAGGAAACCTCGGTGGCTAAGAGGCAGGGAGCCTGTCCTAGCCCTGGCAAGGCAGCTGATAGCTAAGTGGCTGTGTGCAAGGTCTACTTGTGTTGCTTGTCTCTCCTCCCCTCCTGACTGTTCCTGCCTGCAGAGGGGCTGGGAGGCCCAGCACAGGGAGGGCTGCTCAAGTTCATTCTCCTCCTGCAGCCTCTGCAGAGCCATGGCAATAACAAACACAGACACAGGACAGTAGCTGCTTCCTAACTGCAGCTGTGCAGTGTCTGAGGCTGCTGTTCTGCAGACACCTGCAAAGCTAAAGATCTGCTACTTCCATCTGACCAGAGAAGAGTCATCCAGGATAAGGAGGGAGCTACAACAACAAACACTGCTCTTTCTTGCCACTGGTCATTCACATTTCTGGGAGAATAAAAGAACTGAACAGTGCTGCTGCTTCTCAGTGGTTTGCTCATACATTCTCAGAGACAACTTTACCTGGACGGTGTGAGAGGCAGGTACAGGACTCCACGTGAGAAAGCACACTACCACCTGCAGGCAAGTCTGCAAACAATAAAACCCTCAAGCATGGCAGACTGTCTAATGCCCAAGGAACCTCTGCTGAGCTCTGTTTTTCCAGGGAATGTTTGAAAGCCAGTAGTATGTCTATACTAATGCAGGACTCCTGTTAATCTTTTATTTTAACTAGATCTTAGACCCCCCAAAAAACCCTTTTTTCCTATGGTGTTTATAGCAACAGCCTGTTCATAAAGCAGGTGACTGCTACCACGTGACACTGGTGCTCATATTGATCCTTGTAATTCTGAACATCAGACCAGAATTCAAGAGCAGCACATGCCATCTCCAACCACTTAACTAAATGGTGCCTTTAAACTCTCATTAAGACAGTTAAGAATCAGTTATTAAGATGTCACTACTGAAAAATAACTATTGCGTTTTTCAAAGTTTAACAGTAAACAACATTGCCAATATATTATTGCACACAATAAAGGGGTTTGAAACTACAGAGATAAGGAAAGGGTAATCTAGAAGACCCAAAATAATGATCCCAGAGCCATTCCAGTTGCTGCTCCAGCCAGCATGCCCAGTGCAAGATCTCCATCGCTGTCACGGTAGCGCTCCTGAATGATGACGTGGTTTGCAGGGGGCTGGCCATAAGGTCCTAGGAAATAAGAGGTTGTTGGGAGGAGGGCAAAAGAAATGTGTATCTTAATACTGCAATTTCAAAACAAGCCATTCTTTCACCTTCTTCCTTCAAATAAATACCAATATTTTGTCAGCTGCACAGGTAGAATACATTTCTGCTTTGGATTCGGCCTCCACATTAATTAAATCCAAGGGCCTAGCAACACTTCAGCCTTTTAACAACTTCATATCTGTGAGGAAAACTCATCACAAACATAAAAGTGAACATTGCTCTGCAAAGAACCTATCAATTATTTGTATTCACTTTGTGGATTTAATGTAAGAAATGGGTCTAAAACTGATTCAGCCTTGAAGTTAAGGCAAATAGTTTAGTTCTCCCCCCTCACAACCTCCCCCTGAAAAAATCTTTGGCAGATCTCAAGCCAGTAATTTGTCTGAAACTCTACATGAGTTATTTACATTTCCTGACTACTGAAATTCAGGCTTCACATCCTGGACTGATCTGTGAGGTGGTGACAGCTGCTACATTTCTGTTCAGATGAAAATTGGCCAGTACTAAGAAATAAACCTGAGACTCACAGAGCCACCGACTGACCCTTGCTCTGTAACAGACTTGTACAAGCCTCACCTCTCATGTTTTCTGATTTAGCTCCTAACTGCAAAGCAAACATAACAGTACTGGTTTCCCTTCCATACATTTCAGGAAGATTAAATATTCTCGAAAATCCCACAGTGGTGTTTTGTAACAGATTCTTAAGTAATCCAACTAAATACAACTAGGAAAGGCTTTCACTGACTCCTAACAATGCATGAGTCCCCCCCAAGGATTATGTCACTGCAGAGGAGGAATGGAGCTGAAAGCACAAGGTTAAGTGAGATGCTGTGGTGAGGCTGAACCCTAAGGTTTAGCTGCAGTGACCCTGGTGAAGGAAAACACTGAGCCTTGGTAACCAGTATCTTAACACACTGGACTTGCAAACTGGCCAGGGGAGTTATGTTTGATGCTACATTATTATCATATGGCTTTGGCTTGATTTCCAAGGCCTGCTGGAACTTTTTTAAAAAGTCATTGGGTTTTTAAAAAGCTACTGCTCTTCAGAGCCAACAGAACACACATTCCTCTGTGTTTGAATGTGTATCATCTGTATCTTAGGACTTCAGTAACTTAGATGAAGAAAACTTTAAAAGCTTTAAAGGCTGATGAACCTGCCTTATAGCAAAAAAAAAAGGAAAAGGCAAGTGAAATAACCTGAAAAATGTCAAATGGAAAACAAAATCTCTCTCAAAACTGAAAAAAAAATCTCAGCAGAAATTCTTGTTTGCAGAGTCAGATCATAAACAATTTGTTTTCTCATTTTTATCACTTGTACAACTCTAAAGCCCCAGTTCTGTAGGACTGGGGCTCTATGCAAAACTAACCCTAAATTAAGGTGACTATGATTAAAAGTATACCCGACAATTTTACTCTTTGCTTCCTGTTTTTGAGACTGAAAGCTATACAAAACCTGAACAGAGCAACAGAAGATTTCATGTGGCTGAAATTACCTTATACTGCAATTCCAGCACATGGGGAAGGAACCAGCTACAACCTTGTTCTGGGAGTGGATTTACCTTTGAAACTTGCATTTAAATAATTCAACTAGGTATAAGAGCAGCAGATGAATGAAAAGCTCCATCAATGCCCAATATGGAGTACTGAATCACAAAATCACATCCTCCTCTGGCTCTTGTACCTTTCCTTAAAAAACATGCTGTACTTTAGAGTTCTGCATGTTTCCAAAGGAGTTTATAAAGCAATGTAACTATGCTGAGATCACACTGGGAAGGTTAAATCCCTTAATACCCCTTTCACTGTGCTCCCTTTGTTGTGAACGGGTGAGTGGATTGGTTCCAGTTACAGGTCAGGTTTCTTTCTTTGTGTGCAGGAGTGGTGGCTGGTAAAGGATGGTGATTAATAGAGCTGAAGCCAGGAAGAGTGACTCAAGTAGCTTCTGTGGAAAGGGGGAGGATGTGGCTGCTTACCTTGGTATGGATACTGATAGGGAACAGCATAAGCTTGTCCGTTGGAGGCATAGAAGATCTGAGGGCCCACCGGGGGATACGCACCATGGTACTGATCATAGCCATAGCCATAAACCTGGTGACATTGGAACAGGTCTGTTACACAAGGACACTTGGCCATGGATCCAATTAAACACACTGTTCAATTTGCCTTTCTTTCTAATGGAGCTAAAGTTTCAATAAAATATCCAGGCTGTTCTGCTACAGCCAATCTACTCCCTAGAATGGATCCAGAACAACTGCTTGAAAAAATAAGCACTCCAAGCAGCATTCACTCTCTTCCTTTCCTGGACAGGCAATGGCAGAGGCAGGGCCTGGATCATCAGGCAGAGGCACAGCAGCCCTGCCAGCTTCTCCTCTCTGCCCTCATTCCAACAACAGCTCTCTGGGGAGCTCAGAAGTGCCAGGAAGGCAGTAACACATCCCAAAAAACTCCAACCAACCCTCTGAGAGGGTACACTGCAAGCAAATGTCAGATTAAAGACAAATGCTCTACAGTGTATGTTTTAGAAGTAATTTTTTTCTCCAAAAGAGGAGGCTGCACACAGGAAGCTTCCAGCACCACAACTCATTATTAACAAAAATGAGAGGCTGGAGCAGAAAGTGCAAAAAGCAAGTGCTCCAAACTATCCCCCACATATCACTGCATATCACTAAGCACATCCAGAAATCCCCAAAATATACTGGTTTGGTCCCAAAGCTGCTCCTTCACTGCAAGAGAACTGTGTATCCAGGAACTAGAGTTACTGTGTTGCTATGACATCTTGGTACAACAAAATGCTTATGTGTTAAAAGTGGGGGCTCCAGTTATTACAGCCTGTGTCTAAAACTCCTGACCTTACACCTCTCCAGTGCTTGCACAACATGGAAGTGTAGTTACACCTCCTTATGTTAGAAGCTGCACAACCAATATATTTGAAGATCAGCCAAATAAATTCTGCCCTGTCTCTCAGAAGCTTTATTTTTCAAGTTCACTGAGCAGCCACCCCTTTATACACCTCCCAACCACATGTACCCCATACTTTCAAATGAAATCCATCTCAAATAAATGCAGCAATAGGTTCATAGTGCCTTACTCTCTTCTGCTGTAAAAGCTTTAAAGCTGGATATAAGAGTACAAAGCAGCACTTGGTGAGTGCTAGAAGGAGGTTGCTGCTGCCTTGCTCATGTTAACACTTCTGACTGCAACTCTTACCTCAGGTGATGGTGTGGCATAAGCTGTGTAGGGAGGAGGGGCTGAGGAAATGGCTGTCTCATCATACATCACATCAGATCCCACGTAGCCCTAAACACCATGGGTAGAGAGCAGTTATCACCTGTTCCTACAGACTGACAGTTAAACTTAATGACCCCAAAGAAAAAGTAACCTTCAGCCACACTGTGTGTTAAGAAAGCAGTGAGTACCTTGTAAAAAGAAAGTACCTGGAGAGTAGACCTGATCAACCACAGAAAGGAGCCATAAATTTTTTCCCTGTGTGTGTGCCACAGACATGCATATGAGTACACCTGCAAGCACACTGGCTCCTTCCACCATTCCAGAGCCTCAGATTTAGAAATTACCCTGCTGTTCATTTTCTGGTTTTAGATAAAGAATTCTTCACAACTAAGCTGGCTGCTTCTTGGCACCCCAGAGTGGGATCACCAAGTTCTGCAGAAGCAGGTAAAGGAAACAAATGCAGTAGCCAAAAGTGGTACTGAGGCAAAGATGGTAACACTTGAGTCCATCCAGAATAAGTTCCCAAAGACAATTAAGATTTCTTACACTATCCTTGTATTCTTGCCCCCAATATCCAAAATCTACAGGGATGCTCTTACTCCCTTTTCCAAGTTAAAAGCCAGCTCCCATTCTTTAATTCACAACGGAACATTTTAATAATTGATTAAAACTGATATTAAGTTTAAAATGAAAATTGATTAAAATTGATAAAATTATTTAATAATTAAATCAACAGTAAATGCTGTATTATCTCTTGGACTGGGTTATACCCCAAGTCAAACTCATGGTGAAGATTCTAAAGATTGCTTGAAACACTGTTAAAATACTATATGAAGTGGTATTTCAATCACCTGGGAAATCTGCTCACATCTTAGCAGTAAATGTGTTCTGCCCTGCCACAGGGATCTCTGTGCAAGCCATGCACAAGGCTGCAAACACCTGTAAATGATACAATTCTCAAAGCTAAGGTGATCACCCTGCTATTCCAGTCAAGAGGCACTGCTGGATGCTTGGAATTTTTGAAAAGTGTGTCACGCACTACAGACTCAAACCCACTTCCCCAGTTAGTCCAGGTCTTCATTGGACACCTTTAATAGCTTTGCAAAATGTTAATTTATGTATCTACTTGTGTAGAGGGCCACCTGCTCTACTTTGAGTAGCAGGGGTCTGCCTTGGCTGACCAAAGTCAGCACTGCCACGTTCTGAGCCATCTATCAAGGCTGGCAGCAGTGTGAACAGCATGAAAACAGCAATTCCCATTTCCTGAAACCTGGAGTCACCATCCCACACACAGGTGAGATAAAGCCCTAAAGCTAGAGCAGACAGACATGAGTGTTGTGTCCTCTGCATGAGGACAAACCCTTCCCTTCTCATTTCAGGCCACAGGCAGTGCAGCATGGCTGAAGCCAGAGGCTGGGCTAGTTTTGCCATGACAAGTGTTTGCTTTGGGTAGCTACAAATCCAAGTTACATCCTCTGACAGATGCCCCAGTACAGTGGTAATGCTAATGGGACCCAGCAGAAACTGAGATAAACTTCTACAAAACACAGAATTTCCCCTGAAACAGAAACACCTCGAGTTGGTTCAACCTAGTCATCCAAGGAAAGCCAGTGCTGCAGAGTACTCTGGAAGGCAGTCTAAAGGAAAAACAAATTAGCAATACCTACAAGTGGATGGATGTGGCTGCCCAAAGATACAGCTCTCCAGAAGACTCACAAGGAGGCTTCTGTGATTCCTGTTTCTCTCCCCAGCTACCAGGGCAATGCAGAGGTAATACACTCTTCCTCAGCATGCCTGCACTCCCCTCCAAGCATCTCACTGTTCCCCATGTCTCTGCCAAGAAGCATCCCACAGTGGGATGGATCTGCATTAACAAACAGCTGCTGTGTAGTAAGCTTCCTTTAGCACTGCACCCACCTGGGAGGCAGCAAACACTAGGAGTGAAAAGTTCATTTTTGCTGCTTGCAGATTTGCTTGTTGCCCACAGCCTCAGTGCCCACAGACCAGCTTTCCAAACATTCACTTCCACCCAGAGAAATCATTCCTTAAAATCATTCTTTTCCACACAGCATGTAATTGGCTGGACTTGGCTGCAAGGATGTGTTTGTGATACACAGAACCTTTTTTGTCCCCACCCACAAGCTTTACTATCATGCTCATGACCCTGTTTAGCAGAGAAGGATGGAACATGGTTTCAGAACTAAACTGCTGGACCACACATAACACTGATGTGCTGCTTCTCTATCAGTATAAAGTCCAAGTGAGACACTCACTGTATTTGTTCTGGCGTCCTGGAGAGCAATTTTCCATGCCCTGCAAAAAAAAAAAACCCACTGGTTAGTGGAACACTGATAAAAATTAACATCACCTTTTTCTTTCAGGTTAATGAAACAAATGAGGTTAGCAACTGGAGGTACTCCAGGAGCAGAGTTTAAGATATTGCATGTGTCAAAGCCTAATGAGACACTCCAATGCACAGAAGTGTTACACCAAGACTGAGAAACAATTCCTTTCCTTGCAGAGCTGAGAAAGAATGAGGAGGAACAAGAGGAAGAATGGGGGTCGTTTTGGAGGTCCTTGCTGCAAGAACAACAGGTAGGAAATATGCAGTCATGCTCAGGATGAGGTCATAGGAAGAGATGCACCCCAGCAGAACAGTTCATCTCTGCTTATCAGAGCAGGGGCCTTGATGCTATTTCCCAGGAGGCAGGTACACCTCACCCAGCTCCTCCCCTGCCATGGGGCTGGGAGCTGTCCATGGGCCACACTTCTTGGCAAACAGTGATCACAGAAATTACCTAACCCTACACAGCCCAGCTCAGCTGATAGTTCCCAATAATGGAATATTCTTCCTATCACCACTGGGATGTCCTTGGGCTAATGCCACATCATGTGCTCCTGAAAAATGGCAAAAGTTTAAAAAAAAATCTGTTTAACAAGTCTTGCATTAATCATATTAATCAGATGCTTCTACTCCTCCTCACTCTTCAGTGTTTTCAGGGACTTAACGTGCAGTTAGTTTGCATGAGCTACACAACTTCTAGGAGAGCTATTGGGATTTTTGTCACTGAAAATCTGCTTTCATTTGCTTGAAAACTTTCTTAAAATATATATCTGAAAGTTAGTAGGGAGAATAACTAGGGAGACAGAGGGATAAAAGAGGGAAAAGCAGCAAAACCATTATTGTCTGGCAGTCTTACAGGCAGTCATCTGCACTCTCTGCACAGAGGTTGACTGTCTTCCCATCACGGCAAACAATCTGCAGTAAGCAGTCTCTCTGCTTCCCCTCTGGAGGCTGGAAATCTAGGTGAGAAAAACAGAGATGAGTGATGAAGTATGAACAGCATTACATGATCACATGTACAAGAAGGGAGTCGGTTTATGCAAGTCTGGGGCCAGTTGTAGCTGCCTTCCATGGCATCAGAACAAATCCCAGAAGGAAATAACCTGTTCTTACTCTTCAGAGTGTCCTGAAAGTAAGCAGCTCTGAACACCTGTCCTATGAAATGCAAGTGTCTTACAGCAGAACCAATCCATACTTAGCAATAAGAACTCTCCAGTACTTGTGTCCTTCTCTTGTGTCAGCACCAAGTGGAGCATTAACAAATGCTAGAAGTGAACTTAGGAAAAACATCTGCTGAGGTTTCCCATTTCTAGCCCTGCCTCTCCATCCAGCCAGCACTGTGGTCACAGCAGGAATGCTCTGTATCAGACACACAGTCCTGCTGGCAACATCCCAGCCTCCTGCATGCATGGTACACTGTCCTCACTGAGTTTTAGCAGAAGTATCAAACCTTGACCTAACCTATCAGACGGTGATACCATACCCTGGGCATCTCTAAAGCAATTCAGGAGTTGCTGGGGTTGAGTTTTTTTGGAAGGTGGGGGGATTCAAGAACAGTGGAGTTGCACACATTTTGGACAGGTTTACATCTGCAGTAGTGCTGTATGTGGTATGCTGGGCAGGCACTGAAGTTGTAAAGAATCCCTGGATATACAAATGCTGAAGATTCATTATTACCTCGACATTCATTTCCCACTCTGAGGTTGATGCAGTGGATTCGCATGTGGATTTTATCTTCTAGGTCACGGCGACTTTGATCATCGTAGAATATTAAGCGGCCATCAGACCACAGATCAAACCAGTTCTTCTTCCAACGCCGTAAAATAGTACCTTAAAAACCAAACAGTCACTCTTGAGGGCAGATATCAGGAAACATTTCTGTCCTAAAGTTAATAAAAAATAAACCAAGAAATCCTTCACAGTTGCCCCAGACAACATTCCAAAGTGACAAGCAAAATGCTGTATTACTTGGACCATTAGAGGATTGGGTGCCATATTTTATCTAGGACCAAACCAAAACTGGTTTTATTGTCAATGCATGATGCTTGAGTTCTAACCTGCTGCAGGAACAAGCAGAGTGCATGATTAATTGAAAGACACTAAGCTGACGTGTCAGGTAACATTTCCAAGTCTCCACTTATACAGCACTAATTACAGAGCAGCATCTGACTGAATGCCAGTCACATCTCAGATGTGTTCATATCCCGTTTCCCACTGCAGCACCCAAAGGTCACATGGCAATGCCATCATGACACGTCATTACGTGACGTGTCCTAAAGGTAAAAAAAAAAACAACAGAAACAACCCACAGAACTAGAGGCCCATTTTAAGAAAAGCTGGGAATTACTAAACTACTGTTTTCTGAAGAAATCCCAGTGAACAGGAGAGAAGGAAGAGAAAGACCCTTGACTTACTTTGCCGGAGCAGCCACCCGCTCTTCACAAATGCCATTGTTGCTTCACCTAGCGAGCAGAAGAGGAAGGGGGAGGGGGAAGAAAAGCAGTTTTCAGTATTTCACAATAATACATTAGGAAGAGGCATCTCAGCACCATCTATTAGAGCTGCATGCACCCAGCTCACGTTGCAGTAGGCCTCAGCTGAAGATACTCAGTAAGCACAGCTGGTGTTGTGGATGTAACAAATGTGCAAGTGCTGTGATCCAGTGACTGTAAGAGACCACCTTGATGTGTAAAGGCAAACAAAAGCTTATGGCTACTGCTCCTAGAAAATGGGGAAGAGACAGACTGGAAATGACTGCTTCCTGACTCACACCAGCTCCTTTTAAAGTTGTTCTCTCTGCATACGTGTACTTCCTGTATTCTGCAGTCTCAAGTTACCAAGCACCCTCACTTCTATCTGCCTCTTTTTTTTTTCTGTACTTCCTCTTCTGTGTTTTTAATTCACTGGTTCAAAGTCCAGTCAAAACAAAACTTGAAACAGTTTCATCTTAAGAAACCTCTTTTTCTGACTTGCATTTCTTTCAAATTATCACTAGCTCACTCCAAGAAGAATTAAAGTAAGTAGAAGATATACCCATAAAATAAGATTCTCAGTTCTCCTTAGCTTTTAAATGAAGCTTGAAATAGCAAAGTGAGGACTCTGTGTTAAATTCAAGTTATCACATGTGACATTAAGTACTCAGCCACTGCATTCTGGTTTATGAGCATGCTGAAAAAAAGAGATCAAGTGCAGGTTATATTGGAAAATGAGGTTTTATTTTATAGCCTAATAGTATTCTGATTATTGTTTTAAAAGAGATTATAAAAACTCAACTATCCAGGTGCAATTGGACTAGAAAATCAAGAATAGAAGCATTTTAAGCCTCCCCTGAGAAGGCTGCTTTTTAGAAATTATTTGTAGGGCCTGTAAGCCAATATGAGAGCAACAAATAACATTCTAGTGGTAGCAGCATAAGGGGGGCCATGAGGGGGTGAAAGGTGGCATAGTAGATTTGATAGACAGAGGAACTCCTCCCAGACAAACCTCAGAGAATGTGTTTAAAGCTGAGGAGAAGGGAGAAAAATAAAAGTTTTGTAATCTTCTAGCAAAATATAAAGTTAGTAAGCATCCATCTGTTTCCTGATCCAATGGATATTACTTGTAGCTGTGTCCTCTTCGGACTACTAGGCAAATAATGTAGCACATAAGATTATAACTGTCAGGATTTCATATTTAAGGAATGGCTCATCCTGCACAGGCTTGGATATGATGGTGAGAACCACCTGCAGGTAAAGTCTGAACTCCAGGATAAACCTCTTGTTCTTGACTTTTGTACCAGTTTGCTGGCAAAAGAAATGTTCTGCTGAGAGCCCACTGAAAGGGAGTGTCAGACTCCTGTCCTGCTTTCCTCATGGTCACCTGCTCCTGCTCTGGGTCTGAGAGAGCTCTTGTCTCCCAGCTAAAGACAGGGAGCTCCAGAAACAGAGGCCAATTAATTCTCCCAAAGTAACAAAGCAGTACAAAGGGCCTGAGCCTCATTCTGCCAGCACCCCAGTACAGGCTTCTCTCCCCTTGATTCTCCTTTATTAGCAAACAGTCTACTTGCTCATTTTCATAGGAATGGGTGTCTCTAAAGGTGTTCCAGTTTGCCCAATAAGGTGAAATCACTATTTCTGGAGGCTGTTTCATAGTCTATAAGCCAAAAAAGAATTTGCATGAACTTCAGTTCTGCTGCAAATGTTAGTCTAGGCCATGGAATTTTGTTGATACCTTTAAACTTACTCTATTACACAATAGCATAATTAGATTTAACTTGGACACAAAAAGGGGAAGAACCAAAGAAAAAAACCTTTCCTTTGATAGACTGAGTTTTGCATCTGATTACAGGATAGTTCACAAAGTCTCACATTCAGAATATCTTAGAGCTGTCTAAAGCTACAAGAGCAAACAGGGTTTCAGCAGCTGTACAGCACCTCAGATGTAACCTCAGAGGCAACAACTACCCTCTCCCAAATCACAGTTTAAGTACCCAAAACTTCAGCTCTGGAGAGAGAGCAAGGAATCACACAGAATAATCTGCCAGCACTTGAAGTAGGAGGTGCAAAACCAACAGATATTCTTCCTTGTCCTTTTTAAGCACAAGCACTTCATTTGAAGTCCTGTACAGTATTCACAGTCCACCCACATGATGTTTAAAAGCGTATTTGCAGAGCTAGAAGGCAGCATAGCAAGATTAGCTGCATCTCAATTGTATTTGCTTGTTAAACTAGCCCAGTGCCACCAACATGAAGAATGGGACTTCATCAAAGATAAATTAATTTATAACGAATATAAGTAAAATGTTTTGGTGACTGAAATCAAAGAATAGTAGCACTCTAAAATGAACTCGAATTTTCTGCTCCCTGGAACAACGGTTTTCTGCTCTAATGTAGAATACCCAACAGTCTGTCCCAGTCCTTTTCTCGGAAAAACACACTTCGAACAAATCGAGTGTTTCTCCCTGCAGCCTGTAATCACTAGAGCAATTTCGGTTAGTGCAGTTGCGCTAGCAGCGGACCCGAGCCTGCAATCCGTGCAGGGCTGAGGGCTGAGCCCCAGACCCAGCTACGGAGCAGCAGTGCCCACAGACACTCCCGGCACTTCGTGTACAGTACAGGGCGCTCAGTGTTCAAACGTGACCCTACCCGCCCCCTCCCGCTCTCAACAGCCAAGTTTTCTATTTCTGGCGCTGCCTGGCTGTGGCCCAGCCGCGCAGGCCGTTTCCCGGGAGCTGTTTGTGCTGTCCGAGCCAGCGGCTCGGTCCCAGCGCTGCCCGAGCGCTGCTGGCTCCCAGCGGGACAGCCCGAGCAGCCCCCGGGTCCAGCGGGGCTCTGCCCGGCCAGGGCACGGCGGGGCTGCGCTCCGTCCCCGCCAGCTGCGGCCTGGCCTGGCCCGGGCTGGCCCGGGCTGCCCCGAGAGCCGCGTCTCGCCCTCCCAGCCGCTACAGGCGGGCCCGCGCCCTGCTGACCTTGACGGGGCTGGCAGCGGCCAGGCCGCCCCCCCGGAGCCGGCCCCCCCTCGCCCCTTCCCCGCCGGCCCGACCCCGGGCCTGCCCCGGCCGTTACCTGCTGTCCCCGCTCCGCCGGCCCCGCTCCGCCCGCGGGCAGCGCCAGCCCCGTCCTGACGTCAGCCGGAGCCGCCCGGATCCGCCGGGGGTGGCCGGGAGGGGAACGCGCCCAGCCCGGCCCAGGCTCCGATCCGCCGGGCACGGCGAGCGGGACGTTGACCCCGTTCCCGTTAATGCGTTTCCCCGGCGCTTTCCCGGCGCTTTAAATACATCATCGCCGTCTGCCGGGGCCAGCGCCTGCCACCGGGGCGGCCTCACTGTGATGGCACTGAGGCCATCAGGCTTTTTCGTTTCTTCGGCAGTTTCTGATCTCACCCACAGAACCGCAGCAGAGAGTAGCAGGCGCTTTGTTCGGGCGGTCAGGCAAATGCTGGAGGCCAGGAAGGCGGCTGGTGTGTGGCTCTTACATAAGGAGCCAGAACCGCGCCTGGGCCGCGCTTGCACGGCAGCAACTGCGCTCTGCTGGGGTCAGTGCTGCTCCTCTGGGCTCAGTGCAGCTCTGTGCTCCGCAGGGCTCAGTGCAGCTCTGTGCTCTGCTGGGGTCACTGCAGCTCTGTGCTCCGCAGGGCTCAGTGCAGCTCTGCTGGGGTCAGTGCAGCTCTGTGCTCCGCAGGGCTCAGTGCAGCTCTGCTGGGGTCAGTGCAGCTCTGCGCTCCACTGGGTTCAGTGCAGCTCCGCTGGGCTCAGTGCTGCTCTGCTGGGTCAGTGCTGCTCTGCGCTCTTTAAGACTAGATAACACAGAAATAATATTCATCATAGTTAGAATTTTACTTAATCTGTCAACAAACTCCTTAGCTTCCTTCCTATCCATCTATCGCCTCTTCTTGAGCACAACAGCAGCTCTAAACTACATATTACATGTGACACTGTATTTCAAGGCTGCAGTGTAGACTTTGCTTTCATGTATCACTGAAGGACAAGAAAGGTGTTGTAGTCAGAACAGGAGGGATAAAAAGAGATCATCTATCTGTGAACAGAACAGGTTTCAGAAACCATCAGTAAATGAGATTTGTGTAGGTCAAATTCTGTTTATGTAGGGGCCCTTTCTGTGAAGCTAAAGCTGTCACCTTTCATTGCTGAAAAAGTTATTTTCAGAAATGGAGGTATTAGGTTGGTGGTGGAAGGCAAGACAACCTTTACACCGGGGGAGGGAGCAGTTTACTTCTGGAATGATAAACACTTCTCTTGAGGATTTGGGAATTCAGCAGATCCTACCCTGTGTGAACAGTCACTATGGAACAGCTGCCTGTTTGGCATGTGTTCAAAGCATTGGCTGTTTGGGTTCATATAAAACCGTAGTTTTCATAATAGGTTTAAAACAATTTTAAACTTCCTCAGGCAACTGTCAGGTGTTTCCTGGATGAATTATCTCCATGGTGCAGAGCATCAAGGCTTTATTTGGTGGCTGTCTGGGACCATGTCCTGTACCCACCCTGGAAAGTTGGTCAGGGCTGTGACCCCAGCCACAGAAGTGCCACACAAATCTGAGAGTGCAAGACAGAGGCACAGATCCAGGAAAGATCAGATCTTCAGTCAGCTGGAACCACAGGCAAACATCTCTTAGGCTTATCACTCTGAGATCTTTTGAATTAAGCATGTTGGGCTCCTCATCTGCTGAGGAAACTTTGATCAGCGAGTTTCTAATTAGCTGTGCTGCAGAGCTGAAGGCCTGAGTATTAATACCCTGTGCACAAGAACTAGAATATTTAGGTGAATACTGTTACAACTGGGGATTTCTTTTCAAGTCATTTGCCAGTGAAGTGGGAAAGTGAAGGCTTTTGTTCAAATTGTTCAGCCTGTCCATAATTGCACTGCCAGTCTGGTAACTTCCAAAGCATGATGTAAGATACACCCCCACTAATAATTTTGGAAAAAAATGTTTGGAATGTTAAAAACCCTGGAATGTTAACAAACCCTGGGTTTTTTACTCCCATTCTTGTCCTGAACCAAAGCAACCAAGGCTGAAGTTCAACTTCCCCATCATAGTTACAACATAACAGTTAAAATTCAGTTGGCAAATTAAATTTCTAACCAACTAAGAAATTGCTATTTGGAAAATGTATGTGGAAAAATTGAGCCATATGTGACTTCTAATTCTGTGTCTTAATGCAGCTGACATAATACATCTTTTTCAATACATGCTAAATTTTGATTGCCACCAACATAAGCATTTGAATTCTCAGTCATTTAAGGGTCTTCAGCTGAAATTTAAATTTCAAATTTCATACTTTGATTCATAAAATATAATTAGACTCTAAACCAAGCATAATATACATTTGCATTAAGAAAAATAATTTCAAACAGAATACATGCCAGCATTATTAAGCATTATAAGTAATGCTATTAATGTTACTACAACTAATGCATGCTCAATCAGGCTAATTTTTTTTTTTTCAGAATCAGTATTGCTTACAAGGTAATGAAATGAAAAGTAAAATAAAAAAAACTATTATTCAACCAAAGAGCCATGCTTGCAACAGAAAGATCAGGAGAGATGCTGCTGGAAAACACTTGAATAAGGAATTAAAAGAACTAGGATGCCAAAAGGGCTATTATTACATGTCCATTATTTATTAGTGTTTCAGATCTTAGGTATGAAGATTACGGGCAACTTGAAAGTAGTTATGCATTAGGTGAGAATAGCAGAGCAGAAGATAGGTCCAGAAACAAGGCAAGCTTGATTAACTGTTTGGGAAACTAAGCCAGGTTGCAATAGTTTGTACATAACCTATAAAGTTTCCCCAATGAAAGGGAGATGGAAAAGAACATATTTCTGTTTTTCCAGAAGGTTCTATTGTCTTGGCCATGTGTATAATAGTCCTGAGCAGAAAGGTAAATCATAGACTTGGAAAAAATCTTTCTGCAGACTGCCTTAACACACTCCCAGTGTCCAGTGGAAAAGACTTTTGGCTTTCAGTTCCTGCCATTTCTATGTGTAATTCATCTGCACCCATGATTAAAATTCCTTGGCAGATATTACCTGCAAAAATGACTCTGTGTGATCAGTTTGTGTTGTGCTGCCTCATGAGAGCAGTGTCTGCAGCTGAAGGGGTTCCTGGGGTGTGGTGTGGAGCTCCTGGACAGGATGCAGAGTGCAGCTTTCCCTCATGAGAGCTACAGACAGCTCTCCTAGCATGCTGAGGACATGAGGACCTGAAGGGCACAGATTTTTTAAATTGCTTTGGGTTTTGTTCTGCTTAAATCTGCAAAACATAATGTATCCATGCAGCAAAACATAACACAGAACTGCCAAGCACAGCGGGTGTATAATGCATGTGGAATGGGCAGTGTGCTTGCAGGCTGCACAAGTGCTCTGCTCCAGCTGAACCTGGCCAGTGCTCAGACCCCAGCACCACAGACTGTAGCACCTGCTGATAATCTGGGCACTGTGATGCCTTAGGATTTTAGCTTCTGTATTTTTCATACATTTGTTATCCTGCAATTCTTTAGTGTATAACTCTGAACTCCATACACAGTGTGAGCTGCTGCTTTCCCATTTTGGTCAGACACAACAATTCCTCTCCAGGCCTGGGAATCAAGGGCACCTCACTGCCTCAGGCCCTGAGAGATGGAAACAAAAGTGAGTTGGGGGGAGCAAACTTGGGGTAAATTGCTTCATTACCTGAATATGTAATTGGAAGATTAACCCCCAATATGCAAATGGACCAAATTTATAGAAGTGTAAAAACCTGTAACCTGTAATCTATTTTTGGGTGTAGCCCCTGAGGAGCTTTGTCTGCCTGAAATGTACCTGAAGGCCCTTCAATAAATGCAACCACTTTTTATTTCCTTAATTTTGTCTGGATTCTGTTTTTAGGTAGCCCAAACAAGGCATCAACTGGAGCATCTGTCTTACATGGCAAGATTGAGGAAGTTGGGTGTGTTCAGCCTTGAGAAGAGACCCCTGAGAGGGAACCTCATTACTGTGTGTAAACATTTAAAGGGGATGCCAAGAAGGTGGAATCAGGCTCTTCTCAGTGGTGCCAAGCAATAGGATAAGAGGCAATGGGCAGAAAATGATGCACAGGGATTTGCACCTGAACATGAGGAAGAACTTTCCTCCTGTGCAGTGCTTGCCCACTGGAACAGATTGCCCAGAGCTGGTGCCCAGAGCTGGTGCAGAGTCTCCTTCCCTAGGGATAATCCAGACCCCTCTGGACACAATCCTGTGCCACATGCTCTGAGATGACCCTGCTTGAGCAGGGATCGTGGGGACACACAGTGACTGCGGACACACAGTGACTGCAGGCACACAGCAAGGGCTGTGCCTCGTCTTCCAGCTGCCTTAAGAACTGGATTTTGCTAAAGGGGATGTGAGCAACAGCTGTGTTGACCGAACAGTTTCAGAGCAATTCAAGAACTCAAATGCCTTAGGGAAAGTGTATTTTCTTAGAAAAATCTGTCAGCTAAGGCTTGAGAAGGATTAGCTCTTGCATACTGACAGCAAGGGTGAGAGACTTGCCCGGGTGCATGAGAAGGCTGGGGCAAAGGTAGAGGATGCTCCTCCTCGACCTCTAACTGAAACCATGATAGCTCTCCTTGCCTCCTCCTGGCCTGCAGTTTGTGGAGCACTCCAGACACCTCAATTCTGCAATGAAGTGACCTGTTCAGACACTTACTACAGAGGAAGCAGCATAGACAGGTAGGTCCAAATAAGAGGCATCTGCAGCTTCCCGGTGGCCAGTGTAGCTCTCTGGAAGCAGATTGCAGAGTACACTGAGAACAACAGACACACAAAAAGACCAGCCAAAAGCTGAGGAACTTTCTGGATGAGACTCTGGGATTTCATTGTCAGCTTCCATTGTTCAGATCTGATTAAAAACAAACTGGCAAGAGAATGACCACATGCTTATCAGACATCCCTGCAGGTCACACCACTTGAAAGCCATTTCACTGGCACTGATGGGGCCTGTTTGGAGTTTTGGATCTCACTTTTATTTGTAGGCAACTTTGAAAGGTGTGGGATTATCAGAGATGGGTTAGATCCTTTGCAACTTGCAGAAAAGTTCCTGTCTCTTTACAGCCATTCTGAAGGGAAGAAAATCCTAGTGCAAAACATTTCTGTTTCCATTAATAACTTTGTTTGGGCCTGACAGCCAGCCAGCATCAGTGGGAGCATTTCCTCTGAATTATCTAAGCTTTGACTCTCACCTTGCATTGGCTGTACTATTCCATTAACATTTAAAGACAGTGCTACATGCACAAAGGAGAAGATTCACAATCATAGCCAAAAGAAAGATGTGTCAAGGAAAGAAGAGATCAAAAGAATAATTACATTTCATTTTCACTGAGGGACTAAAGCACAGGGACAGTAAGAATTACATGCAGCCGCCTAGAAAATCTGTGCCACTATGGTGAAACAGATTTACACTTCCCCTTGCCAAACTGTCAAATATTTGTGTTTCCTCATCAGACTGCCACAGTCCAATGGCCACCAGCAGGGAAGTTCCCAGTCTATATTTTGCTCTAGGACTATTTTTTTACTTTATCTTCAGTTATGTGCTGCTTGTGGTTTGGACTTTGGAAGAACTGTTGGTGAGGGGGCATCTGTTTTGCCAAATTTCATTCTTGAAGCTTGCTGGAACTGGTAAGTTAAAAGTCAGTTCCCTCATCTTACTCTTGTTCTATTTGTCCTCAAATGCATATTGAATCTCTCCTCTTAAACCCAACCTGCCAAACATTGGGTTCAGTAGAAATCTCCATGTCTTCAGAGGCTTTTGCATTAGGCCACCTATTTTTTCCCCTTCTCTTCTAGCAGTCAGACATTAAAACACTGACATGAAGTGGAGGATGAAAATCCATTGCCTCTTGGGAATTAGTGTGCTGTGTGCTACACTGATATGTGTGGGACATGCTTGTGTTTGATTTTTGCTTTTCCTAGGGACAGACTCCAATACCTGCCTCTCCCAGGAGCCTGTGCATACCTTTTGATTAAACAGCAGGAGCTCTGGCTAGGAGTAGAGGTGCTTGACTGATGGTATTTTATTTCACAGCTGAGATCTGCTGAGGTATTCTGATTTTTTCCAAGTGATCATAGGAAATCCAACAGTTATTTGTCAGAACCAGGGCCGTGCAAGAGGGCCAGTGCATTCCACATGCCCAAACACAGGTACTTGGAATTCTTGGCTAAGAGGAATTTCTGTGTAAAAAAGCTGTGTATTCCCACTGAGGTCCTCTGATCACATTGCAGTGTGAGGCTGCTACCCAGCACAGTGCCAGTTGCTCTTGCTAAGATGAGCCAGGAGAAATTATCTCCTGCCAGACAAGGAAAAGGCCAGCATGGAAGTGTGTCTCACAAGTGTCTCTTTTCATCTACCCCTTTGTATTTAGGGCTTCTGAATGATCATTCTCATTTATTCTTTTTCTTTTTGAACCTCCACTCTGTCACTTCTGGGACCAGATATTTTGCACATACACAGAAATTGAAGCAAAGAAGTCCTAGACCTGTGAGCTGCAAGATTTAGAACAGAGAATCCAACACTTAGCACCAGCATTCAACATGTAAAGTTAGAAGGAGGTGGGCACCTGAGGAAGCAATCAGGAGAATTTACTTGTCTGAGCACAACTACAGATTGCATATCAAGCTGCAGTGTTCCATACATAAATCTGCATGGTAGTTCCCTTCCAGCCTGCACCTAGGTTTTTCTTTTCTAGAAAGGCACAAAGCATGGAAGTCAATGCCTAGGCTGAGCTAAGAAACATCCCTTCTCTGCCTCACCACTAACATGACAGCAGTGTCTGGCAGCCTGAACTTTGCTAAAATGGTTTTGAATCAGAGTAGAAATGTTCTCTCTTCTTCCCTTACTGTGTCAGGTCTTGAAGTGTTGGCAGCTAATTGTAAAATGCAAGCAAAATGAAAATTGTGAAGATTTCCATTTGAAGCACGTGAAGGTATTTCCCCTATGTTAATGTGTCAGACCATCACTAGAATATCGTGGAATGCCTTTCTGCAGTAGTTTGTAAATCTAGGAGGATAGTGGTCTCCATATCATGTATTCTTTGCATATACAAAAGCTTTGGAGACAATTACTTGACAATTCCTATGTACCTTGCAGAAAGCATTCACCAGAAAACAGTGATGGGAACAATTAAGCTCCAGGCAGAGAGCCAATATGCAACTGCGGATCAATTGCTGAAAACCTCATCTGTATAGAAAAGGCTTCTGAGCACACACTGAAAGCTCTTTACATGACTTGACCCATGATCTAACAACAACCAGAAATAAAAAGCTCTGCAGCTGTTTGTGTCACAGTAATGACAGGGGTTTGGGTGTGTCTGTGTGTGTACACAGACAGATCAGCCCCTCCTCCAGTAACTTATTTAACAGAGCTGTACAAGAAGGGTTAGTGCAACCCATCTCTGAGACCAGCTCACCAGATAAACTGCTCTTTATTTACTCTGAGCAGGTTAATAAGTTGGCTCCAAAGCAGAAGGCTGATTTCCAAAACCATTCAAGAAAGAAAAGCAGATAGAGTGATTTCAGGGATTGTGGTTTCACTGTGGTCTTATTGTCAGTGTCTGTATTTCAAGGTGCACTGTCTGGTTTCTAGCTACCACAACATTCAAACAACACCTAGGTCTTCAAATAAATCATTTCAGCCAAAGACATAAGAATGAAGGGCATATTTCTAACATTCTTTGTCAAGTGTCACTCAGCTCTAAAAAAAGTTACAAACTTTCAGAAAAATGTGAGATCTGTGGGACATGAATTTTTCCTGCTGTGTTTTGTGTGGTCCCCTACACTCTGGGGTTTGGTCTCAGCCAGGCCCTACTGTAATACAAGTAAGAGAAAAGATTACTGGAGAATAAACACTAACAAAGTTTAAGGCATATTAAGAGAGTTCATGTTGCCTCACAATTAGCACAATTTAAGATCCAGCAGTCCTAACTGAGCATATAAGAGGTGTTTACTCCAGGCACTTGGCTGGGATTGTTCAAATTCATAGGTGTCAGTGCTGAATCAAAGCATTAGGCCAGTGCAGGAAGAAAACATATCCCCAGCCCTCACATTCAGCAAGGATTGGCTCCTGTCAACTGGCACATGACAACTCCTCAGTGACCTGGAGCCAACAAGAAAGTCCAGGTATCCATTTATTATATCCCTATATTATATCTATTTATTTTACAACAGCATTTAACACAAACACATCAGTGTATACTCTATACCTCTGCCATAACTTTTTTTGAGCTTTGAGGTAATTCTGTCTAAACTAGTGAGGCTTTGAAATGATAATATTCTACCTCTAAATAAAATTTCTGCATGGAACAACCTGAAAGCCCTTACATCAGTGTTCAGACCCTTGCATTGCAGAGGAAGTATTTTAACTGGTGGTTTTGGTGCAATAGCATAATGAAATAAACATTTCATTTCTGATTCCCTTCATGGTGCCCTTTTCTTTGCCAGTCACTGAGCCCCTGTAATGTGGTAATTCCACTGCTGACAGAGCCTAAATGAAGCCAGCCAAGTTATAATGTGTAATAGGATTTCCTGGAAGCTTCCTTAGTCTGTCCCTATTTGTGTAGCTGGAAGTGTAGACTTGCCAATTTATAAGGTGCCTAAAGAAGCAGTTAGGAATGAATGTTACAAATAATCCAAGGAGGTGCATCATCCTGTTTCATAACTTTCTGAGGCACTTTTCAAATATTTATAGGGGACCAATTCATCCCATTGAACTTCAGACACTTCATTTAGGCACTGGGACAGAGTACTTGATTTAGATTCCCTCTAGATGACTGAAAGGCCTTTCCAGAGAATGCTTCCACTCATCTCAGCTTCAGTTCTTTAGGTTTGTTCTTCTTTTCAACTTCACTTTTTAGGGGTGCCAGTGAATAAACAGAAACCCTAAAGTGATCCTTCTCCTAATGTAGGTATGTGAGGAGTTTGCCACTGAACAGAAACATCCTGGATTTAGGATTTGCCACAGTATCTTGGGATGTTTGGAAAATGTGGTTCAAGATGATGGCTGAGCATGGGGGTTCATGCAGCCACTGTGACTCAAAGACAGCTTTGGCTTCAACCTGAACAGTACCTCCAACCCTTGCTACCATTTTGTTTCTCCAAAGCTTGGGTAAAGATCTGCTTGCTCTTTCCTTGGGGGAGAGGGAAGGGTTTAGAACCATGTATAATGCTCATTAATACTGTATTGCTTTGCAGTAGCACAGAGCTCTGCCCAAAAACCCAAATAATGCTTGTCCCTAGTAAAGCATAGGTACATTTAAAAATGCTGGAAGGCTTTAATGCTTGTTTTACAGTTTAAATGTGCACAACTATCTTTGAGTCCCATATGCTTTCCTTTTGCTGAGTCGAATTCCCTAGCTCTTGTGCACTGTCATAATCATTCCTGGAGACTTCCATCTGAGGGCTGGCTGCTGCCATGGCCCAGCTGAGTGCCAAGAGCTTTGCATCTTCCTTCTGTTTGTATCAGTCGAACCTCTCTGCATGGCATTAGTGCTATCACCTCTGTGGCATTAATGCTGTCACCTCTGTGGCATTAATGCTCTCACCCCCAGCCCTTGTGCTCTGAATTCAAGAGCTGATGATGACAAAAGGAGCTGCTTAGAGGAGATACAGCAAAGCCCTTTCCTTGTGAGAAAATACAAAGCATTCCCAACAATTTACTTGGGAACTTGTCAGTTTTCTTTTATATTTCATTCATGAAGCACGTGTGGCAATAAAACACATCATCTCTACAACTAATGCAACTGTAACAGAAATACAGCACAGACACCCCCATTAACTGCAAGTGGATTTTTTTCTGTTTACCTCCATGCACTTGCTCACATCAGAAACCTTCACTGACCTCCTGGGAGCTCTTTAGTTTCACACAAAATGGAGACAAAAAATTATGTCAGGTTGTAATAGAACTCCATTTGTGCTTGGAACAAAAGAGTGCCAGATAGGGAAGAAGCAAGTATCTGGTTCCTGGTGTCACTCTTTATACCACGAAGCTGAAGGAAACAACATCACTGCTGGGATCATCTCTGCCAGCCTCAGCTGACAGGACTGGCACGAAGTGAGGTACACGCTGCAGGGATGGAGACAGTAGCCTAATTATTCTCATGTCTGTGATACACTGAGTGCACTCAGTTTACCAGGGGATAAACAGAGCTTTCAGGGGGATGGGGACAGCTGAGGAGAATTCTCTTTTGATTTACATCCTCCAGCACTTGGCACATGCAGTGCTATGAAAACAGCACGGATATGGAAGATGCTTGCTGCAGCTGAGAAGACTTTACTGGTTCCTTTAAAAAGTCAGTTTTCCAGGAAGAACTGATCCAGTGAAACAAAGCCCATCACAACTCACTTGTGCAGAGAAAGGTTCTCACTGCTGAAGCTGTTACTCTGGTGAAATGTGGCTGTTATGAGCCAGCAAGGCTTCAAAAGTGCCTGACTGCCTCTATATAAATAGAAAAGTTGTGGAAATACAAGCCCCAGAGGATATGCAGCATACCAGTGTATGCTTAGCTGTAGCTTGTCCATATTTGCTTTGTACTTTCAAAGGTATTATTTAGGGGGATAATTGACTATTTTGGTTCACTTTAAAACCTGTACCTGGCTCAGGCTCTGTTTCATTAAAGTGCTGCAAGATGCCTGCAGCATCAGGGTGTTTGCATTCCCTCTTGCCCTGCATCCCCTGATGGCTGCATCCAGGCTGCCATGGCCTGGAGTTCCTCTCAGGGCTGCAGATGTGGGCACAGGAGTGCAGCTGCTGGCTGCAGAACAGGGGCTGGATTGAGGGGGCTGCAGCCACTGTGTCTGCCGTCAGGATCTCACTTTTGAAGGGTTTGTTTTGTTCTTAATCCTTGCTGCAGAAAGCTTCTGCAGTGGCAAAGAAAAAAAACCTGTGAGGCTGAGGTCAGCCAGCTGAACTGGGAGGAAAATGCAGGGGAAATTCCATGGAACTGATCAGACTTGTACCACAAGGTCACAAACCCAGAGCTTGTTTAGAAAGGGTGTATCTGGTATTTTCTGGATACTTGCAGAAATACAGGGAGCTCATGATACTCAGAGTTCTTACTTTGTTCTTTTATTTTTTTTCTTTTCAAACAAAATGGAAGTTTCTCAGAGAAGTTTCTCAGAGACCCTATGTCCCCTCTCTGGTATTACATGAGGGAAGAAGGATGTTAGAAAGAATACCAGACATAATCCAGTTTAGAAGAGCTTTATACAGTCATTAAGAAACATTAAGTAACAGATTCCACACCAAGCATTTTCCCTGCATTTGCCCAAATGCAAGACTCTGAAGGACAAGGCAATACAGAGCTGTGAATAGCTTATTGTGTCCATTTTCAATTGATTGACTGCCTTCAATTTCTTAGTGAACTGTTTACAGAAGTTGAATGGTATTTGTAAGCCACATTCCATCAATATGTGGTGCTACACAATTGTCTTTATTTGATTGTTTTTGTCTATCAAAAGAAATTTAAGTCTTACTGTTGTATGATGAAGTTAATATTTGTAATATTTGTTTTGTTACTTGATACCTTCTTTGATAGTAGGAAAAGCAAGTGCAATAGGTTCATCTAAAGTTCAGCATCCAACCCTATAATTTTAGAAAGCTGACTTTGTAGAAAGATAGCAGCTGTAAAATCCTGTAAACTACCTATGCTGAAAAGTAAAATTTTATTAGAGACAGACAGGGTTGAACACATACAGCAACCAAAGAGTCACCTAATCCAGAATTCAATTTATGGAAGTCAGGTACTATTTTCATGCCAAAACCAGTTCACAAAGTCTGGATATCCCAGAAAAAAAAAAACCCATCAGAAAGTCCCAAACATCAGAAAAGTCCCAAAAACATCAGAAAGTCCCAAAAAAATTCAGGGCCAAGGCCCCCACAGAAAGCAGCACTAGCAACACACACTCAGTGTTAAACTTGATGGGAGAGGAGAGGAGAGGAGAGGAGAGGAGAGGAGAGGAGAGGAGAGGAGAGGAGAGGAGAGGAGAGGAGAGGAGAGGAGAGGAGAGGAGAGGAGAGGAGAGGAGAGGAGAGGAGAGGAGAGGAGAGGAGAGGAGAGGAGAGGAGAGGAGAACTGATATCAGCATTCATACTCCAGAGGTTTGAAAAGGCATAAAAAACCGTGGTTGATACAGAAGCTTTCTGTAGAAGACTTTACACATTAGCTATACACACAAAGCCTCTGGAAAAGCAGGAATATTCTGTTTTTATCTTGAAATGTCACATGTTTTACTTTGTACAATGCATTGTACTCTAGGCACTACTTAGCCCTTAGCTGTAGGAAGAGTTTCAGCTTGAGATGTTTAACATTATCTGTTAGAAAATTCAGAAACTGAAGTGTAATGGCACCATGAAGGCTGGAAATAGTTCTGTGTGGTAGTTACATCAAGTATCATGTGGTAGGTACATCAAGTATCAGAGAATGCCGTTGAAAACATTGTTTATATCAAGACAAGCAACACAGTATTTGTATGTAATTAATGTCTTATGGATCAGTCTCAGTGAAGTGTCCCTCTTTGCTTATTCACTAAACAGCCAAAATGCACAATAGCACATGGTAAACAAAGCATCAACTGAAAACTCTATTTTCCTGTGGTAGAGGGCTAGGAAACATGAGCAAGGGTAGCCTAACTTCATAATAAAAATGTTTTCTGGACCTGAATAAATAATGACAAATATCACTAATGAATGGAATTTCAATATCTTGCACTTCCCTGGGTATTGCTCAAGAGTAAGAAAAAAGCAGTAAGAAAAAAGTGGGGGGAATATGCTTACCTGATATTGGGTGCATTTACATGAGGTAACATGAAAATGGTAACTAAAAATGAGAGGAAGGTCACTAATTTGGTGGCTTGGGCTTTGCACTGAAAGGGGAAATATATTCAATATTGTCCAAGGCAGACATAGCTAAGTTCAGTTGCCCTGTACTTGCTTACATCTCTGCCCTGGGGCCAATACCCTAACCCTAACCCTAACCCTAACTATTACCTGATCCCTGCTGTTGGAAATGGTGTTACCAGAACTGGGATTTGTCCCTGCATGCCCCCAGGCCTGGCAGCACTGGGGACCAACGAAAGTTTTAGGTTGACAGAGGTGGATCAGAAGAAAGATCTGTTTATTTATTTCAGTGACTATCATGTTCTCCTAATTCTAACAAAGTTCTGGCAATAGTTTTGAAACAGTTCTCTGTAGGGCCTAATTACTGTCATGTAAGTGTCAGCACTTAGGTGGATTGCCTGAACTTTCCAAGTGGAGTATATTGATCAGCAAGTGGAAATCACTGCACAGAGGAGGTACAAGGAACACTGAACATTCACTTTCTCTTTAAAATGTCACAGAAATGTCTGGCAGATAATTGCCATTTGCTTTTCTACCATAACTGCTCAAGACTTCCATCTCTCCCATTACAAGCACTTGGACTAGCAACTGGCAAGCTGAGTTTATTAATCCTAGTGGATGTTTCTGTGTTAAAGTGCTTCAAATGTGTATTTGAGTGAGACAGGTATCCATCAGAGCAGAAGTGTAGAACCATTACCATGTGAAAGTGTCTCACTGTTGTTAATTTTAATAATTTGGAAGAACTTTAAAAACACTGTGAAAAGTGAAAAGCCAAAGGTGTTCAGTTGTCAAATAGCACAGCTTTTGGAAAGCAGTTTGGTCCCCAAAAGGAGAAAAATCCAAGTTAGGCAGCTCTGGAAATCTTGTTTCCATGTAGCAAGAGCAACATTTACTCAAAATTAAATAGGCAAGAATTGCAGCTGTTGTAAATTAGACTCTGTGTGTCCATATAAAATTAACTACTGGCCTGTAAGCTGCTGTAGGTGACAAAAGGAACAAACTCAGTGTGTAAAAAAGAAAGGATAATATATAAGAAATTGAAAGACTCATCCTGAAGTTTCAGTGGCCATCCACGTGCCCACAACTCTTGGTCTGCTGCTCTTCTTTGAACCTCATCTTCAATGGAACTTCCAACCTTTGGTAAGGAGACCTTGTGCTGCTGATTTCTGTGTGGCACATTGAATGTCACAACTCCACTGGTGTGCAGATACCTGGATCTTGGATCCAACACAGCTCTGCCAGGTGGAGCAGGAGTGTCTGTCAGCAAACACTTCCCTGGCTCTGAGCATCTGCCTCAGAAAGGCTTTTTCAGCACCAGAATGACTCCCAAGAGACAGACAGATGGTACCATCTGTTCAGTCTTCTGACTTCCAGCCTCAGTGCTTGCTGCAATAGCACTGGGTATCAATTTTATACTAGGAATAACCTGTTCAGTTATTATTATATGTATTATTTTATTAACCAGCAATTGATTCACATTTAAAATGGTCCTAAAATTTCCAGGGCCAGTTGTCAACTCCCTGCCTCTTCCATGGTTCTCAGGAAGCTCATTTTGATGGAAATGAGTCACATCCTTAGAGCATGCTTCACTCATTATCTTGTCAAAGTAGAAACCCAGATAATGAAAAAATGTACTTGGGGAGAATTCCCAGGCCATGGATTTAGATGGGACCCAGAACCACTTGAAATAGTCTTAGAAGAGAAAATGTTGAACAGTGAGTGTTTCAGTAAATAGAGTAGGAAAAAGAATAAATCCTACTGTGCTGGGATTCTAACAACAGATGTGTCTCTTATCTGAGCCTTATCATCAGTTGGTTGCAGGTTTAAAACTTTGCATAGTAGCTAAAAATACAGAAAAACATACTGTACATTCTTCAAGAGTCTCCAAGGCGATTAGCCTCCTGCTGGAGGAATGTCAGCTATTGTTCTCCTCCCAATCAGGGCAGTTTCAAGATGAAGCTAAAGTCACTTTTTATTTTCCATCTCAAGTTTCCATGGTAACAGTATGTAATCATCATATTTGTAAATAGCAACTACCCATTTCACTTCACAGCCACTCTGAACATTTTTTTGCTGCAATTCTAACATCCTTGAAATGTCCAACTCTTGTCTTCTTACAATCCTACTGTCAGTATACATAATTATTTGGGGATACTTCTGTTTAAGAAATCTTCAGTAATGCAGTAGCACTGTAGCACATCTGTATACAATACAGATGTGGGGGGCCTGGACATGCACAGACACATAATGAACATTCTCTGGCAATGGCACATCCCATCATAAATCTCTATTTTTAAAATTCTTACAAGTTGCCAAGTCGAGGCCACTCAGGTTGAATGCCATCCGGCCCAATTCAAATTCCACAGATTTCTTTTGTACTTTCAACTAACTTTTTTCAGTTGTGGCCAAAAATGTGGCTATGGAAGAAAAGAACAGTTTGCCTTCATGGACAGAATCCTTACAGCTTTTTTTCAGCAAGTCTGGGAACAGGGCATGGATAATTCCTTGCTGTCACAGACACAGCTTTTTGTTGTCCTACTAAGAATTATCCCAAATTTGGCCAACTTTTCATCTTCTGAGAACATTTATCTCTCAGATACACAATCTAGATTTCCTAAAATTCATAGCTGGAATTTGCTGGAGTTTCTATCTGCACTAAGCACAGTCTGGTCCCCTACATGCTGCACCATCCTGCTGCTCCAGCCTGGAATGACACTTGATGCCTTCCTGCTCTGCTTGGGTCCAGGGTAGACTGGGGACAAGCAGTGAAGACAGAAACAGAGAGCAAGAGAACAGCAGAAGGACTCTCCTGTGAGACCTGCACATCTGGTTAACACTGAACAGGTAGTTAAAGGCTTTCGAACAGCTATTTAAAGGCTTTCAAACAGAGTAGGGACACAGAGCATGTTTAACAAAGCCATTTCCCTGAATCTCTCAAATCTCATCCCTTGCAAACTTAAGCCTCTTTCCCATTTCTACCCCATCCACCTTAGGTCTCCAGAACACCTCTTCCTGTGGAATTGAACATCAAGAATACAGCTTTGGGTTTGATCTGAGCAAGTGGTGTGTATTGGAATCTCGCCAGTTGTTTTCCATTAGGAGAAAAGAGAATGAAGTGGGGAATTACTTTGATGTAGCCCTTTTCTTTTCCAAAGGATACACAAAGGTCCATTTCCTTGGGCACAGGAGGAATTCAACAGTTGCTTGAATCAGCATCTAGTCCCTCCCAGTTTGCACTTGGCCAGAGAAGTTCATTCTGGCCACGATCCTAAAGCTATTCCAGAGAGAAGCTGTCTTTCCTACATTTATCCTGCCTAAAAGGTCACAGGTTATACCCAGGAATTCTGGAACACAGCCCTCACTCACAACAGGACATAATTTTAAAGAAAAAATAGCAACAGAAAAGTCCTTGCAGTCCTTAACCAAAGTTAAACAAACAAAAATGTACTATTAATGAGAAATACCAGTTATTTGAAACATGCTTAAAACTTAGAAATACTAGAAAAGTATTCATATTTTCCTTTTTCCCCTTCCACATTCTAGGAAATAATCCTAATTTCTGCGGATAGACCTGAATTGAAGCACATAATTTTGGGTGATTCCTGCAGGAGTCCTGTTACCTAGTTCCCAGGGGGCTGGAACACAGACAATAGAAGTTGGGATCCGTCTGCAGCAGACTGTGTAATGCTCCAAACTTTCTCCTGATTTAAGTCATTTTTTGTTGAGGTATCTGGAGAAATATACAGAAAAGAGGCTTGGTTATTTTAATAATAAATAAGATCAAATATACTCATTCACTTCAGCAGTGAATAAATGGAAAAAGAAGCATAAATTAACAGGGTTTTTGTTAAATATATCAAAATTTTTATTTTTCTTTCTTCACAGCACTGAAATAACCTTACTTCTCTTGTCCTCTGCAAAGTGTTGGCATCAAATAAACAGCAATAGGTCAGTGACAGGGAATACAAATTAGCTTCCTTTTATAAGTGCTATGGTTCTGATTCTGGCAAATACAGGGGGAAATTGAATGTAGTATTCCATAACTCTCTCTGGAGATTGTCAAATAGTCTAATATTGTTAATACATTCTAAATGTTAATTGTAAATGTAAAATATTCTAAAATGTTAAACACCTCTGTTGCAGTTTATTTATCTTGAATTTGGGAGTGAAGCTAACTAGTTCTATGTTGGATTTTTATTGTTAAATTCTAACAAAAGAATTTGCCAGTTTTGTTTGTAGAGGCTCATGGTGGCTCAGAGTAGGTGTTCACTCTGCCAGAACAACTGCTGAGAGCCTGCATGTATGGGAAGGGTCTCTCCTCTGCTTTGGAAACTAAAGGAGATTATTACAGTGCTGTCAACAATATTCACCAAAGATCTAGCTGATTATTTGTATCATTAAAATAAGTCACAGCATCAACAAACATTTGTAAAGCCTCACTAAATGCCATAAGGCACTGGTCCTTATTGTAAAGTCTCACAATAGAACATGTGAAATATCTGTTTCCTTATTATTTCCTCAACCTTTAAGCATATAGTTTGTCTGCAAAATTGTCCACATGTTTATCAACAGGACACAATGGCTTAAAATCTGTCTCCAATTAGGGCAAAAGAAATCTAACAGGAAATCAAGGATTTGACCTCATAAATTCATTTATCTGTGTAGTGACAGAGTAGTGTTGAGCTATTTAAGACACAGTGATATTTACATACATTCCAAAATCTGTTTCATTCTCTTTTATTTTGTAATTCCTGCCTTTTGGATGTTAGGGATCATTATGAAGTTTTCTGTCACACATTTACAATCCTCACTGTGATGGAAGTAGTATTTTGTCTGGTTAATTAACTCCATGTATGATTTACTTTTCTCATGTTGTGTTGTGGAATTAAGAGCCAAGGACTGCCTGTTAACAGCCCCAGTGTATCATTGTGTTAGCTGTGCATGAAGGAGGTCTGCTGAGTGAAAACACTTCTGATGGCCATAAAACATAAAAAGAAATGGTTCTGCTGAGCAATAAATCATGTCTGATGTGAACTAGAATTGTGCCACAGCTGGTGTCCACATGGACTGCTATTTTCAGAGGCTTTTGTGTACCTGACAAAGATACCTGTGAGGGACTTTACATTAGAGGAAAGCATGTGTCCCATACAGAAATTAAACTCCTATAAAAAGGGAATGTGTCCACTCCTGAGAAAGTCTGAGGAACACTAACACTCTGAGGTATTTCATATGGTTGATGGATCAGTGAAGGTCTCAAAAAATCAGAATGTGTTTGCACATTTCTTTTTCTGTCTGCCACCCCTTGAAATGTGTTTGCCACCCAAAGTGCTTGATCAAAACATACATTTTTGAAGACTTTTAATGAAGGAGAGTGGTAAGGCCTAAAGAGATGGCATTTTGAGCTTGTGGGGAAAAAAATAAGACGGAATAGCATGAGAACTCCTGGATGGTGAAGAAAGAGGTAGGAATAGAAGAAGCTAAAAATGAGAAATGCTTGTGAATACTTTTATAGCATTCGCCAGTCTTACTGAGGACAATCAAAACTGCCTAAAACCTACTTTTCAATTATCTTTTTGCCAGTTCTTGAGGATATATTTTTAAAATACAGGGCCACTTGAGAGTGCTGAACAATATAAACAAGCAATGAAAATATATCCCGAATTAACATGACCCTCCACACATCTCCATTCCATGGAAGCAAGTTTTGCTTCCTTTAGAGTTTGTATCATGGGTTTAAAATACACAGACAATACAGTTCAAAACCACCAAAAACCACCCCATAAAGTACTAAGAAGACAGTAACTAGTTGTTTCATCCAAGACTGTTACCTGGATAAAGTCAGAGCATTGCAGTAGGGTTTATTGGCACTGGGTAGGGGAATCCAAAGCAGGGATCTCCCTCTTCAGGCCCCAAGGAGACTGGAGATGCACAGGTTTCCAGAGCAGTCCAAGCAATGCCAAGTGAGACAGACTCTTAGCAGTGCAGGACAGTGGGATGCTGGGTGCTTCAAATATTCTGGAATATCCCACAAAACACAGGGAATCATTTTGGAGTAAGTGTTATCTCACTGTAGATGGAATAATTTCCTGCAGTGCCTTTGTTTTCACATCCTTATTAATCCAAATTGAGACCCCCACAACAGACTGCAGCCCACAACCACACCTCTGCAAGCATTTTTTTGGTGCCATTACAGCAGTGATGACTTCTCATCCCCCAGACACAAACCACACTCAGAATGGTTGCATGACAGTGCTGGACACTATTTTTTTTAAAATCACCTTCATGCTCATTCCTGCTGAGGTATGAATGGTATCATTCTTCTTGTCCTGTAGCTGCCATTTATTGCAGGATTCTTCTGCAAGTGACCAGCATGAGGGATGAATGTCAGCTCACATTTCTGGGAAGTGCATTACAATAAGAGGGAGACATTTGAGGATAATTAGAAAAGTGCAAGCTGCCCTACCTGTCACAAATGTCAGCAAGCTGAGATTCTACATTTTACTACTGAAAATATGACACTGCACAAGGGAAGTATCAGAAGTCTTCAGTTTTATTCATTTTTAACAATAATATCCATTTTACTGTAATTTTTTCCAACTACATTTATATGTGTGTATTTGTCTTGTTGACAGGGGCTGTGCACCATACAACTGATCTATAGTTAATAGATGAGACTAACAATTGCACAAACCAGACAGAGATTGCCTTCTGAATGTGCTGCCAGGGTGTAAGAGTTCAGAGTGTTGCTTTTTCATCTCTTTGGTATCAGATTTTGGTTTGGGCTGGAATATTTTTTTGTCATGATGCATGGAATTACACCAGGAGACAAGCTGGAATTTACAGCTGAACTTAAAATAGTTTGCAGAATTCTGTCTGGCATAAAGACCAGCACCCCTGTGGTTTTCACAGTAATGCACAGTGGGATAACTCCTGGGGGGTTAATGGTACTGCACACCCCTAAGTGAGGGAAACATCAGTGAAACCTGAGCTCACCTGATTTCTGAGACCCCCTGTAACCTCAGGGGTGTCACATCCCTCTGAATGCCAGGCTCAGCTGTGTGGCCTGTGTGCTGGTTGTACTCCAGGGCTCCACTGGTTGTACTGGTTGTACTGGGGACCTTCTGCAAGCAAAGGATGATCAGTCCCTTGGGACTGAAGATGTTGATTTATCCACATTTGTGTCTCCAGGCTGGCTGTTTGCTCCAGCAGCCCAGGACCCTGCAGCAGGGCATCACCAAGTCTCAGCAGGGACAGGGCACCGTGCCACTCACCTCTTACCTGTCACCAGCTGTCTTTGTTTGATGCCAGCATGACTCTCTCTGGTTTGTGTATTCCTATGCAGCCCAGGACTAACAATAATTTGCTGTCCTGCCAGCAGCCCCCTCTTTGGTGCTGATCAGGAACATCCCAGAAACAGTGGTCCTGTTGGCATTGACTTCTCAGGATAAATCCTCTCTGTTCAGGCTGTCTCCAGACACTACAAAGTTGTTTCCTCAACAGTTGTTGGGCAGTGTGACTGTTGGATTGGCTTGTGCATTTCCCACAGGGGTGTGCAGCTCCAGCTGTGCATTTCTGAGGAGCAGCAATGTGAGTCCAGCACAGCTGTCCCTCGGGTCTCTTCTGCTGCCATGTTCAGTAACGCCCACAGGCTCTGGGCTAAATTCACCAGCCACACACTGCTGCCTGGCCCCATCCTCAGCAGGTACTTAAAAAGGTCAATTCCAGATCTCTTCAGATGGGAATTCTGAGTGTTTTGTCTGAGAACCAAATCACAACCTTGACAGAGCCAGGCAGGTGTAACAGTTGTAGCGTTGGCTTGCATCCATCAACTGGAGGATGGAGAATTAGTTAGAAAGCTTTCTCATTAATCCTATCTGTTTTAATTTGCCATGCTCTTCTGTTTCTGTTTTGTACATAGCTTGGTGCAGTTCAAATGTCTAGAAAAGTTTCCTGGGTTTACCTGCTGAGCAAACAAAAACTGTTAGAAAAGCAGAGATTTTAAGGAGGCATTCCCACAGTGGCAGGAGCACCTTACCGGGCTGCTGGCACCCTTGGAGGGGCTGTGTCATCCATCCATCCATCATCCATCCATCCATCCATCCATCCATCATCCATCCATCATCCATCCATCCATCATCCATCATCCATCAATCCATCCATCCATCCATCATCCATCCATCCATCATCCATCCATCATCCATCATCCATCCATCATCCATCCATCCATCATCCATCCATCCATCCATCATCCATCCATCATCCATCCATCCATCATCCATCCATCATCCATCATCCATCAATCCATCCATCATCCATCCATCCTTCCACCCAACATCCATCCATCCATCCATCATCCATCCATCCTTCCACCCAACATCCATCCATCCATCCATCATCCATCCATCCATCCATCCATCCATCCATCCATCCATCCATCATCCATCCATCCTTCCACCCAACATCCATCCATCCATCATCCATCCATCCATCCATCCATCCATCATCCATCCATCCTTCCACCCAACATCCACCCATCCATCCATCCATCCATCCATCATCCATCCACCCATCCATCCATCCATCCATCATCCATCCATCCATCCATCCATCCATCCTTCCATCATGCATCCACTCACCCATCCATCCATCCAAAAGGAATGACAGATTAGTCTTTACAAACAAGCTGTGTGTCTGCTGGTAGATAAGACTAGCACTGAGAGATAAAAGAAATGGTGGGATTGATTCCACTGATTGATGAATGGGGAAAAAAGATATTTGGCCTACAAACAAACTGTAGGTTTGCTGATAAATGAAATTGGATATTGAAAGATGAAAGAAACAATGGAGAAAAACCATGGATTCCATAAGAATTAAAAATTAAAACGGAGGGTTATACATTAGAGGGGAATGTCAGGTATCAGGCGTTCCGGGAAATCTGTACCTCTCACGTACCTCAGCAATGGGGAGAGAGGGAAATGCGGCCGGGCAAATGGGATAAAAAGGAGGCTGCATCCTCCAAAACTTTGAGAGATCCCAGGGGAATGCCCCATGGCCTCTCTCTTTATTTGAATAAAGTAAAAGGACTCCTCTGTCTCCTTTTTAGACATAAACCTCTGGTGTTTGTGGCTTAATTTTCCTGACACATCCATCCCATCCATCCATCCATCCATCCATCCATCCATCCATCCATCATCCATCCGTCCATCTATCCATCCGTCCATCCATCCATCCATCCATCCATCCATCCATCCATCCATCCATCCATCCATCCATCCATCCATCCATCCATCCATCTTTTCCCTAAGTTTCAGTTCACACAGACCTTCTCACTCCTGGCTCTGCTGCCTTTTCCTCAGCAGAGGGTCTCTGATCCTTGCGGGGGGGCCACTGCACCACCCCTGAAAGGAGGGGTCAGAAAGTTCTTTACAGCTCCCAAACCGTGTTTTCCATAGCACTTGGGAGAGGTTTTCATGGAAGCGGGCTTTTTCTTTCCTAAAGTAGATGTGAAAACTAGATGGGACTTCCAGAATTGTGGCAGACAGCCTCAGTTTCTGCCCCGTAAGTTGTTGTGCCACATGGCAATTGGTTTGTATTTATGCATTTGAATCTAAAGCTGAGAAAAGCTGGGAAAAATGACAGCGAGCTGTGCTGGCAGGTGGTTTAACAAAATTATGCAGCGGGCCAGAGTCCATTAAGCCTCCTTAGGACACTGAAACGTGCAGTTAAACCACTCCGCTGATCTATTTACTTTTCAGCGCAATATTTGTCTTTATCAGAGGGGGCACATTAACTGCGGCAAACCCTTCCCTAGCCCGCCGCCGCTCCCGGCGCTGAGGGGGCCGGCCCGGGCTGACCCCGCCCGCCATGGCCGCCGGGCCGCGGGTCACGTGCTTCGGGCCTTCCGCACACGTGACCAGCTCCCCTCCCGGCCGGCCGGAAGTGACGTCAGGGCGGTCGGTGCGCAGTTGTGCGGTGCGGCCGGTGCGGAGCGGCCGCCCCCTCCCGTCCCGTCCCGTCCGGTGCCCGCGGGGCCGCGCACGCACCCACCCACCCACCCACCCACCCACGCACGCAGGCGCGGGCACCCGCACGCACGGCCGCAGCCAGCGCCCGCCGCGCCGCCCGCACGCAGCGCCGCCGCTCACGGTGAGTGCGGACCGGGCCCGCCGGCGCGCCCGGGGCCGCGGGGGGACGCGGGGAGGGACGCCGGGCCCGCCACCATCCGCACCCGCCGCGCTGCGCCATCCCGGGACAGGTGCGGCCGTGGGCCCGGCCCCGCGGCGTTGCGGCCCGGCCGGCGGAGGGGAACTTGCTGGGGCCGCGGGGTCCGGCCGTAACAGGTACCTGCGCAGGGCCTCGGCCTCCCGCGCCGAGCGGGGCGCGCTCGGGGCACGGCGGTGCCGCTCCTGATGGCAGCGCAGCATCGTCCGGGTACCGGGGAACTTGGTGAGAATTGCGGGTGTCGTCATGAGGGCTCCGGCCGGCTGCGGTCCCCCGTGCACGGCATCGGCGGCTGCAGCTGCGTGTGGGAGCGCTGAGGGGCCCCGGGTGCGCTCTGCCCCACACCTTTGTGAGCTGCGGGCAGCCATCGAACCGTGGTCCTCGGTGCTGTCTGGTGAGGCAGAAAGGAAAAAGGTACGAACGGGGCTTGCGGTGCTTTTATGCATCCTTTGGAGCCATAGAAACCCCAGCCAAATGGTGAAATCAGTGCTGTGAGGAAGGTAAAAAGTCAAGGATTCGCCGAGGGCAGGCACCCAGCTCTCAGGGGCAGAAGGGCTGACTTGATTTGTTCCTGGATGTTGAATCGCGGTGTGCGTGTTACCTGCTGTGACCAGGCTCTCTGGCTGCTGTGATGGGATTTTGCTGCAAGATGTGGAATTGTCAGTGTCGTAGAACTTCCAGGCTGGTAGAACGAGCCCTTTCCCTGCGCCTTTGGGGGGTAATTGCACACTAACTCTGAGGCTGAAAAGGAGGAGGGCTTAGGAGGCTTTGGGGAATTCTGCGTTCGTTGATGTTTGTGATAGTTTCGTGTTACTTCAGAGAGTAATAGGGGAAACATTGAAAATTAATTTCACAGGAAAATGCTTTATGGGATTTTAGGAAGAAGCAGAGCTCTGGGGCTTAGCTAAGAAGTTCTAAATACAATTCCTTCATGTGGTGAAGTTGTAGTTCTTCCCATTTGAGTTTTTTCTCTGTTTCTCATAATTGATTAACTAAATCTGGCAATAGACAGGCTTCTGTGATTCTTACAGTAAGGACTTGGTGATTTGAGGACTTGTTTGAGATGAGAATACATACAAATCCAAAGTTGTACAGGAGATGCTGGGATTGGCAACTTCTATCCCCTTGTTCCATAGCAACAACAGAAACTGTAGACTGAGAGATCCTGTGCAGTTTGTTTAATGTTTGTTGTTGTTTTAATGTTAGAAGAGGTTTATTGAAGAAAAGGAGGTTTTGGTCATGTTCTGATATTTTGAAGACTTAAAGTGATGCCACAATGTACAAATAAAGTTGGGTCACAAGCAGGAGCTTAGTATTATGGTTTTTGTGTAGGATTTCTTTTGTGACTGACATATGAAACTGTTGAGTCTTTCACATCTAATCATTGTTGTCTCTGTCCTTACTGACACTGAGTACAACTAGTGTTAATGTATGTGTATTTTACATAGAAAAACCCCCCCTAACAAACCCTTGGTAGATCAGGCTTGCAGGTGAGAATTGTGTTCACGAGAAACGATTAAAAAGCCTAAACTGCTCCATTCCTTTTTTAGCCTTAGGAAAAAAGAATGCATGCACACAAAATGTAGAGTGCTTGGAGGTGTCTTATTCACATCTTGTAACTCCAGCAGGGGAAGAGGACTTGCATGGGAATGAGAGTTCCAGCTTTGTATTTTACCTTGTGAACTTTGCTCAAAGTTATTAACTGTCCTTTTCTAGGCTGTGTTTCTGCAGCCTCAGTCTGTTCTGTCACTGTCCAGTCCTGCTCCTTCCTTGCACTGGAGCTGGTCTTGGTGATTTGTGGATGTGTCTCAGTTGTCTCAAGCTGATAGACTGAAAACTAGCAATCCTTTATCCAGAAATCCTCCAGCAGAGCCCAGAATGCTGGCAGCCAGCTTTTCTGCTCTAGCCTGGTGAGGGGTCACAGTGCAGGGATTGCTTGCCAGCTGCATGGCAGTTCTGTGTGAGCACTGATTCCAGCTGCCTGCACTCCTGGCCTACCATAAACCCCTGCCCTCGCCTCAGCAGGCTTTTCCTCCTTCCTGGGAAAACTCAGGGACCTTTTCTGAGGTCTTTGAATGAATGGAAGAAATTAAAGTACTACCTGCCAGTACCAGTACAGCATGGGATGCCTTGTCTTGTATAATATGAGCCCTCTTTTTTTAACTGATTGTGAGAAAAGTGTCTGTTATTTGGCCTGGGGTTTGCATCAAATGGCCTATTTGGTGGCTGAAGTTTTAAGGGAACAGTGTAACTGAGACTTTAATTGTCAGTTATTTGAAGAGCTGAAGTGTCATGAACTGTTTTCTTTGTTACTTTGCAGTGGAAATTACTTTTCCATTACAAGCTACCAGGCACTTACATGTTTTACTTGTATTATGCATTGACTGGAAGTCAAATGGGTAAAATGTAGAACATTATTAAGATGGTAAGTAACTTAGTAAGTGGGAACTGGGTCATTTGTACAATTTCATGGCAAATGGCTGTCTGAAAGTGTTCCAGAGTGGATTAATGTTAAACACTACAATAGCATAGTGTGTGTGAGTTTGCTTCAGATCCAAGAAGGAGAGTGTTACTGGACACAGCAGTGTACTTTAGCCAAGATATTTGGAGATTCTTCCCCAGCTCTTGTCATAAAAAGAGCACTAAGTGGCATTCAGTAGATCTTACTCTAGTAGTGTTTCTGCACAACTGGAAACCAGGGGTATGAAGATACATGTGTTGCAAAGGAACGTGCAGTTTGTCTCAGTGTTTGCATTGATCTGTGGGTTTTTACATTCATCTCTGTGAAACAGTTTTAAAAAGCAGAGTTTCCTAGAAACATGCTTGTTCTGAGTGTGGCAGGAAGAGCTGTGTGCAAAACAGATCCAACTGGGAGTGCTAGAGCTGCAGCATTAGCAGTGGTTGACCTTTGTGCTCAGCTTCCCAAAACCTGGATTTAAGAGGAGCATGATTGTCCTGGTATCTGTACCAAGATGAGATCTAACTGCCCTAATGAAAACTGAGTCTGATTGCCTGACTTTGGCAAGAGGGAAAGGTGAGGGTTTGCACTTCCCAGCATCCTTGTGCAGTCTTTAATCAGAGCATCTTTAATAAGTATGATTGCCTTCATTTCAGCTGAAAGAGTAATTCATATACAGTTAGCTCTGTGCAATTTATATACAGATGATGCACTGTAGACACTTATTTGCATATCCATTAACATGAGAATGCTTTGGAGGGAATGCCAACAAAGCAGTTGAAAGACATGGTTTCTTTAGGTTCCCTTTATAGCAGTCCTGCCTAGTGTTTGATGTGGACTTGGAGCATTCCAGGGAAGTGGACTGCAAGGTTCCACATCTCAGTATAACAGATGCCCTTCCAAGTAAAATTATGGTAAGAGTGGGATGATTGCAACCACTGGGTAATACTACATAATTATACTTACACATGTTGGGTCCTTCAGAGAAGACCTGAAAATAATTATTTTTAATTAGAAGTGGTCTGGCGTTTTGTCTGCATTACAGACTGAGCACTTTGTGTAGGCTGGTGGCTCTGCCTTGTCTGTCAGTGGTGAAAGCAGGAATGGTGAAAGTGCATCCCTGTCCCACCAAAGTTGAATTAGTGTGTGTGTGTACGTGTGGAGTTGGAAACATGGAGTCATTTGAAGTGGAAGTGAACAGCTTGAACAGTGTCATAGGGGTTTTTTTCCCCTTGCTTGAGTTCCTCTGTCTCTCTCTGTACTTCCTTTGAGATCAAGTCTGTGTTGTCTGACATTTTCTATCCATTTTCTCTGTCTCTTCATTTTTGTATGGCTTCTCTTGAAGTCATCTTCCATAGTGTATGTCCATGTGTTGTTCTACAGTCATTGTCTACTGATATTTCTAATAAGTTGGGATTTTTTTGGTGTATTTTGCCTAAATATTCACAGAAGGCCCTTGCTGATTTTCCACCTGACAGTTCTCTTTCTGTTCACTGCCTTTCAGAATGGGGAGAAGGTTCCAGAGTCTTTGCTCCTGATTGCTGTAGGGACTGTAAGGAGGAGCAGCACATTTGTAGGATATGAGGGTGTGGGAGAAACAGAAAGGTTTATCCATCTTCTTAAGACTTTAACTCTAACTGGGAAATGCTGAAACCAAAGTGAAGCTTGAACCCTAAGGGTTTTGCCAATTTAGAGACAAAATGTGACAAAACCAACATTGAAAGAGGAGCAGAAATGCACAAGAGAAGAAAGTGCAGGGAGCTATGAAGGGAACAGACTGAAAGTTTTCAAGTAAATGAGAGTGGTACTTCAGAGAGAAGTATACACTGAATATGGGAGAAAACAGCAGCCTTGCTAAAAGAAGGTGCTGGTCCAGCAAAATGCACCTGTTGATTATGGTACAGAGTTAATGCTGCTAAAACTCCACAGGGCTTCAGTGGAATCTAGCACTTTATACCTGTGTAGCTTGCTGTAGAATGTTTTCAAAGAGTTTTGTTTCAATGATGTGGGTCAGGTGATTCAGACATGCTGCTCTGGGGGACTTTATGCATACTGAGTGATGTAAATGGCAGCTTGTTTGGTCTGTAACTCAGTGGATTCTACTTTCCTGATGTGTAACCATGTGTGAATCTGAATGAAAAAGACAATTCTGTGTAAGTTAGTGTTATTGGAAAGTGAGGGGAGGAAGCCCAAGAAACTGCTGAATCTTGTCATTCTCTTGTATTGACTTGGAGTGTTTTGTGAAACCTGATTATGAACTCTAACAGCACTTCCTGATTCCTAATTATTCACAAGTTTTATATCTGTTGTGTACTAGGTGCTGCTAATTCTCTTGGCACAGAGCTGGCTTTACTGTTCCTGTAAAAAGCAAACTGTTATGCTTTATAATAACTTACCATAGGTTTATCAGTGCAGTTATACTGATAAACTCCACATGGGTTCCTGCTGAAACATATTCTGTAACTAAGGTCGTGCATGTGTAATTAAACTTCCTTGTTTCACAAACTTTATTTACAAAATTTCATTGAACTGTGTTAAACTGCTTAACACCCAGTTGATTTCAGTAAGACAGCGTCTCCAGATGGAGAAGAGGAATTTCAGGTGTCACTGTTAGCAGTTATTAAAGTCTGGTTTCACAGGGTACCTTTCTGTCTTGGGTACTTGCAGAAAGAATCACAGAATGTCCTGAGTTGGAAGGGACAGGATAATCAGTCCAGCTCCTGGCCGTGCACAGCACCCTGAATTCCACCATGTCCTGAGAGCATTGTCCTGTCATTCCCTGAGCTGTGTCAGGCCTGGTGCTATGAGCCCTGCCCTGGGGAGCCTGTTCAGTGCTCAGTAACCCTCTGGGAAGAGAATCTGTTTCAAATATCCAGCATAAACCTCCCCTGTGAAGTGTCAATCTGTATATATATGTATCTATGTATGTATATAGCTATACATATATGTATATATATGTATCTATGTGCAGAAAATCAGATGATTGAAGATTCTGAGATTTGTGGATTTTTTTCTAAAATACTGGAATGGTAGTTGTGAACAGTATTCCTGTATGAGGCACTTGAGAAGCATCTTCAATGCAATTTTCTTTTCCTTGGTGTTTGCATACAAGGTTCTTTTTAAAAAGAGATTTGGTTTTATTCCTGTGGGTGATGCTGGCTGTAGGAGCTTGTTTTTTGTGTGAACCCATCAGTCAGAAAAGACTGGACACGACTGTGGGCTTGTCATAGACTCTGAAAAACTTGGCAGGAAGTAAACAAAGAAAGTGATGTGGGCTGGCTGGCTGAATGCAGAGTCTTTTGCCAGTTGCTTCTGTGGCAGTTGGATATTTGATTGTTTTATGCTGGTAAAGGACTGGAATGCCAGGCTCGTGAATAGACCGTAAGCGTTTGCATCCCTTGGCTAGAGGCTTCAGGAGAGAAATGGGAAGAAAGCAAGGTTGATAGATGGCAGAGAGATGCTGAGTGATTGATAAATGGTGGAGAGATGCTGAGTGACTGACAGATGGCACGAGGAGAGGAGTCCAACACAGGAGAATCCCTGCAGTGGGTTTGGATCTGCACACCGTGGGGGAGCGAAAGCTTGCTCTGCAACAGGGACTGTTTCATTCCTGAGACATTCTCTGGCTGATTGAGGGTTGGGATGCTTTGAAACTTCTTCCTGCAGTGATCCTTTCCTGCCTGTAGCTTCAGCTTTAATATTGAGAGGTAGTGGTATTGCTGCTTTGTCCTTTGTTGCATTTTCTTCCGATGTATTTCCTCAGTTTCCAGTTCCATGTTGTTGAGATTTTAAGCTTTCCCTATACTTAACTAAGTACTGATTTTCTTTTTCTTCATTTCTTACTCAGTCACTGAAATCATGAATCCTGTGTATAGCCCTGGATCTTCTGGGGTTCCCTATGCAAATGCCAAAGGAATTGGTTATCCAGGTAAGCAACTCTGTTTTCTGACGAGTTTTCATTACCCTGCTCTTTGCTTATGGTCAAGAAGAAATAGTTACTCATTAATGCCTTTGTGTAAATCTGTTTTGGAGTAGGGATGAGGTTACTTTTAAATTTAAAAAGTGACATTTCAAGAGTGATGTTATTTCTTCTTTATATTTCTAACTTCAGTATCTCTTCCAATGCAGCTTATTTTAGGAGTTCTAATAATTCCGCCCTGCAAGAAGAGGAGGCAGTCTATTTCTGCTGCTGGTTGACTGGCACTGTTAACCTTTCTATCCTCTAATTCTTGTTCATGCTGTCTGTTCTCTGACTGCCCAAAGCATGGCATCAAAGGTGGGACCAAGAAAATGGCAAAAAATTGTTTTGAAACAGAAATATATTTAATTTCTTGTTTTATCTTCTTCTCTTGACTTAAAGTTTCTCATGAGGTCCACCCCCTGCCTCCCCAATATGTATGTGCAAGGAGACTTCATTTCTGGTGTCTCTGTAGTGTAAAAGTTGGATGAGAAAGTTTGGACAGAAGTTTCCAGGAAGGCTGAAGAGAAACCTGTGCCTCTGGGGGACATTTCAAGCAGCATGTCTTGATGCTGTCTTTTTATTTCTGTTATCTCTGACAGAAGGGAGTTTCCATCCTGGGAGAGGCTCCAGGGTCTTTTCTGCTCAGCTTTCTGTTTCATAAGAAGTTAAACTTCTTTTGTTTTTACAGGGAGGCTGTTTTGTCATTTAGTTGGTGTCTGTGTTGGGAGGCAGAAATTATTCTGTGCTGCTACTGTTTATATTCTTGGTAACTGTACTATATTTGCCTATTGCTATTTACCATTCTTAAATCTGTTTTTCACCTTGGGTAATGTATTAGAATTCCCATTTTCCTGTTCCACTCTTCTGTTTCTCCTTTGAAATAAATGAGTTCTGTTTATTGGCTTGATGGTCGATGGTCTCAAAAGCATTTCAGTTTTATTTTTTACTTTTCCTCAAACTAATGTACCTTCCTTGCTTTCTAGGGTATTTATAAGGGAAACACAAAATGTGTCAAAATGTTTTTAAGTCTGTTCAGTGACTGAGCAATAATAAATTGTAAAGCTGACACTGTAACCATAAGTCCTGCAGGATGGTTTTACTCTGAGTTATAAAGGCTGTTGTAATCTTATTATCAGGCAAGTAGCAGAGGCTTACTAATTAATATAATGTATGGTACAGTTATTTCTGTATTTATAATAGCTTTTTCCAGCCTTTATTTTGCTTTAGATAAAGATTATTATGGATTATTTAAATACAATGTCATATCTTTAGCTCTATTTATTTTCTAAACTCAGATTTATATTAACCAGGGTTTTATTTGTACTTATAAGCATCTACATATTGCATTGAGGCTCTTGTCTATACTAAACTAAGTGGTCCCTTAAAATTCTCCATTGCAGCAGGTGATTGGTCAGTTCACACAGCTGTGACCCTAACATTCAGCTTAGTCAGTAATGTGTTACACCATTAGATAGTTTGCTGAGCTGCCTGCTCCAGGCTTTAAGATTGTGGGATAAATACAGAGCACATTGTCTAAAACGAAAAGTAGACTCGCATTTTAGGATTTTTTTAAAAAAATGTTGCATGACTAAGTCCCCTTTCTTTGCTTCTCCTAATGTAAAAGCTGCAGATTCTCCACTCAGAATCATTGCATTTACATGGGTTGCATGGTAATAGAAAGTGAGGAACACAGCAGTAGGTGGAATGCGTTATTGAAAGGCAGTATGTTTCTAAAGCTGTTGCATATTTAATAACTGTTTATATTATACTACACCTATTTTAGGCTTTAGGATAGTTTTACAACAGTAAGAAATCAATATTCAAATGTTCTCATATGGATGGAAGTTCCTTGGAGAAGCTAAAACTGCTTGTTGTAGTTACATTTTCCACAAAGGACCTGCTTCTTGAGTAGCTCAGAGTGCTCCACAGTGCAGCTAAAGCTGTGAAGAGAAAGGACTGAAAACGTTTCCCTCACTCACTGTTGCAGATGTGTCGTGTGTTTGAGTAAGGTAAAGCTGTACTAAAGCTTTCTACCAGCAGCTTGTGAGTTTGAAAACTGAGGAGCTATTTGCACTCTGAAAAGTTGTTACAACTTGGATATGTTATTTTTAACTTTGATTTTTAAGCCTAAGGCTTTTCTTAGTCTTCTCCATGCTGACCACTAATAGTAGTGCCAAGTGTATGTCACTTGATATGTTTACAGAGTGCTTTACAAAACTGGTTAGCATATATAGTCCTGAGCTAAGTGATTCTTATTGTTGGGAGTAATTGCTGAGGACTCTGGGATGCATAGTGAAATAAAAACCCTTCAAATTTGAACAGCAGTTTAAAGCCAAGCTCTGAGAGTGGGTGTGCAAATATTAATTGTCTTTTATCTGAAGGAGCTGAAATGTTTATATGTAGAGAGCAGAGTGTGGTAGTAACTGTTTTCTTGAATACTGACATTACTTGGTTTTACAGGTTTGAATAATGTAAATGGGTCCGTGGGAAAACTAATAGCTATGATTAATTCAGAAATTTCACTTAAACTGAGCAAGCTTTGTGTCTTGCAGGTAACAAGCTTTTGCTAGTGCTGTGTTGTGCCTTACCCTGGAGTATATCACAGCGTTCTCTGGTGTGAAGTGTTTCACTGTCATTTTGGCAGTACCTCTGTGAATCACTCGTTACTGTTGTCACAGCGTGTGTCTGAAACTGGGGAGCTCGTTTGATACTGAGTGTAGTAGCAAATATGTGTCAAATTCAGCAAGCAGTTTGGACTGCTGCTGCTTTGTACTTTCTACTTGAGATACCTCTGATCTGGAGAGTCAGAGTCATTCTAACTACTAGGGATTTTTTTTTTCTGTGAAAAAGTCCACTCGACTACTGTATGTGATGCCTTTTCAGGGCTACCTAAAAACAGAGGCCACACCAAGTTAAGGGAATAAAAAGCAGATATATTTAATGAAGGGCCTTCAAGTACCTTTTTGGCAGACCAAGCCTTCTTAGGGACTACGCCCAAAATGGACAATGGGTCACAGGTTTTCACACTTTCATAAGTTTGGTCCATTTGCACATTGGGGGTTAATCTTCTAATTACAGCTTCAGGTAATGAAGTCATTTACCCCAAGTTTGCTCTCTCACTTTTGTTTCCATTTCTCAGGGCCTGAGGCACTGAGGTGTCCTTGATTCCGAGGCCTGGAGAGGAATTGTTGTGTCTGACCAAAATGGGAAAGCAGCAGCTCACACTGTATGGAGTTTAGAGTTATACACTAAAGAATTGCAGGACTACAAATGTATGAAAAATAGAAAAGCTAAAATCCTAAGGCATCATTGGTACATCACACCAGGGGGAGGAGTGCAGGACAGCTACACAAAACTTTGTTTTCCAGCTGTCTTAAGAGTTCCTTGGCCAATGGAGATGGCTGGAAGGGGGGTGTAAGAGAGAATGGACTTGTGAAACCATTGCTGTTCTCTTCACTTAGCATTCATCTCCAGGGGCCTTGGGAGAAGAGGATTGCAGTGTTTTATTTGAGGAGGTGTGATTGAAGGCTGTTTGCTTGCCTCAGTTAAAGCAATGAGAACTTTGAGAGTAAAGTCAGTCTAGAAAATAACTGTGGTGTGTTCTTTCTTGTAGCTGGCTTCCCAATGGGCTATGCAGCGGCTGCTCCTGCCTATTCCCCCAACATGTATCCTGGAGCCAATCCTACCTTCCAAACAGGTATGTGCACCTGGGATGTCCCAGCAGGAGCCTCACCTCTCCAGGTGGTTAGAAGCAAGAATGACAAAAAGCTCTAGGGGCTCACAATAGCACTTTTACTGTGTATAAGTTTTACATTACCTTGAACATGACTCATAAGGAATCTGATAAATTGAAAATATTATAATCTTAAGTTGTACTGTGGGCCCTTTCCAAGAAGGGAACAGCTGAGGTTTTTAGCTGTTTTTTCTGTATTTCTGGATGATCCTTGAGGTTTGCATTGCATTTCCTCTCACTGCTTCCTTCATGGTTCTGCTTGCTTTGCATCCTTTTGGTCATTTCCAGATTACTGTTATTTTCTGTCTGTTATCCTCAAAATTAATCTTTTTCATCCCTTTCTTAAATTGTATCTTTTCAAGTTCAGCTTGCTGGCTTCTCTTAGGGTAGTCTTGCACAAGCTGGTGGTCTGGAAGGCCTGGTTGCTGGGTAAAACTGATTAACCATTGTGGATGCAGAGCAAGGACTTAGGTTACTGCACTTACATGTGTGTCATTTAGGGAAGGAAATGGGATGAGCCTAGGAAAAGGGAGGTGGAAACACAGACATGGAAAAAAAGGCACTCAAAGTTTTTTTGTGTAGCTCTGCTTTCACTAGTAGAATGTGACTTTAATGTGCTAATCCTTGAAACAAAACAGATACTAGTGGTGTTTAATTTCCATTTAAAGCAGGAGCATGCACCTGATAGAACAGTGTTCTCCCTATAGTTATTTTGTGTAGGAAGGAATTCCTTACATTGCTTTGTTAATGTAGAGCTGGGCATCCTCAGAACTCTTTCACTTCCATGTATTATGCCAGTTTTCCAGAGATACATGTGACAGATAAGCTAGTTGTCTCTGAGTGTCCTTGTGCAATTTGTGGCAGTAGGAAGGGATGCTGCTTGAAACTGGGAAACTTATGCTGTGGAGGCTTAGTGTTTGTAATGGGTGGGACTTCATTAACTACCAGGAGACTCTTCAGGGTGTGGCAGCAATCACTGAGGCAAAAGGCTCATCCAAAATGTTTGCCTGCAGAACCTGTTAAAAGTGTGTGGGATGCTGGTTGGTACAACCTCTGTCACTGCTCAGTTTGCTGCTTAGAGGCAGAGTGAGTGCACACTCACACTTTGTCTTGTCTTTGGCCTTGAATTTAAAGTAAGGAAACAAATTAATGTTAGAAGTTCCAGAAACTAAAACTAAAAATCGATCCCATGGCTGGGTATTGCCACTGTGCCAGTATCCTGTCTGGGGGTGCCAGCTTACATCTGCACTGGGTTGCTTCAAAACTTACCCTGAGAGCCATGTTCAAGGGAGAGCAGTTCCCATCAGGGTAGAATTCTTTCCTGGGGTGGCAGAGCCCCAGGTGGGTTTTTATCCTCAGCTTTATTTCCCTTCAGTGTCAGTGCCTCCTGTGCTGCCCTGCATGTATCCTGCAGCTGTAGGCTTTGATCCTACAACTGAAAGGTGACTCCAGTCTTAGAACAGGTTGTAGTTTGCAAATCCTGCTGCAGGAAGCTGAGGCCAAGCTGCATGGAATCAATTTAACAAATCATGGGAATTCTGGCATAGATTCTTGACCTGTTAGACTTAATCATGTTGTAATATTAGTTTGCATTGATTAATCTTGGAATATATCTCATGATATAGAGCAAAGTCAAGGAAAGAACCTCTTCACTTCTAAGAAAAAGCAATAAAGATGCATTAAAGTCCTATACTGTCATTGAATGTCATTAATTTTTTAAAAACTAGTACTGTTAGTCTTTTTTGCTGTTGAATAGGAAGTAAGCTTTTATTTCAGAACTAAGAATAGCTTTAATTTTTAGCTGCTCTTCAAGCTGTGAACAAAAGTTCAAAATGTACAGACCTCTAATTCAGGCAGATAACCACTTGGAGTACTTTGTCCTAACAGCTGGGATTTTTTTGTATCTTTTTTAGCCTTTCTGATGTAACAGCTTGTTTGTAGAATCAAAGCTTTTGTAAATTCATATTACACAGCAGTATTTGAATGTGCTGTGCCACTGCTGTTACAAAAGAGTATTTTTTTACAGGTAACTGTCTTAAATTACAGTGCTTTTGACTTACCTTGTCATTTACTGTTAAGGTCTTTGCTCCATATTAGGGAGAAAAAATAATTGGGATGGCAGAATACCTCTTGTGCAGATTTACCACTTTGCAAGAATGAAAGAGCAATTGCCTGTGCAGCTGCATCAGTGGGTTTTTAGAATGAAAGTGGGCTTCACTGAGGACATGGTTGTAGTGATTCTTCATGTTCAGCATTTTGTAGCTGGGGTTTTCACCACAAATAGCTCTCCATACCAATAGAAGTTACTTCCTCAGCATGCAGGATCTGTGAAATACTTAGGATCTCTAAAAGCAAGAGTTCAGAGTAAGTGCTGTGGTGCAGCTTTTTTAAAGGTAAAGATTATATTAAAAAACAGTAAACCTATTTCTTTGTTAGCTAACCAACGTTTAGTTTGAAGGGTGTCATGAAGTTACAAAGAAGCCCAGACTTCAAGAAGAATGAATGTTTGCACAGACTGATTTTTGACAGCACAAATGCCAGTGTTCTCTCTGCTCTGCAACTTCAGATCTGTTCTCCATATTGAAGTCAGCCCATTCCAGGCAGCTTTTAAAATCAACCTAATCTTTACTCTGATAGTCTCATTTTTTCTGTAATTACCAAGTACTTGTTCTTTCTCACACTGCCCTGATACTAATTTATTGAATTCCAGCTAGTTACAAATTGTACCTGTGGATGTTTTGTCTCCCAGTGTGGTTGACCTGCATGAGATCTAAGATGTGTTCACAGCAGCACAGGCAAGGGCCTTGATGCTTTCTCCAGACTAGATCATGCCTGTTGTCAGCTGCCCTGAATGTTACTGCTGTTGGATGCTGCTGCTGAGGTGTTCACATTCCCACTCTGGCCACAGAATAATCTTGAGAGTGTAACACACAGAAACATTGTAAATATATATATGTACATATATATATAAAACAGTCTCCTCCGTGCCCCTTCAAGCCCATGTTCTGACCCTGAGACCTTGTCTGATGAGGGCTGGAGAAATTATGAAAAATCTGAAAGCTGTCTTTGGGCAGAGTCTAAACCAGCAGTTCCACTTATCCCTGTAAAAATTCAACAGTTCCAAACATTTACAGAGGTAGGCTGGTTTTGGGAATCTTGTAATAGGAATGCCAACCACTTTCTGATGGCATCAAAAGTCTTCCTGTGGTACAAAAACAATTCTTAAGTGATGTTTAATGATGTCTACATATATAATACTCAAAAAGAAGATTTAAGATCTCAAAGTGCCTTCCAAATCAAATTTGCAGTTGCACTTAACTTAGCAGTTTTGGGTTTTAAAGGTACATCCTTTCATGTTTATTTTAGCCAGTTCAGAAAATGCCAGAAAACAAATAGAAATAAAGATCAGTTGAAGTCGAGGTTGCAGATTTTGTCTCTGTTCTCTGAAAATCTGTCATGAGGTCTTTAGATGATTCTGGCTTTTGAAATTCTTACTCTTGTGCTGTATCATCTCCTGCAGCAGGTACTTGACTGCTACTGTGTTTTCCTGGTGTGATTTGGGGTGTGTGGAGAATTGACTGACACATGTGCCAAGTCCTCCTATGTACAGGTGCTGCCTAATCTGCCAAATCTTGGTGCTTAATGTGCAATTGTACAGTCACTTTTTCATGCTTAGTTACATACTCAAATACTATTTCCAGACTGTTTGCAGTATTAGGTGAATGACACACCTTGTGCTTGGATCCTGGGACTAATTTACCAAGTACTCACATGAAGCTTAGGGAGTTGGGAAGTAAGCAAATGGTTGCAGCTGGCTTTGGGAAGCAGTGTGCTGCTGGGTGTTTGAATGCAGGTTTGCTTTGGTTGCAGGTTACACGCCAGGCACCCCATACAAAGTGTCCTGTTCACCCACCAGTGGGGCAGTGCCGCCGTACTCGTCGTCACCCAACCCCTACCAGACTGCTGTGTACCCAGTCCGAAGTGCCTACCCCCAGCAGAACCCATATGCACAGGTATGTGGGTACAGTCCCAAAATGCCTCTGTGGGCATCTCTGTGGTCCCTCTGATATCTCTGTGAACTCTTAACTTTTCATCACGTTCGCGTCTTTGTGCACGGAGAGAATTTTTAACTGCCTGCAGTAAGAATTCTTAACACAATGATTTAGTGTGTGTGCAATTTTACATCCTCTCGTGCATGACAGTTAGTCAGCACTTACTGGGAATGTGTTCACTCTTTGAAGAGATACTAAATTCAGCAGTTATCAAAACATGCTGGATCCTATAACTACCAATATCCTGATTTTTGATTTGTAAAAATTGTCATAATTTGTTATGAAATTTCTGTTGTAATTTCAGAGATTTACCAAGTCTCATACTAGGGATGCTGTTGAAAACTATTGCAAAGGATAGAATTAGGGCACTTTAGTAAATATGATATTTTAGGGAAAAGTTGGCGTTCCTTGTGTAGGGGGAACTCACCCAGCATGTAAGCAGTAACTGAAGTGGATTAATAAGCACGTAACAAGTATTATTCAGTCTGCTTAGTGTACTTGGATTTGCCAAAAACATGGGATTTTTTTACTAAAAGCAACTGAATAAAGAGTTGTGAAAGAATGAGAAGTTCTGTCATGGATTAATATATGGAAAGGATCAAAAGGAAGGGAATGAATAGCAAATGAGCCCTTATTGTCAATCAGTATAATCTGTATCTACAAAGGTCTCTACTTCACATGGTATCCTAAATGCCTTAAAAAGGGATAAAATGTTAAAATGTGAGTGAAACACAATTGTGATAGTTACAATAAATGTTTCAGTTTCTCCTCTGTAAATTCATTACATTTAAAATAATACTTTAATTTTATGATACATTTGTGAAAGAAGCTATCATTTCTCTTCCCCAGCAGATACACTGTAATTACTTCACTGTTTTTTCTCCAACAGCAAGGCACTTACTACACACAGCCTTTGTATGCAGCACCACCCCACGTAATCCACCACACCACAGTCGTGCAGCCCAATGGAATGCCAGCAACCATGTACCCTGCTCCGATCCCGCCGCCCCGAGGGAACGGGGTCACCATGGGCATGGTGGCTGGGACCACCATGGCAATGTCAGCAGGTGGGTGCACTCCCAGCAGGGGTTTGTATCTGTGGAGCTCTCCTGTGAGCCCAGGGGAGCACAGCCATGATACAAAATGTGCTGCCACAGGGGCTCTTGACAGAATCACACAAATGTCAGTTCAGAAGGACTTGGGCAGGTCCTGTGTGTTCTGAGTGAGTCCAGCTCAGTCAGGGTATGTTCTTGTTCAGCAGTGCCTTGATAAGGATGGAGGTACCACATCCTCTTTTCAGAGTTAGTATTGTGGGACAGCAGTTTTTCTTCATGTCTGTGTAGAGTATCACTCTTGCACCCATTGTTTCTCCTCATAACAGGGTCCAGAGTGTGACTTGCTCTTCCCAATGTATTTCTCTATGCTAGTTGAAAGCAGCAGCCTCTCAGAGCTGAGGAAATTGTGGTGTTCTGGGCTCACCCCTCTTACCAGACCTTCCTTGTCTTGAGATACAGCACTTCATGTGTTTGTACTACCCTGTGCTGGTTACCTGCAGGTCCTCAGTGTCATGGGAAATGGTTGGGGATGTCTCCTCCCTGTTGCCACAGTCTTCTGGTGGTAGTGTTCTGGAGAGAGCTGTGTTTAACCAATAATTCAGTCTCATCTGTGAGTGTTTACTTGAGGGGGTGTCATGCTTTGTTACTCACTGGGTGTTAACCCAAAAAGGAAAATCCACATTCACTTAGGGGACATGAATTAAAAATCTAAGAAACAGGAGCCATAAGTTTGTTTTGAGATTCTGGTTTCTAGCCTCTCAAACTTATAATTTAATTTGAGAAACCTCAAAACTAGAGGAATTAGGTGTCACAAACTGAGCTAATGAAGCTTCATTTGTGGGGGAAAAGCCTATCTGTAATAATGCAAACAAGAACTAATTTATTCTAATTTATCAGTCAAGTTATCTCTACCATCAGATATTCTTCATGGCACATAAAGCCTACTGTGAGAGAGTTGCTTATGTTGCAGGGTTTCTGCTAGAGCTATTTTTGAGTAATGAATATCTTTGTATGCATTGATCTAAACATCCACTGGGCTAAAATGAGCATAAAGTTTTGAAGAAGACTGGGACTGGAGTGCAAAAGGATACAAAAGGTCATTTTGGAGATGAACAAGTTGTAATTGTCTTTAAAATAAATTGGCTTTTTCTCCCCCCTCCATTTTTTTCTTTTATTTTATTTTTTGTCTCTCTACTAGAATTTTTGCTTACTGAAAAACTGTTCTCTTCATTCCAGGTACTTTGTTGACAACTCATTCCCCAACTCCAGTAGCCCCTCATCCAGTTACTATGCCCACGTATCGGGCTCCGGGAACACCAACCTATAGTTATGTGCCCCCGCAGTGGTGATCATCCTGGCAGTCAGTGTAAGTTCATCTTTCTTACAAACAGCATCTCAGGGGACATTTTGCAGATGGTAAACAATGGGGGGTGCTTCTACAGTGTTCTAATTGAGCAGGAGTAGTAAAAATTCCAGCTGGGGTTTCTTGAGTGGTCTGTGTGTTCACAAGTCAGGAATCATTTTCATGATGCGTGATTGTCAAATATGAAGGAATAAGCCTTGAGTTGGCCTTATTAAAATACATCTGGAATTAAATATATTCAGTATTTTGGAATCATTGGTAATTGTTGAATTCAGTAGTACTGTGATTCCTGAATGAATGCATTTGACTTTGTAGTCAAATTATCTGTGATTGGCTAAATATGTAGGCAAGGTGTTTTGCCTTGCTCAGAGGGTGAATATTCCTCACAAGCTGCTGAAACAGATAATCTTGAGATAATTTCATATATTCACTCTGTTTCAGGTAAGTATCAGTTCATACTTCGTGCAGTCAGCATGGAAAAAGCACTTTTAGTCTGAACCAAAATTTAGATCGTGGGTTTCGAGAAAAGGAGTTTCATTTTGAAATCTGCTATAAAGTGGGATGGATTTTGGGGGTGTAATCTGTGTCAAACTGACACAAGTACTAATGTTTTTGTGATACCCACTTCATTTCTGATTTGTTTGGTTATTTTTAGCATAAGTTGAAAACAGTTTATTTTGAAGTAATGACCTATCATTATTTCTGGTCAGACTGGTCAGACCAACTGAACTTGAAATTTTCACTTTTAGTCCATTTAGTTCATGGTCAAGGTTAAATTTGTTTTAACTTTCTCTAGATTTCTGTTTCAGCAGTTAGAAGTACAGAGTTTTGAGATTGCAGGTGACCGTTCCCTTTGAGTTAGTAGTGTAGCAACCATTTCTCATTTTGCTGTGATGCTGCACTGCTGTCTGCAGATCTGAAATGTTTCTCATTAAGTATTTCAGCCAAGAGTCTCACATTACATGAATATAACAAGTGAAAATTATGCTGGGAATAAACTCATGACTGCTGGTAATTAAATTTAACACAAAGTACCTTAATGTTTCATCTTCTACGTTAAAATCAGTGGTGGTGCTGATAGAAAGCTGGACTGGGCATGACAAGAGCAAGTCCATGTAGTGAGTTCTTACCCCAGAAAGTGTCAGGAGAAGTGCTAGGGTAACTTTAACACTTGGCATTGTTGGTGTATGTGGTACATGCAATGTTAGTGTGTTCTGCCACACTCTAATAGTATTTCACCTAATTGAGAGTATTTCCCCCTCTTTTCCCCCTCTTAATGTAGGTTTAAAGATGGGAGATATGCAATCAAGAAATTGAGGTTTAAAAGTTGGTGCTGAAGCCCTCATGCCTCCAACCAGGACTTTCCTTCTGAATGCTTTCAACACTTGGCTAAACACTACTAATTCCTGATCACTGAAGATTTTCCAGTGCTGCATATCTTACATCTTGGAACTCCAGCAGTTAGTCTTAAAGCAAATCCTGTTTTGTGGACTGTCTTGCAATTTTTTAGCTAATTATAATGATAAAAAGGGAGTATAAATTTATTCTGATCCATATCTAGTTGAATGCATGTTAAAACACAAAAAACAAAGCTTGCTCAATCTACCTGCAGTGACTGATGCAAAAACCATCATATGCAAATCCAAAGGAACCGAAAAGTATTTTACAACTTGTATCACTAATGCACTGTTGTAATGTATGCAGGGTCTGACAAGGTAGAATCATGAAAGTGAGTTTCTTTCTAGAATACCATAACATACATTAGATGAGTGCTTCAGCCTGTTTCAGGTTGATGGAGTTGCCAGTTTAAAAGGGGCATATTTTTAAGTGATGTGTTCTTTTCAAATTCAGCTAATAAATTGGAGTGACTGGAAAATGAGTCAGACAAGCTGTAGACATCCCGCACACCATTAGTTTACTTCATACCTTTTCATTTGAGTTGTATGGAATCAGTGTTATACAGATGTCCTTAAGGATCAGAATGAAATGACAGAGGTAATGCTGTGTGTGCCAGTAAATAAGGCAAAATTCCTTGAGGCAAAACTGGCTCTTAGGAATAGTAGGAGGTGATATCACCTGCAGAATGAATTGCATGTCCTGGGGAGATTTCTATCCAGTACTATCTTTCAGATAATGCAAGATGTGTCAAAGTGAGACTGCCACACAGACTGATAGAAAAACACTTCCTTTTAGTTCTCAGTTGAGCAAATTTGTGCTGTTTTTCCTAAAGAATGTTGTAGTCAGTTGAAAATGTATGTGCAGTTGATCCAGCTTGCTTTCCAGAAACTTAAGAAGTGCAAGGGCTTTCTGCAACAGAGTTCAGCTGCATGTTATTTTGAGGAAAGCTTGTGTGCCTGATGAGTGTGTTAAAGGGGAACAAATCATTTTAACACAATTTCCTTATTATCTACTTGCAGTATGGACTATGGATACTCTGTAGTAGGGCTGCCAGAATATAGAGGGTTTAAATAGCAGTTCCATTTTGGTTTTTTTTTCATGAAAATATTTGTAATTGAAGTAGGAGCCATTTGTTGGTTACAGCCTTTTGATGTGTTTTCTTAGTGTTTTCTTTTTTTGACTTCCTAAATTGCACTTGGAAGCACGTAAAATAAGACTCGACTGCAGATTAGCATTTCATTGCAATGAGTCATTTGTGATATTCTTTCTTGCAACTTCAATTTTTAAAGTACCTCAAAGCAAATGCTGTGGGGATAAAGGGCTAGCCTTGGAACCCATTTGTATACCAAAATTGTTACGGGGGAGATTTTAAATTTTTAAATTTGAATATTGCACATTAAAACCGAGGTTCTTCTTAAACCTGCTTGATTTACAATTCCAGAAAGATGCAATTTTTTTTATACATTCTGCCTGCAATAAATTATGCAGTAAATGGATCTAAAATGTTGTTCCCTTTTAAGCATTTCCACAGAGGTATATCAGGCTGTCTTGTTCTCGTAGGTTAACTTCCATTCAGAATTAAATTTTTTGAAGTTGTGTATCTTAGTTATGCTTTGTTTTGGGGTGTTCTGCTCCTGTACAGGTTTGGCAGCTGATTTGGGGTAGCATCAGTGCTGATTTAGTGCTGCCATCCCAGTACTCTGCCCTGGTGAGAGGCTTGTGTACCTTCATACCCCGTTGGTGGTTAGAGCCTTCAGTAACTTTATTTTTTACAGTAAGCACTCTCTGTATTTTGTACCCTTTTTTTTTTTTAAATAAAGTTTAGGTTTATTTTGCATGAATCACTGTCAGTGGATGGCCCCCTTATTTCTAATGCCTTGAACATAACTATGTTGTTGGAATAAGTACTTTCAACCTTACTCATGAGCACTTAACTGCAGCTTAGGGATTTCCATATGTTTTTATATGGAGCAGAAAATTATCTAAGACAAACTTAGTTGAATCTGTACTGCTTTGTTCAGTGTGTGTAACAATTCCATTTGTGTGTTAGATTTGCAGCTGTGGTCAGTCAGGTGTGGCAGAGCACAGTGAGCACCAAGGCAGGGCACTCCTCCTGAGCATGGCTCTGAGCAGCAGCTGAGGGCTGGAGCAGTGCTGTGGTGGGGAGGAGCTGGGAGGGCCAGGCTGGAAGTTTTGCTGTCTCCTGTCTCATCACCATGAACTGAAGTCATAGGAGAGAACTTCCATGAATGCTGCAATAGAGAAATAGTTAAGGAATTAATATAACTTCCTATATATTTGCTCTAACTTCAGATTCCTAAATGTCATCTTGGAATTGGTCTCCATGTAGTATTCCATAACACTTAGGCAGTCTCACTTACTTGAGCACTTTTTTTCCTAAGTTGCATTATGGGATTCATCCAGGAGGGCGAAACTGTACCTTTTTCAAAGGTACTGCACCTTCCAGTCCTGAGCAATTCTGATCCTACTGGGAGGCTGGAGCTTGTCTCCAGGAGTTGTTCTGAAAAGTAACCAAAAGCACAGTGCAGGGGGATGGGGGGAATATGTGTATATATAACTATCTTAATGGTATTTTGTTGCAAATAGTAGAAAGCATGGATATAAAACTGCAGTGGGGGAAACTGTACATCATTAAATAGGCGTTTACACAGTGAGGGTCTTATGAAACATTCTCTCCTGCTTTTTATATAACATTCCCTATTTAGAATTCCTTTATAAATAAAAACACAGTATGTGTTTGCACTGAAGCTCCTCAGCAAATGAAAAGAGCTAGTGCAGTAGAGACATTTCAGATCAAGCTTCTCTTGAAAAAAAGAAAACTTTTATGGCAGCTTTATGTGATTTAAAAAAAAGAAGTACTACTATAAACCTGGATCTGAAAATAACTGTTGCAGCAATAACAAAGAAGTCCAAGAATTTTTTTTTTAATTCAAATTTCAGGTGTTGCGTCTAGATAAAGTATTTTTTAAAAACCAAGGTATTCCCTATGTCAGTAACAGCTGATGAAAATGTCTTTTAAATGTAGCAGCAGCGAAAGAAAAATGGCTGATAATTGGCACCAAAACCACATAGCCCTAGTCAGTGTGGTGGTGGTTAACTAAACACATAGGAAGGAAAAGAGACAACCTACTACCAGATGTTGCTTATGCTTGTTGTAACCTTCTCCTGTTAGGAGTTTCTAGGAGACATGCAGGAATGCTGCTCAAGAAAGCTTCTTTTTGAGTGTACTATGCAAGTTAAATGCTTAGATGCAGCAGTAGGTGAAAAAAGTCCTTTATTTTAGTTGAAGTTCTTCCTTGTATTGCTCCATCCACTGAAAAAAGTAACCACCACCCATCAGTACCACGGTGTCTGGGTGTTGGCAGGAGAGCTGATGGTCCAGAGCTGTCCACCAGGGTGCTCAGCACTGGCTGCTCTCCATGGGGGGTTCTGCCTTCTCTGCTCCTCGGGTAGCTGGGCAGGGACATTGGCTTGGAACCATTCCCCAGGGCTTCAGCAGTGTTCCAAACTGTTCATTTGGATTTTGCTCAAACAGGAAAGCACATCAGTCTGACACCACCACCTAACTCTGGGGCTAAACTCCTACCAGGAGCTGTAACTCCTGTGTGTGTGAAACCTCCCATCTTAGGAATGTGAGCAATAGTGATGCTTCAGCTGGAGCTCCAGGCATGGGACAGAGCCTGGGCTGTGTTTGTGCAGTGTTCCTTAGGAAACAGCCCCAGCCTGCCCCAGCTCTGTCAGCCCAGGCAGCTTCCTCAGCCCTGGGAGCCAGGCTTTGGGAAGGCTGTAAAGGACTTGGTGATTTCAGCTCACTCACATGCTTCTCATTAACAAGTGTCTGTTTCTAATCCTGTGTTGTGTCAGCTCTAGGCTTCCTACAGAGTCCCTCACATGTGGAATGCCACAGGGCAGGAGCACCTGCAGCAGGGTTGGGCAGTTTGTCAGGGCTGGCCCAGAGCTGAGCTGGTTCCCATCTGCTCAGAGGGCTCTGGGCGGTCTGGAGCCTCTGCCCAGGGTGCTGAGGGCAGGCAAGGTGTCCTATAGGCACCAGACAGGAAAGAGGAACAGTGGGGACAAGAAACCTTTTCTGGTGCACATTGCATATAACACTGAAACATCTGAATTTCACACATAGTAAGGGTCCATTTGTGATATCTGAATCTAGACAATTTATGGGCCCTGAAGTTTCAACATCAAGGAAATGAACATGACTTTTCTAAACTGGTTGTGACTTTTGGGCACTTAGCAGGCAAACTGGGAAAGCTTTTTTAGCTGGCTGCTGTACAGACTTGTTTTAAGTAGAAGGGATTTGTTAGTGGGTTTTTTTAATTGTAATGCTATTATTGGCTGCCCTCCTGTCTTAAGATCTAAAAAAGTGAGTGCATGCAATGGAAGTACAAGAGGCCCCAGTAATAGTTCTCCATGTTTGTTATGAAATAGACACAGGTTTCCTTTTTATGACTTTTTTTAAAACTGTCTTAGGAACAGTTGTATTGGTACTTTTTTTTTAAGTTTAGGTCAATGTTGTCTTCCAGAATAAGTTTTAAGGCATCACTCACTCCTGCATTGAACTATCGCATCAACACAAAGAGTGGAGATTCCATTCTGAGCCAGTTCAATTGTGAAAATTCATACTTTTTTTATTTTTTATGCAATTCAATGAGTAGATGAGCTCAAGTTTAAATTCTTAAAAGCACGTTTATTGTAACAAGAATTGTTATGTATTAATACTTCAGTTTTCAATAAAGATTGACTTGTGTTGCTTATTGTGTTTTCTTTCCTACTGTCTTGGGTGACATCCTTCCAGAAAACATTCTGTGCTGGAGAACAGTGTGGTACATTTAAGCTCTTCAAGCTGATGGAATCTGGTGATGGATGGAAGCAAAGCAAAATGTTAAAATAGGATGAGTGACTTTCCTCAGTAAGGTTCCTTGATGCCTAACAGAACTCAGTGGCAAAGGGTCCCCAGTGGGGAATCAGCTGCCCTCAGTTGTCCTGTCTGAGTTATGGTAAAGATGTTCAACCCTGCCTTGTTCCTTTTTGAGACATTTCCTGAGGTTTGAGAGGCTTTATTTTATAGCTTAAAACAAAGGAAATGGAACAGATGTAAAATTTGAATACTTCAGCATTTGCTTCATACCAAACCCGTTCTGTTTGATTGGAGAGGTGACAGCCCTGAGCAGAAAGCTGTTATAAATCAGTGTCTTGAGTGTTCCCCAGGAGGAAAAGAGCAGAGTAGGTGTGAAGTGTGGGTAATTATCCTATTTCTTTAGTGTGTGGGTGGTTGTAAAGCTCTGGGGGAACAACTAAGCTGCTTGAACTAACTGGCTATTTTCATTTATTGTAGGTCTCCAAAAATAACAGTAACTTACCTGGTAACCTTCTGGAAAAAAGCAACACATGTGGAAGGGGAAAGTGCAACGTGACTGCATCAATCTGCAGGAATAGTGTTTCATTGTCAGGATTATTGCTACAGGTAGTTTTTAGTAGTTGAGCTTCTAAAATTGTAGCCAAGCACAAGGGATACCATGGACAGATTTTTTTTCAGTGTGTTTTCCCTCAAGCTGATTGTTGGTCAGTTATCCTGGGATTGCTTTCATGTTACAGGTGGATAGGTTTGGGAGTGTTTTTTGCAGAGCACTGCAGCTGATGAAAATTCATAATCCTCAACCAGTGGGTTGCTGAAATCTGGGATGCTATAAAGGGAAAAGTGTTCTTCAGAATGGTGCTGATCACTCTCAGGCTAGAGGGATTCTGATGTAGCTGCTCTCCTGGGACTCTGTTGCTGTGGAACATGACCTTGTACTCTCTTCAGCCCCTGTAAGGACATGGTGCTGAACTCTTGAGTCTCTGCCTAGAGTTTCTTTTGTGGTGGTTCTAATATATCCATGGAACTGGCAAAGTGCTGGGTCAGTAATGGTTTGACTTTTCTGCCAGTTTGATTTTGCAGTGGCAGTGTAATCCATGTGTTACCTTCCCCTCACTGACAAGCTGATTACTTGCTGTGAAGGGCAGCTGCACTGGTAAGAACTCTCTAATTTAGGGGGAGCTGTGAACCCCTGGGAACAGCCAGAGCCCCTTCCAGGAAAATATCTGCTCAGTTAGTGATTGGTAGAAATCAGGCAAGAAATTGGGAGTTTCAAGTTTTCCTGTAACTACTTATGGGCAAAACCAAAATTTGCTGCTTCTAACTTCTAATCTTGCTTTAGATTCTGAATTCCATGGCTTGCTATAAACAAAGTCAGGTAACAGAAATAGTTTCATTGGTGAGCTCCCTTGGAATCAGGAATGATGTACTCATTATTTAGATGGGAATGTTTTTGTGTAGGAAATGTCAGTGTTGCTGAATTGCATGGATGAAATGTCTGACTCGTGTTTAGGAAGCTAAATGCATTCCAGGATTTTATTTCAGTATCCATAGGCTATTAGCTATCCTGTCTTCATCATCCAGAATAGAATGGAGGCCATGTGATGACTTTAGTTTTTTAATATTTATCTTAAACAGCAGCCAGAAGTCTTTGGCAGCTGTGGGAAGCTGGGTTGTGTCACAGGGTGAAGTGCAGGTGTAGAGGGGAGACTGTTGAGCCTTGTGGGTACAAGGAACTCCCAGTTGTAGTCCTTGGTGGGCTAAGAGATCCTTCCAACACAAATGTGACTGAAAGAACTTGACACTGAGCAGCTCAGCTGTCAGCTTAAATTAGCACAGCTGGACCTTCATTTCTGGGCTATAGTAATTTACTCTGTAGTGTTCTACAATAGCTTTTGCTCTTCTAGGCAAGAAAGGTAAAATATGTGAATAAATTGAGGCTTCAGAAAGGGGTTTTGCTTTTGGCAGCCTTGTAAGAATTGTAATCATGTGAAGTTCCCAGCTGAGCTCAAATGCAGTTCCCTCTGCTTCAGTGAACACGTGGCTGTATTTGGGATGAGGCTTTTATTGATGGTGTGATTTAGATAGCAAGTATATTATTTCAGGGTACTGGAGGTTAAAGAAAAAAGCCATAAATTATTATCAAGCCCAGGTAGTGGGTGGGTGTTGCTTAGGAGAAAAGGGAAAGGAGTAGGTGTGGAAGCATAGAAGGAAGTTTTAAGCAGAATGCTGTTACACAGCTGCTGTAAGGTCAGTAGTGAATGCTGTATGGGAGGATTACAGAATGAGACCAGACTCAAGTTGCTAGCTTGTTTATTTCCCATCTCACAACTGTAAATGGAGCAGTCACACACGAGGGTACACAGCTCTGGGGTAATACCACAGGTATTTCATTTGCACAGCCTGTGAAACAGGGAGCTGCTTTGGTAGCAAACTTGTGCAAAAGAGAGCGTGGAGAGGAGGGTGTAGGTGCAGAGGGAAAGATGACAAGTGTTAAGCCAAAAGAACAAGCAGCCTGCACTTTTCCTAGAAGTGCAAAAGCCATGGGATTTTAGTCATGTAGCTTGTTAAAGAAATGTGTGAGAGACTCAGGAGAAATAAGGTGTGAGGTGTTAATGGCAGGCAGGGCAGGCTGGGATTGCTGTGTGGCTGGGAAGGAGCACCCTTTGGCTTCTGCAGAGCCTGCAGCTGTGTGGCTGTGAGTGGAATGGAGGTGACTCCATTGCTGCCTGGAGCTGTGCTCCCCTGCACGGCATTGACAGGGTGTGCAGGAGGCATTTCTGTCTGCTGCTAGGTCACACTGCTGCCTGCCCCTTGCACTGCCTCCACTCTGATGGGTCACTGCAGCCTGGAAGAGTGATTCCCTCCCCACACTGCCCACCTAAAAGAGCACCAGTGTGTCTTCAGGGGGTTAAAACCAGCTTCCATTTTTTTCCAGTTAGTTTTTATCCACTTATTTTTTAACCTGTTACTTACCTGAAGGCCTGACCCTACAGCTTTGCTTAGGCAGGGTGCTCTGGGACAGGGAGTTTCTGCTGGTACAGGACATTCTGGTTGATACTTGGGTTGTACCAGTGCGGTACTGCTGTCAGCAGTGGTAGTCCTGCCCACTTTGGTAGAGAATGAGTAGCAGCAGGCACAAGCTGAGGCTCCAGAAATTGAATGAGGTGTGAGTAGTTCCCTCCTTAAAGCTTTAGGAGTTAATGTTCTACCATATTAACTGTCCAGATGGGCTTTGCAATGCCCATGACCCTCATGAGCAGGTGTGTGGTGAAACTTGACAGAAGAATTAAAACAATTGAAGAAATAACAATAAAGAAGAAAGGAGCACTTGCCGGGTGCTGTCCCACAGCTCCAGAGTCTGGGTGGTGAGTGGTGCAGTACTTTCAAAAGACTGACAGTTGCATACCAATCTTGTCACAGACTTCTTGAGTGGTGCAGTTACATGAAGATGTGCTTCCACTACAGTAAATCTGGAGGAGCACAGCTGATATTTTGACAGATCAGGTGAAAGGCCTTTTTATTTAAAAAGAGCTAATTTCTGTCATTCTGGCATCCCAAGAAATGAAGCATTCTCAGTCTGAAGCTGAGACTTTTTGTTACTGCATGTGCCTCGATTCTGAATGATCCCTGTTGGTGTCAGTGAGGCCTGGTTTTCAGTGATTTTGGGAGGCTGTTGGGACACCCAGGTGCAGATTGGCACATGGCTGGCTCCTGGGTGACAGAGTTCTGTGCTGGCTTTGCAGAGCAGTGTCCTGCACAGTGGGAATCTCCTGCAGTGGACTTGGTGAGGCCAAGGACACAGATGGGGTTCCTCCCCAGCTGACACCCCTCTGTCCTTCAGGGAATGCACAAAGCAGGAAAGACGTTAAAGGCTGCTTTGGGGGAACTTTTCTCTCCATGGGAACTGACCTAGTTCTTACTTTGAGTTAGCACAAAAAAAATTTGTGCTGGGTTTGATACTATTAGAACTTGAACAGTGTATATACCCACAGTGTCTGAATCAAATTAGACGGGTTTGTTTCCTCTTTTTTTTTTTTTTTTTTTTTTTTTTTGTTGGTCAGAGCAAAAACTCCATTATTTAGCAGCCACTGGTTCTCCTCACTTTAACTGGTAGCTTCAGGAAATCATTCTTTCATTTGATTCACATGCTTTGCATAATTGCGTGTTTTATTTGACCAAATGAAATCTGGGCAGTTTTAGGTCATTAAGAAACAGGGCTGGTTTTGCAAGAAGCTTCCTAAATCTATATCTACAGAAGGAGAAGAACAGATAGAGCCAACACCCCTGTAAAAATAAACCCCAAACCACCCCTGACTCAATCTTTCTGTCCTGTTTATGTAACTCAATGCAGAACTGTTGTTCAGCTGGTTCTACCCTAAATTCCAGAAGGCTTGGTGTTGTTCAGGTTCCTTCAGGGCCTGTCAGGGCCTTCAGTTTGTTTTGTACACAAATCTGTATTCCTGGTCCCTGTTGAAGGTTCAGCTCCAGAGAAAAGGATGCTGATGTCTCACAGCTCTGATTCTTCCTATTTCAAATGGACACTCCTTGTGGAACTGGCACAATGCTCTTGTCCATTTAGTTCAGAGAGCTTGTCAGAGGCTGTACTTGAGCAGCCAGGAACCCCATTCTCACAAAGCTCAGCTGATGCCCTTGGGATCTACTCACTGTGCACACCCACAGTCCAGCCTGCACACCTGGTCACCCTGTACTGTCCATTGACAGAACAGTGGGAGGCACTCCAACCCAAATCCAGAAGCCAGGAGGAGCAGGAGGGAAATCTGGGCTTGGTTAATCTGGTACCATCTCACACACAGGTACACCTTGCCATTTAATGAATAACTTGGGGGATGATTTTGGAGTGTCTAATCACTTAAAACCTAAGGAGGTTGATGGTCTGTGACAGTTTGTTCAGGAGACGCTGAGGGTTTTGGTGAGAATTGAGAAGTGGTGCTGGATGGTATCCTTGAAACAAAGGATGGTATTTTGTGATGAAATCCACTTCAGAGCAGTCTGTGGGGTGGGCATGTTGAACACAATGGATTTATGGTTTGAACCTTACCTGTTTTCTGTGTTGCTGCTGTAACTCCACCACTTTGTGTGATCAGCTTTTTTACCTGATCTGTCTTGCATAGGGCATTGGATCCTAGCTCCAAATGTGACATGCAAGACTAGAATCCCAACTGAGGACACTTTTTAGAAAGAGTACTGCTAGTCAAGTGGAGACTAGAATTCTTCCAGAAGTAATTACCTGTGCATTGACTGGGATGCTGCTGACCAGAGAAGTCTGCTTTGGCACTTCAGAAATGTCTGTAAAAAACAGCGTCTCTGTAAATCCTTTGTGCGCACTGGTCACAGATGAAGCCAGTTCTGGAAGAGCTGATAAATGATGTGATTGTTTTAACCACTCAATGCATATTTACTGTTCAGAGTATTGCTACACAGGTAATTAATAATAGCCAATTCTTGTGTGTGTTTCAGCAGGGGAGGAAGGGCAGGGGCAGGGCTGTTGCACTTCACAACTGCTGCCCTCCAGGGTCGTGTGCCACTGTCACCCCATTTCCCGTGGGAGGAGAGGTGAGGATTTCTACCAGAGTAACTTCATTGTAGAGGTAAAGCTGAGTATAATAAGCAACATTCTGCCTAAAAGCAGATCAGGCATTGCAGAAAGGGGAGCTTTGAATAGGTGTCAGCACTTCCTTCACACTGGGGACAGAGTGGTTTTGAGCAGGGATATAAAGAGCTTTTAGGAGAACCTCCATCCTTGAGTGTACCCAGATAGCAACTGGACAAGACTATGAGCAACCTGATGCATTGTCACAGCTGGTCATGCTCAGTGTGGGGGGATCCTGTATCTATGTTGGGGAGAGGATTGTCCTCTGCCCCTCTACCCCCCTCCACTTACTACAAGCTGATGATAAGCTCAGAAAACTGATAATTTTAGTGCCAACGGGTTTTCTTCCTGGCCAATCAAAACAAACATGCCATGGATAAGGAAAGGAGGGTGCAGACACTTAAGGTAAACACAGAAATGACAATTGCCTTCTGATCCTGAGTGGTGCTGGCTGCAACTGTCTGACATACCTGTGTGTTTGTGTCTGTGTGTCAGGGTCCCTTGGTCACCATCTCCCCCTGTGGGTGTCTGTTCACACGTGGCAGTGCCTCAGTGTGTCTCTGGGTCTTTCAGTGTCCCATGTCTGTATCTCCTGGTATCTATGTGTGCATGTTGTGCTAATACTGCTGTAGCTGCCTGATCTCCATGGCTTCTCAGAGTGATTTTTAATTTTTTTTCCTTTTGCTCCCTCCCCTCCCCCCTCCCCCCACCGTTGACCCAGTGTCACCCCCGGAGCAGAGAGTGACCCCTCTGGTCAGGTCCCTGTGTCCCTGCTGTCCCTCCACGGGATGGCTGCTCTGAGGTCACCTTCTGGCATGGTCCCTGTGGCTGAGCAGCCCCTTTGGAGCTGCAAGAGCACAATCCCCACAGCGACTTTGGAAAGAAACAGCTTCACACAGATAGACGGGCTGGAGACAAACACAGGCTGAGAGTCACTTTTACAAGTTTCTTTATGAAATTAAATGTTGCCCCTGGTTGGTCTGGGGGGAAGATATAGTGCAAGAAGGACTTTGTACATGCTACTGAATTCAGATATCCCTGGATGACCAGACTTTGGTCAGCTACAGCATCAACAAACACTGGATCTCTGAGCTCTGCAGACAGTTAGTGCTCACTCACACTTGAGCTGGAATGAGCCAGTGTCTTCCTTCCACTGTCACAGGATGTCTCCTAATCTAGGGAATTCAGTCAGTATGGCTTCTAACTCTCACTATGGTAAGGCAAATCTTTCTTTTTTGCTAACCAAGGTTTAAATTCATTCTTTTTGGCCATCATTTGAAACTTAGGTACTTAAAGTGAGGTTCTTTATGCTAAGTTTAGGCCTTTATAAAGTGGTTTTCCATTTTTAAAAGTGTCAGTAATACTCCTTGAATTTGAGGGACTGTGGGAGTTTGCATAACAATGACGTTGCAGAGTTGAACAGCAGACTCTGACTTCTGGGAGCTAGGTTTGCAAATATTGACCTTTCTTTAAAAAAAAAAAGAAATTAAACAGACAAAACAGGCATCAAGTTAACAACATCTGACAAGAACAATTACAGACTTACAAAATACACAGTTCTGATTTTTACCATAAATAAACACATTACAAACAATGAGCATTTTCATTGGCCAGGAAATATGGCAGAATGATGGAGAGACGAGAATCTAAAGAATTGAGTATGGTATTAATTAGGCACGTTTTTCTCTAACTTATGTAACTCAAACCCACTAGAGAGATTCTTCCACTTGACTCATGCTGCAGGTTGGCACAGTTTAATGTAGGACACCGTTCAGCGGTGCTGTTGGACTAGAGGGAGGGAGGAGGTCACAGTGCAGTGCTCACTGTGCCCTGTCTGAGTGCCTGCAGAGGCTGCTGAGTTAGCTGGACACGTGTAGGATCATAGCTCTGAGAAATGCAGGGCATGGGGCTGGGCAGAGCAGAAGGGCTCATCCCTCCTCATCATGGACTCTGAACTGTTGTTCTGAGCACGGGGTCCATCAGCTGCCATCCCCTGTGACAGCTGCCAGCCAGCAGTGGTGGGCACAGCAGGAAAGAGTGAGTCCAAGTACAGCTGACAAGCAAACTCCCTGGGCTGCAGCCTGTCCAGCTCCCTGCTGTGTGCTCCTGGAGCTGTGCCTGCTGGGCAGTGCAGGGCTGGCTGTGGCACCGCTGCCCGCGGCTGTGCGAGCGCCCACGGGGCCTCGCCTCGGAGCCAGCGGCTCAGCCAGGCTGCAAAATAAATAGGGAAGGCAGGAGCACGTGTGCCATCCTCTGTAAACACAGGGCTGGATGAGCCTGCCAGGACTGCTGGATAAAGTGCTTTCTCAGAAGGGGTTCAGGCACAAACACGGCTGCCCCTATTTCCGGAAGGGCGTCAGCCTGCTGATGTTCTGCCAGAAGTTCGAGGGCTTGCGCTTGGGCTCTGCCAGCATGAAGACCTGCTGCTGGGGCAGCGCGCTGGGCAGCGTGGGGTGCTTCTGCCGCATCAGGAAGTCGTAGTAGGGCCTGGTGACAGCTGAGAGGAGGAGGAGGAGGAGATGGGAAGCATGTTAATTGAACACAGCTCCTTTCCCCCCACTCTGCTGCCTTCCCCAGTCCCCATTACACCTGCAGGGCTGCACATTGGGTTTGTCTTAGCCTGTGCTACCCTTCCTTTAATTGATCCTTACTTTCAGCAGTGCCTTTTAGGATTAGAGCTCATGTGGAAGGCCCAGAAATGTGCTGTACAACTCTCAGGTGTTCTGCCAGCATGACAGCAGGGCTGGAGAGCTGCAGCTCATGACTGGTGACAAACTTAGCTGCTGCTTTTGGCTGTGCTGGGAGAAGCAGCTGCTGTGCAAGCGGTGCTGGAGCCTGTTCCAGCCTCCTGGGCTGCATGTCTGAGCAGGAATTGTCAGTGCCTGCATGGTGGGCAAGGCTGTCTGTGCAGTCTCCTTTAATGCTGCTCCCCAAGGGCTTTGCTCAGTTGGTGTGGTCTGGCCTCCTTCCAAACTTCCCCCTGTTTGCAGCCAAATCTTATTTCTGATCCTTTTTGACATTTAGCCAAGCTTTCTTTCAGGAGATGTGGCTGGGCTTTAAGTGCTGGCTGGTACCACCAAGAGGAAGTGGTTGCCTCTGTGGGTACAGAGGAAACCAAGCAACACCTCTTCCTCTGAGCAGAGAGAAGGGGAAGGTGGCAACAACAGGGCTGTCTTCAGCCAACTGTGCTTTGGGCACAGGAGCCTGTATTTTGCTTGACTTCACTCTCCCCTGGCTGCTGCTAATTGTGCTTGTCTCAGGTTGAATGAAGAGCTCTGCTCAAGCATGATACCCACCCCTGGCACTCTGCCCAAGGTGCAGGGCTCAGAGCATCTTCCACAGGCACAACTGCCCAGCAGAACAGTCCCTGCTGCAGTGACCCCTGTGGCCCTCTGCACTATGGGGATTGCTGCAGAACTTGCCTTCTGCCAAAGGCAATGCCACACTGCTGGGAAAGCCTGGCTCCTAGGGAGAGGCTGTGCACTGGCCTTGGAGCAGAAGCTGCTGGGTTTTGGCTGAGAGCTGATTATTTGCAAAGTGACTCTGCTGGAGTTAGGAATAGTCTCCTGACTCCAGCCATCTGAATCTGCCAGGAAGTGGAGTGCAAATTGCCACCATCTGGCCTTCTCAAGAGTTTGTTAATACCACTTCATTGAAACCTCTCCCATGTAGTAAATACAGAGCCACCCCCACTCTCAAACTGTTCCTGTGTTCAGGTGTGACTCACCCTTGGGCTTCCCAGCATGGTGCTGCTTGCTGGCATTCAGCATTGCCTGCTTTTTCTGCACCTCTGTGATGGAAAAACCTGGAAGATAAAAGCAGATTTCTGTCATCATTTGGTACCCCAGGAGAAGACAGGGGTAGGCAAATGCCTGAGATAAGAGGCCACAGTTACTGCCAGGATTGGGGGGGCACAGCTCACTCTGTGCTGCACAAACCCCCCAGGCAGGGTTTGCTGCCTGCCCCTCAGCCCATGCTGCACTGGGGGAGAAGCCAGTTCAGGCCAGTAGAGGCTGAAATCTTTCAGATCACACTCGGCTGAGTTAAGAATTTGGACAAAACAACACAAACCCTGTTGTACAGTGAGAACCCTTGACTGAACCTGTTCTATATTGTTCTGACCCTGTATGTAATGTATTGACTATTTTGTCAGCCCTGCTTGAACTCCTTAAGACACATCAACCTCTCTGAGGACAAACTGCAGTGATGGTTTATGGTGGTTTGCAGTTTTTCAATTGCACAGAATTCATTCAGAGTGTGTAATTCAGCAGCCCAGAGCTGCCCTGGAGCATGGACTGGCTTCCCCATCCTTTCACTGCTCAGACACTAGCCAATGGGTAAAAAAAGATGAAAAAACAAAAAAAAATTATTAAGAAAAAAAAAGGTTTAGAAAAAACAACAATCTCCCAGCATTGCTTTTTCCATACCTGTCTCCTGGTCAAGCTGCACCTGCCTCCTTTCATTCTCAAACGCCTTCAGCCAGCGCTGTTTCTGCTCAGGCTTTTTTGCACAGAATAAATGAACTTCCTCAGTGTCTCTGCAGTACAGCTTAAATGCATTTTTCACACTGATATTAAAGTCCTTGTCTTTCCCATCTTCCACATCCAGTATTTCCATGTCATCCATGTTGATCCGACTCTTGTAGTACAAGATGTCCCTGCGCAGAAGGTCCTGCAAGAGAGATCACAACAGATGTTGCTGTTCCTTGGATATGATGGAGTATTTAACCTTCCTGGTATCATTTCAGTCTGTAAAAGAAATTAATCCTGGATTTGAGCCTGTGGAACTGCAGAGTGCTGAGCTGCTGTGGGCACTGTTGGGAACTGTATGGCTTGTTCTGGCACTGGGGTCAGGACAGGCTGGTGTCTGTGTTGGGGCCTTTCTGCTGCCCTGAAGTTTGGGTATTACACATGATCCCAAATCCTCATTTAGCCTCTGACAGAAAATACTATTCGAGTCCTTAAGTTCCAGTTAAAAAACAAAAATAATACTAATTAGCTCTTGGCTTTTTGTTGACAATGAAAAGTAACTTTGAGAACAGTGATTTTCATGCCAAGTCACCTGGAGCTACCTGCGTGCTGTAGAATATGCAAAAAATAATTGGCACATTCAGTTCTGAAATTCCATTCATTGGCTCCAAGAGGGAAGATTTCTTTTATTACTCAGCTTATGAAAAACAGCATGAGCTGTACCTAAAAACTTACATGTGCTCTTAGCATGGCCTGATTGACTGCCAAGGGCCACAGCTGTTCATCAAATCTGCAGTTTTTTCTGAATACAGCACTAAGGTGGCAGTTCAGTTGAAGAACAAGGTAGTTAAAAGAACTTGTGTGACAATACTCATAGCTGAGTTGTATAGAATGGCCCCACAGTAACCCCAGAAGCAGTACAGTGCTTCTTTTGCTGTGAGAATTAGGCCAGTAGCTGATTGCTGTGCTCAGGTGCACAGAACACCCCAGGACCTCAGAGAAAAGACTGCAAAGAATGCACAGAGAATTCTCAAACCATGAGGCCAGGAAGAATTAGGGAAACAAAGGGCTGGAGAGGGAGCTCACTTAAATCCATCAGCACAGCGGTAGCCAGCATTCATGGGTTACCTTCTTGCAGCAGACAAGCTGGTGATCAAAGAGGAAGAACATCCTCTGTTGGCTCTTGGCTTGAGGGTGGGAGATTTTGGCTAATTCCCCAGAATAGATGAGTTCTGAGCTTCTGACTAGGACATCTTCTCCCTGAGAACAGCACAAAGAACAGGTTGGTCTCAGCCTCATCTGAAAGTGGGAGCCTGAATTCCTGCTGACAGAACTCATATGGGAATGAGAGAGAGCCTCTGTGCTTGAGGACAGTCCTTGGCACCTCAGGGAGACACTGTGCTCTTGGCACCCAGGGAATGGGAAATTAATTTGATTAGAACAACAGCATGTCAAGTATTTTTAAATCTCCTTTTTCCAGGGAGTCTACTCAGGAAAGCTGCTCCAGCCCAGACAGAAAGGAGGCACATAAGCAGGGAGCTAAGAATTTAGCCTGACATCCGTGGGCACGGAGACAGTGTGGGTTTATTGAGTCTAGGATTTAGAAAATTAGTATTTTGGTTCTTTTATCTAGCAGTTTTTTAAAATGAGTCTACAGGGAACCTTGGTTTCCTCTGTCACTATGCCAGAACTTGCCTTTCTGCAACCTGGCTTATTAAGAATTAAGGGGCAATTCTGCTCATCTTGAGAGTTTGAAGTCACTCAAGATAAAATGGGGGGCAAGAGAAAAATAATAGAATTTCACTAACCTACATGCTGATTTCCTTCTGCAAGGAAAAACAAGGAAGCAAAACTCTAAGGAACATGCAAAGGCAGCTGGTCTAGGCAGGTTATGTGCCAGACCTGCTCAGCTGAACTAAAAGATCATAACTGTTACATAGACAATAAGACTCTCCACAAAGATGGGCAGAGAGCTGAGGTGGGGCTGGACAGTGAGATGTCCCTGTAGGGAGAAGCTGCTGGTGGAATTGCTTGGGCAGGTGTCCCCACCTCCCAGTCCTCTATGGAGCTCTGCCACTGAGCGATCTTGTCGATGTTCTCCAGGCGCCGCTTCCTCTCGTTGATGAGCCGAGCCACGTTCTTCATGGCGTTCAGGGCAGCCTCCACATCCTTGAAATCCCTGGGGACACACAGAGGCATTAGGCTGGGCAGACTGGCACATGGGTGCTGTACCCACACTCCAGAGGAAAGCAGCCTGGCACAGAGCTGGGGATGGAACCAGGAGTTCCAGTTCCTGTTCTGTGCTGGGATCAGACACCTGCTCCTGTGGCAGCTTCTCGGACACTCGCTGGTTTGGAGGCACAGATTACGCTCTGGTAACAAATCTAGGCCACCTCTTGAGAAGGGAAAGGGGTAAGTAATCAAATTTAGCTACAGAGTTGTAAATACAAATTGTTGGAAGAACCTCCAGGTTCTCATTTCCTTCTGCAGCATAATACAACGTATTCACAATGCTGCTGTTCCATGAGGGACTGGTCTGTGGTGCAGAGGTGAAGCAGTTCGACAGTAACTGGTTTGTTTCAAACAGGAGCTGAGGGTTATCTGGCAGGGTAGGACAGAGGCTGCCCTCCCCCACACACCATCTGTGGCCACCAGCTACTTCTGCTGAGTTCAGAGCTGAGCTGCACAACTTGGCTCCAAGGCAACTCTCTAAACATCTGTGCACTTCCTTAAGGAGCTTTCTGCTCCGAGGTCAGCTTCAGACAACATGCTTAGGGATTTAACAAGACACGCTTAAAACCATTCTGGGAAGCACCAGGGCTGCAATTAGGAAGGTGAAATTAAGTCAAACCACAATGGACCAATACCAACAGTTTCATACAGATTTTTTCATGCTTTCAGATACTTAATTAAGCAGCATTCATTTGAGCCAAAGGCAGTGCCTTCACCCTGAAAGTGAGCCAAGGATTTGGAGCTTTTGGCACTGGAGCTTTTGGCTTGACTGCTGCAGGGCACTGGTGAAGTTTAGCTGTATGGACATTTTGGGATATATTCAACCAATGTTTTGGAGGCAAAGTTCTCACCACCATCACAAACATGTATGTATGTGCTGGTGTCACAGTTACATGAGCCAAATAAAATAGAAAAGGGCCATTATAAAGTGGACCTTGTAACTGTTGATCTGTGACAGGAAAGCTCAGTGCTGCTGTAGTGGATAATTATGTATTTGACATAAATATACTTTTTTTCCTGGTTTCTGTGAGGTAACCTGTAAGAATTGTATAAGCTGTAAGATCCAGCAGGCGCCCATTCCATGAGAGCAGCCTGGCTCCTTCCCTCCCCACTCACTGTCCTACCTGTGCTGGGGGTTGGTGTACTTGAGCAGCTCTGCCAGCTGCAGGGGGTATTTGCAGATTTTCTGCACGGGGGTGAGCAGGAAACCATCCAGGGAGATGTCAATCATCTTCTGCAGCAGCCGGCAGGCCTCGAAGAAGTAAACGTACTTATTGACCTTGGTGAGGCGCGACAGCTCCATGCACGCGTTGGGGTGGTTGTTGCAGTACTCAGAGTAGATCTGGAACTCTGTTTGCTGCAAGGGACAGTGTGTTTCTGGTTAATGGTATGCTCTGCCCAAATTATGTCCTCCTACCCACCTTATCAAATTACCTGAATTACCTGGCAATCCTATTTTGTGCCAACCCCCTGCTTGGAATTTCCATTTGGAAGTCCCCTAAAAACTGGATGTCTCATTAGTCCATGTGACCCAATTTCCCCCCTACCTCCCTCATTGGATAATGCCTTTATGAACCCTACCCTTTACTCCTCCTCAGAATTTCTCCAATTTGCTGATGGTTTGTATCTTCCCCATGAACCTCCCCCATATTTCAGCCATTGCACCCTGGCATTTTTGTCTTTTGCCCCCAAATTCCCCAGAGGAATAAATCTTCTTTTATCCTATGCAAAAGACCTCCCCCTCCTCCTTGCTCCCTTAGAACACAAACTGACAGTAAGAGGCTGTAGAGAAATTGCTCTAGCCACATTTGAGGTATCTGCTCAGGGTGTGACCCACCCACAGGTGAGTGCAGCTCTGGCCCCTGCAACAGGACAGGGAGGCATTCACTGCCCATGGTCCTCAGGCACACCCTAGCACAGGCTCCTGTGGGTGTTTGTGATTTGTATCCTGTCCGTGGAACTGCTCTGTGATTTGTATCCTCCCCAGGCTCTCAAGCACAGAGACCTAAAGCTGGGGCAGGGTGTCTTGTAGCTTCAGCACCTGCAGCTCATGTGAGAGACCCAGACATTGCCACATATTCTGGTCTGGGCCCAGCTGGATGCTTTTAGTGCCCACACCAGCCACAGCTGGTCCTGCACTGACCTGAAAACACCATCACTGCAAACTCGTCTGCTCAAGATTTTATAATCTTCCTATAGTTAATATAAAGTACATTGTATTTTGTTACTGACTTTATGTAAAACCTATAAATAGGTTTTTCCTACCTATTTCCAAGGCTGGAATTGTTTTTGGTAAGACTCAAATATTGCTCCAATTAACCAGCTGAGGAAAGCCCAACCACTCCCCACTTCTCACAGAAATATCCTATAGCTCTTGTGGCTGTGGAAGGAGCATTTTCAAAGCACCTTATCTTCTGAACACTATAATGCCAGAGGATTATGAATCTACCCAGCTACCCTTTTCCCATGAAGTCAAACCTAATTCCATACTTCCTACATTTTCCCTGATGTACCAAGGTCTGGCAGTGGCTACAGAGTTTTGTGTGTGTGTGCATTGTTATGTTACTTACATATTCCAAGAAGCATGAGCCAACCTCACTCAAATGTGGGTGGTCTTTGTTAAATTTCTTCTCTAGTGATTTAACAAATTTCTTCTGGCACCTGTAGATGTCCTCAATATTCCCAAAGATGATCTTGAGCTGCTCTTCAGTAAACATGTCTGCTCTCTTGCGGCACTGCTTAATGTAGCCCTAGGAGAAAACCAAATTGGAAAGCTTCCTGGGCATCTGCTCTGTGGCAACAGAAAGCCCCAAGGACTGCAGTCAGGTGTACACAAGGTCCCTGGATTCCTTTCCTGCAGAGATGTACTCATCTTTAACTATTATTTCCTCTAATGTTACCCTAAATACGGTACAAACAGAAGCTGCCACAGACTCATGGCAGCCCCGGGTGATGCTGCAGCCCATACCTGAAGGAGTCACAGAGCTGCCTTCTCTTGCTGAAAAAGCCTTGATGTGTCTGCAGGCAATGGGGTGCTCTGACCCAGCACTGCTGGATTCAGACCAGCTAAGTCCAGTTTTGGATCTGGTTTGGGAGCCTGTGTGAGGAGCTGCCCAGCTGACTCCAGGCAGAGGAGAGCTGCAAGGGGTGGGGGGACACTGCAGCAGGAGAGGTTTGTTTGTAAGTGTGAGCTGTTTGCCCCAGCTGCCTCTGCTGGGAGCCACTACACTTCTGTGCCACTGCAGAGGAGAATTATGTCCCTGCAAATATTCCAACTGCCTCCACTCCCCCAGTGTACATGATGGATCTCCTTTAGAAGAGGTGTCACAATATTCACCATATTTGACAGTAAAGGACCCAATTGGCTGAGCATCCCCCAGTTGTTTTGATCTGAGCATGATTTGCCTGAAGGCTGGAGTTGCTGATTATATTACCCCAGAACATATATTAGAGAGGACAGCAGTGCTAGACATTTACTTTTCTCTGGCTTGGGAAATTCAATTAATTCCATTTAATCAGAGCACAAGTGAGTGCTCCAAATGCAGAAGCATTTGGGATTTTGCTGTAATGAATTGTCTTCTGTTTTCTGAGCATATAATGGCATTCAGCAGAACTGGTGAAAATCCAGTCTCATTTTCAGAAAAGTTACCTGCTTAGGGTCCCTTTCTGGGCAAGAATGGGACATAGTCCATTATCCTTCAGACAAGTTCTCACAGCCCCTTCCCCATTTATTCCTTACCTCACAAATGTCCTTCAGGTGCTTGATGTAGTCTCTCTCTGTGCTTATGATCTCATTGATGACATTGGTCCTCATTTGGTCTTTGGTGGTCTGGCCCATCCCAAAGCGTCGGGAATCGTCCTCTTTGCCCCCCTCCACCTTCAGGGGATAATCTTCCATGGGCTCATCCTGGTTTACTCGCAGCTGTGCGGGCACACAAGATGTTCACCGCTTGTATTGCTGAGCACAGCTCTGGCAAGGAAGTTTGGGGCAGCCGATTGGATGGCAGGCAAGGACTGAGCTGGGACAAGGTGTGAAGAGGGTATGTGTATTGCCTGGAAACATTTTCCCCTGGGGAAGCTGAGGCCAGACAGTCACTTTGGGGAGGCCACACGGCAGCTGTTCCCACCCTGACATGGGTGGTTTCAAGCAGCCATTTCTTGATAATATGGAATACATAACAAATCAGGACAAAAATGGTTTAGCAAGAGGAATTTTCTTAAATATTTGAAGGAACACTTCAGGAGGGAGAGGAGAACCAGTAAATGGTTGGGTTTTTATCTACTTTATTGTTCCCATAGTGTCGGTAACAGATGGCCCCTCGGTACCTGCTTCCCCAGGATTATTTAGAGTTGATTGCTAAAGGGAGAGCAGCCGCAGCTGCCTGTGGCACTAAGGCAGGAGAAAGGGCAGTGGCCGCAGGGCTGTGTGGCACTCTCGGTCCCCATCAGATGGCAGCACAGCACAGACACGAGCCCCGGGCTGGAGCCGCCCGTGCTGCTCACCCTGCCCTGCAGCACCGAGCTACAGCCGGCTCGGAATCGGAATCGGGCTTTTCACTGAGAGCTCGCTTCTCTGGGCACTGCTGCAGCTCTCGGAGTGCCCGTGCGAATACTTTGTACATGACTCAAAGGATCCGTCCCAGCACAGAGAAGTGAAAGATAGGAAGTTAAACCACACAAAATTATCGGAATTTTTAGTACAGTGACACAGAACTGCTTTAAACTTTTAATGTGGTTTCTTCTAGGCTTTATGACTTACCACCTGATACAAATATAAAAAACAATGCATACCCCTCCCTTGTCAGCTCAGGCACAGATTAATTTACTCACTGCTGAAGCCCTCCAGATCTGCAGTCCTGGTTCTCCTTCACTGTGAGCAGGACATCGGTGACAAACTCAGACCCTGAAACTCGTGTGGAGTGACAGAGGCTTGCAGTGTGACCCAAGCCTCCAGACATACCAGCCCTCCCTGTAGTGAGCTGGAGAGCCAGTGGTAATTAGCAGGAAATCTTTGGATGCTTGAGTAAGTGTTGTGATTCCTCTGCTAAAAGAATTTCTTATTCTGCATCCCTAATGCCTAGTACTAGTCTGCTTTATTCTAAGATAATATGAAAAGTTTTTGCCAGCCAGGACAATTCAACTTATCAGTAACATGAAAGAAAAAATTTCTGTGTTTTCATTGCAAAAAAAAAAAAAAAAAAAAAAAAAGCATTGATGAAGTCTTGGTAATCTTACTTGCAAAACATTCCACTGTTTGTAATAATTATCCAGCTGAGACGTCTCCTGCAATCTATAACAAAACACCTCAAAACTGCCCCACTTCTCCAAGGACTTTTGCTACAAACACCAGATTGACCTCGTGTCACCTCCTTTCATGCTTCACCTGGTTGTAGGTCACTTGTGATCTGAAGTGACCTGGATAAAGAGTTAAAGGGCTGACAATCTCTGCCTTTAGGCACCTAATTGCCTTTGCAGCGCTGAGGAGCCTGCCCCGAGGTGGTGAAAGCTGTCAGACACCCACAGTCACAGTCAGGGAAAGGACAAAAGCCTTTCTCCTCTCAGCAGGACAGGGAGCACAGCATTACCACCCTCCCACACTCCCGGGTCCCCCCTGCTTGCCCTGTGTTTCAGAAAGCTCTGCTGGAAATGAAGCCTCTGCAGTGTGCAGAGACTGTCTGGGCTGCTGTGCACAGCTCTTCTGGGTGGGCTTTGTAGCTGGCACCAGGGTACAAGCACAGAGTGTCTCAGATAGCCCAGATGACTGCCAAGACATTTCTTGTGTTTTTCTCCTCCTTTTTTAGTGCCTGGCATACAGTGCTGTGTGGCAGCCCAGGAGCTCGGTGGGCAGAGGAGGTGCCTGTGTCAGTCAGGTGGGTGCATCCTTTGGCTGTGGCACTGCCCTGGCCCAGCACCAGCTGCAGAGGGGTGCCTTTGGTGCCATGCTCATCTCTGCTATCTAAGGGGACACTGGAGTGAAGATCTCTGCCAGCTGCAGCAGGGATTCCTCCAAGAGGGTGTTGCTTGCTCCTGGAGGCAGATGCCATGTGCTTGTGCACAAACCAGCCAATGTACAGATGGGTAAGCAGGAGCCAGGCTGCAAACCAGCAAACAGGGCAGCTCCCCAGCTGGCACAGCTCGGCTCAGCTCTGCTCCAGTCTGGAGCTGAACCCTTTGCCTTGATTTACTCATGTAGAGGGAGATCTCCACACTGAGTCCTCTCTCAGCCAGAACACCCTGCCCTGTGGCTGCCTGTAGAGGAATGCTAACAAGACACGCTGAACCATCTCTAGCAGTGAAAGTCCTTAGGAGTCAGCACAGAACATTGAAACTGGAGGAGAAGAACAAACACCTGGCGCTAACAGAGAGGGCACAAAGAAAGACCGAGATCTTACCCGTACAAAGCTGGCTGGAAACCAGCCCTCACTGTCCAGGATCCTTCCCCACCACCACTCCTTGTTGGTGGCATCCATTACTTCGATGACATCGCCAGCCTTGAATCCCAGCTCCTGGTCATCCATGGTGACGTGGTCCCAGAGCGCCTCTGCGTACACCACGCTGCCATCGCTGATGAGCTGTGGGCAGAGCAGTCACACTGTCAGTCCCTGCATGCAGAGCACCCTGTGCCAGCCTGGCTGCAGCCCTGGCACTGCTGAGCCACACGTGCTGCCAGCTCTGTGCCCCCATGAGCAATGGGGAGTTGGTGCAAGGCTGGCAGCTGCTTTGCCTGATCCTGCTCTCAGCAGCATTTATTCAGAATCACTTGCACACACTACATTTACTATGATAAAAACATAAATTCTGGTATTTCACACTGCAGGCTTTGCCTCAGCCAGTAAACAAGGCTCAGTGGTACCTTGTTTGTGGAGGATGCTCTGGTGCTGCCAGGGCAGCTCTGCTTTGGGAAACCTTGAAATAAAACCTTGAGCATCAATATTTAGAGACATACTTCAGAGCAGAAAGCATTTGGAGGCCTCAGAGCTGCTCTCGAGTGGGTAGAGCCTGAAGCCTTTAAGGTAGTTAAACATAGAACTTAAGATGCTTAAAACAAGACTCCTGGAGAGTTTTAAGCAATGATACTAAGAAATAAGAGTTATTTACCACATGTCCCATAGAGGCCCTAGTCCAGGAAAAACAGGAGCCCCAACAATTAAAAAACCCAAACCAAAACTGAAGCCCATGTGGCTGGAAGCTGCTGGGGGCTCCTGAGCACAGTGAAGCTGTGCCTGGTGCCATTGTGTTCACAGCTCAGCTGTGGGGTAGCCAGGTACCACTTGGGTGCTGTTGCAGTGCTCTGTGGGCTGGTCCTGCTGGCCACCACAGCAGGGCTGCCTGATGCCACTGGGTTATCAGGTCAGAGTCTCCCTTGGATTTCAACAGCTACAGAGTACACACACAGAGTTCCCAGGGCCTGAGTGCCCCTGGGACTGTCTGAACACCAGAGATTTTCCTGAGAACATGGAGTGCATACTGGAGTTCTGCTAAAATGGACTTGGCCATTGTGGAGTGGCAGTGAAGGCCTGTTTTTCTCCAGGAAAATGCTGCAGTGATGAATTACAGGAAGACAACAGGGGGACAGTCTGTGAGGTACACAGGAGAAAAGAAAAGCTTTAGGAAAGCCACTGTCCCTGGTGGGTGTCCCAGCACTGCAGCAGTGTCACCACAGCACACAGGGCACGGGCCACCCACGCCCCTTGGGCTGCTCAGTCACCCAGAGTCATCCCCTGCTCTGGGTTACTGCTTCTGCCTCCCCACAAAGGAGAGAGATGCACATTGGAGAAGAATGTCAGGATAATTGTGAGCTGAGTAGATCAGAAAAGGGTTAACCAGGCATTTGAAAGAAAATTGAAATGCAGTCTGCCTTTGGATAGCAAATGCCCCTTCACTGAACCAGAAAGAGCTTAATGCAGTGTTTCCATTGTGACAAAAATAACAGGATGATGGGGAAGCAGAGGGTGAGAGATTCCCACTTATCTACACAGGCAGTGTGTAGCCAGAGCTAGGTGGGATGCAGTGCAGTGATGTGTATCTCTGTGAGAGCAGGGCATGGATCCAGGGGGCAGCACCTGGCCAGCCTTGTGGAGGGAGCTGATTAAGTACTCTGATCTCCCTCTCAGTGCTGGGCACTCACCTGCACTCAGGTCACAGCAGCTGCTGAGTTACACATTCCTGTGGGAAGGGATGGCTGTTGCTCAGGAAATGGCAGAAGCTGCTAAACCTTTGGAAGAGTGGCATCCAGCAGGCTTTTCAACATCCAAACTGTGACCAGCACATAGAGACATCTATTTTGTCTGTTTCTCAGACAAAATACCTTCTCTCTGTGCTTAAATATGCCAGCCTGGATCAGTGCTCTGAGTGTGATGTGCAGGCTGTGCACACACCATGACCATTACCACAGACAGACTAAGTGGGCTTCCTCCAGTACTGAGCTGATCACACAAACACAGCCCTGGTGATGTGAAGGCATTAATACCACACAGTACCACGCTGTCACATCCTGGTAAAGTGATGAGAAGACAGGATACCTAGCCTGACCTGGCATTAACAGCACATAGGGCTGATACACTCAGCTCACAGAGACACATGGTTCTACTCAGAGTCACTGAGAGCCATGGAGTTGAGAAGAGAATCCTCAGCTGCTATTTTAATCCATCTATTAATATTAATACCTTACATTTTCTCTATTCAGCAACAGCCATACTGTGGATATGATTTGCAAAATAAAGGAAGTCACAACTGTGGCATCACCACAAGGCAGGCAAGACACTGCCAGTTCTCATGCAAAGAAATAAATAAAATATTCCTGAACAACAGGCCAGGATTTGTTTAACTGACAACACACGTCATGCTTCTGGGAAGGAATAATATATATGGAATAAAGCATGAAATAAAGAGCAAAAAAAATTCATCTGTTCTTGGGATTGTCTCAATCAATGTAATAGCAGCACTCAGCACACCTTCACATGTTCAGCTGACAGGCTCTCCCTGGTCCCCCCCATCCCTGCTTCCTCCTGTGCTGGTACCCTGGGGTGGGCAGGGGCAGACCTGGATGCTGAGCAGTGCTCGGTGATCACTGTGGGCAGGGCTCTGCTGCTCTCTGCCCCCATTCAGGCTGTGCCTTGTACTCTTATTTCCCACTGTTTCCAGCCCAGCTCCTGGTCTGACACAAAAATACCCAGTACACCCAGTCAAACAGCCCTTCCCAGAGCAGGTGCTGCTAGGGAGCTCAGAGCCAGGGCTGCCATTTCCATGGCACAGGAGCACCTGGGTGCCACATGTCACTGCAGCAAGGAGAGCTGCCCCATGCCCCTGGGGACAGAGGGACAGGACTCTCCCTACCCCAGCAGGGATAAAACACACCAGTAGGTAAAAGGGTTTTGGCAAAAAGTGTTGGAGGTGGCACCATCAACAGGCTCTGCTTGGGGAGCTGCCTGGCTTCCAGAGGGAAGGGAATTCTCACCACTGCCAAACACCACCTCAGCTCACCACACTTTGATCTTTGCAATTAAAGCAACGTTTGAAAAACAACTAATAATTTCCATATTAAACAACATTTATGTCCTGTTTTTGTAAGGTCAAGGACAACTCAGTACATGTTCTTTAAGAGGTTCAAACAAGTGTACAGCAGAGAAAAGTTAGAGAATGCAAACCAGCCACCTCACAGCTGCTCTAGCTCCTGCAGCTGGCAGTGGGGAAAACAATCAGAAATCAACTTTATTTCTTTGTTTATAAAAACATTTAACTTTGCAGACAGCAGCATTTGCAACCCAAAGGCAGCACTAGCCCAGATGCTTTGAATTTGAAAATTGAGGGCAGCTCTGTACCTGCCCTGGCCCTTCTGTGTCCCAGTGCAGCCCCAGGCTCCTGTCCCAGCCCTCCCTGCTGTGAGGGAAGGCACTGGGATGATGCCTTGGGGTGGCTCCCTAGAACAGAGGCTGGACAAGGTTAAGAGAATAAAGTGGGGATTTATTAAAGGCCTTCAATAGATACACCTGGGGCAGTCAGAAACCTCAGAGGCTACACCCAAAATGGACAATGGTCATGAGTTTTTCAGATATAAGATATAAGATATATGATATAAGATATATAAGATACAAGATATAAGACAGATATAAGATCTAAGTTTGCTCCATTTACATGTCAGGGATTAATCTTCCAATGACAGCTTCAGGTAATGAAGTCATTTACCCCCAGTTTACTCCCCACAATTCACTTTTGTTTGTACTTTTCTGAGGCACCTGTAGGGTGTCCTTGGCTCTCAGGCCCAGAGGGATTGTTTTGTCTGACCAAAATGTGAAGACAGTAACTCACACTCTATTTGGAGTTCTGCACTAATGCAGTAAAGGATTTGAAAAACACAAAGGCTAAAATCCTAAGGCATCAGGACAGCTCCTCCTGTGGCACAGACTGGGGGGAAGGTTGATGCATGGCTCCTCCAAGCAGTGCCTACACAGAGGCTGCCAAGGATGAGACACGGCCAGGGCTGCTGCCCCAAATTAAGGGAATTAGGGGTGGGCAAACAGATCTGGCATGTCAAGGCCCATTCCATGGCTTGTTGGCATTGCAGCTCCTTGGTCTCTGTCTGTCTCAGGCTGGACACCTTGACACAATTACCTTGTATGTCCTGGTCTCGTTCAGACAGCACCTCCAGGCAATATTAACAGAGATAGATCTCAGCAATTTACAGAAGGAGGGGTGAAGATGCCTTTAGGAAATATTTATCTTTGAGCCACTTGTTTCTATCTGAATAAAATTTGAATAGCTTTCTCTTGACAATGCCAAATACACTGGATCATGCAGAGCCGAAAAACCCAGGAACATCAAAAGAGCTGGGAAAAGGGAAGATCAGGGAGAAGGTGCCAATAGAATGGAATTTATTTTTCAGCTGTGACCCTAAAACAGACATGTCCCACAAAGAACACCTGAATCCAGCCTTTCCTGGTGAGCTGAAATGGTTGCCATGAAGCCTGTGCTCATTGCCTGACCCCCCAAACTTGTGTGTAACAGACTGAAGCTGAACTGGTCCAGCACACCAAACATCCAAGCCCTGCAGCAGTCCTGACCCCAAGGCAAAGCCCTCCCACACTTCCAGTTCTTTCAGCAGTCACTTTGCTTCCAGATCTTCTCCTCTGCCCCTCTCATGCAAGGTGCAGCAGAGGAGTGGAAAGAAGATTACTTACACACATGCCCAAAGTTATGCTTCATTCACACAAATACTTACTTTCTCTGAACATGGGTAGAAGCCTAAACTGGCCTCTGCCTTGAACTGAAACCATAGGATAGTTTCAAAATTGTCCTGACAGCTTGCTCTTGCTTCCTCTCAAAACTTTTAGCATCACTGTCTAACAATGGACAACAGAGATTAAATTTTATCTCACAGAGATTCTGTCATCTGAGCAGCAGGCACTGAGTCTGAATGAGTTATGTGGATTGGCTTTCAGAGCATCTCCCCTCGTGGGGAGACAGGCACCCCAGGGAAGGGCTCATCTTCAGCATCTCTCTCAGCATGATGAGCTAACCAAGCCCCTGGGGTTCCTGTCTCCCCTCACTGCCAGGCAGGAATTTGGGCTGGTTCTGCTAGACTGGGCTTGCTTCTGCCTGGCTGCAGGGTGCCAGAAGCACCAGCACAGCCCTGCAGCCACAGCAAACCCCTCAGTGCTCCTGCTGCTGCTCTGCCCACACGTGCCAGGGCAGCACAAGCCCTCCCTGCAGTGTGGCAGTGGGCACATGTCCCCACGTGGGCAGTGCTCGTGTCACTGCTTCATTCACAGGCCCACACACTGTGCCCCCAGTCAAGCCATGCCCTTGGCATTTGTTGCCCTTTTCCCTGCACTGTAAGCTGCATATTTTCCAGATTATTTTTGAGACTGATTAAGGATACTGGAGGACTCTTGAGCATTTTCTGAGCACTGTAGATCTCCATTCAAAATATTTTAATTTGACAGTGATTCTCTGTAACAAATCTAAAATATCAGTCAACAAAGATCTTAATCTAGCTAAGAGTGCTACACTGATATTCCACAGTGCTGCTTTTTTAATCAGTGTCTGTAGTTAAACTCCTCATGTGACATTTAGTACAGCTGCCTCCATTTACCAAACATTCAAAATTTGTCATCACATTTATTTGGTAAGAACTATTTTCCACAAAACCATTCTGACTGGCATTAATTACATTATTCCCTTTTATTTATATCATCTGAGTCCTGATTCCCCCTCAGAAGTGATATAAACAGATGGGAAGAGGAGGAGGGTCCCCCTGCAGCAGGCAAGGAGAGGCTCTGAGGTCTCCCTTTATCCAGAGCTGCAGGAGGAGGGAAGAGCCCTTGTGGGAAGTGGAGGAGGCAGAGCTGGGTTTCATGTTGAGTGAAGCTGTGTGTGAAGGGTTTGGAGTGAGAAGCCTGCTGGGGTGCATGTCCCCTGGGTGCCATTAAATGTCACCCTTCAAACCCCAGAGTGATGCAAGAACCTCCCAGTTCCTCACCTAAAATGTGGGAGCTGATTATTACAACGCAAAAGAAAACAACTTGAAAATTGCTTTCAACCCTTTTCACTTTTGGCTGAAATAACTCAGGAAAGCTCTCCTGAAGGAGTGGGGACAGCCACCTGTAGCTGAGGACACCAAAATCACCTGGACCCTGTCAGTGCCCACAGGACTCCAACCATCACTATCCCATGGGCTGTCTGTCAGGGGACTCTGCTCATTTGGAGAATTAAGATCCCTAATTTTTGGCATAAGGAAAAGCCAGGAGCAAAGCTCTTCTCAAGCCTCTCAGTAACTCTGCAACAGGTTCTTTGTGTCACATTTTACAGCTGCACATTGCAGTTGCTGGTAAATGTACAGGGAGTAAAGCTGTAGAGCAGTTTCCATTTTAACCTGTCAAACAATTTTCCAGAGGACATTTGTTGAAACTTCTGTATATAACAGGTTTATTTTCTGCTTTAAGTGAAATGTATTTTCATTCTTTCTAAACAAGTAGATACAATGCTGAGTGACAGGGTGACAAAATGGCAACAGAAATTCTATGCTGACCAATGTAACACACACAATATCTAACACAGGTCACTGACTAAATGAGCTGTTCCTCAGAAAGGTCTTGCAGACCCATTTAAGAAAAATTCAGCCCTCTCCATCAGGGTCAGAAGCCCAAATATCAGGAATGACTCAGAAAGAGAGAAGAGAACTCAGCAAGGCACAAAGAGCAGCATGAATCAAACGTGGGAAGAGTTTCTAGGGCAGCACAAGCTAAACAGACTTGAAGCTGCAACAGAGACAGCTGGATGGAGGGTGGCCATGAGCTGGAGGCTCACAAAAAGGTTATTTCTAATCCAGGCTGCTGAGTGCCCAGTGAAACCAGCAGGCAAGAAGCTCAGGACAAAAGCAGGACCTTTCCCCTGTGGTGCATCACTAAGCTGTGCCACAGGGAGCCCCACAGCCCAACACAGAGGTGGTTTTAAAAAAGATTAAGCAAATGTGTGTCCTTCAAGGACATTTAAACACATCCTGTCTGGATACAGCCCATCAAGGACCTTAAACACACCTGGAAAGGCACACAGGGTGAAGAGCCAGGCCATATCTGCCTCTGCTCCTGAGCAGGTACCCAAGACTCAGGTGGAAGTGTCACTGGCTGGCCCTGCAGACCTGGGCATTAGGTGGTAAAATTTCTCTCACAGAGCATTAGGACATTAAGGTAGCAAAAAGCACAGAAGGAAAGAAACGCTGACTGCTTGTATTACCCACAGATACTTCTTAAAAACAACAAGCCATGAAAATGCAAACCTGGCAGGCACAGCTCCATCCCTGAGGTGCAGCAGCACTGTCACTCAGGTGGAAAATTAGCAGTTGCCAACACAGTAATTACAGGGACATTGGGATGTCCCCTGGGGCAGGGCTGTTCCTCTCCTGGCTGGGACTGCTCAGCACACATTCAGTATAACAGATCCCACACATTCCATCCTGCACAAACAACCCTCACCAGGAGCACACATCTGGAGCAGAGGTTCATCCCTGGATCATACACATGGATGTCTAACTCCTGGCATGCTTTGCTTGTCTCCAGAAAGGAGGATGAAAGTGTAGTCAGGGAAACCTGGCTGTCCAGATATTGTCTGGGAGAAAGAGTCCCTGAACACAGGTCACAGGAGGGTTTGTGCCACATCCTCTCTCAAAATGTCCAGAAAGCCCTTTGCAATTAAGAGCTCAAAGGACCTCAAAACCTCCTTAAAGACAGAAAACTTAAGTCATCCCAAAGCTCTAAATCAGCTTAAACAGCTTAAATTCATCTAAGGCCCTACAGTGTTTTAAGCATTTTAAACCCATCTAAAGCCTTAAAGTGGCTTAAGGAGCTTGAAATATCTAAGGCTTAAAAGTGGTTTAAGAATCTCTAACTTTTGGCTCAGCCACTCCTCATTTCTCTCCCAGCTAGGCACCCCTTACTCCTCACCCAAGCCACACAGTCCCAGTCACCCCAAACAGCCCAGATGCCAGAACAGCACCTGGAAATTGTCCACACACCCTTCTCCTACTTTCTTTGGTTTCCAAGACTGGAAAGGAGCAAGGCCTGGGGTTGAACTCTCAGGTTTGAACAAGACTATGACCTAGGGCTCACACATCTACACAGTTTGTAGTTTCTGGTTCCAGTTTGGCTGTAGATGAAAATTGTGTCAGACTGCCTGATTCCCCACCTCACCTCACCAAGAGTTTTGAAGCCTACACTCACTGCAGAGGATGAAGCAAAGCTGGTTACCACAATGTTTGCATTTTCTGATGCCCTGATTTAACTGTGCAACCTGGGAATGGAAAGAGCCCAGGATGTTTCTGTCTCGTTGTTCACACATTTAAGAGTGATTGCTGTTGCATCTTTTTTTACACTGTCATTTCTCGGACACCCAAGCAGAAACTATTTTCATCAGAAAATTTTATTTAACACTACATTAACACATTTCTGTGTCACTTATGTTTTCCCCATTCCCCTCTTGCTGCAGCTGCAGGACTACCCCTTCCTCTGTCCACTCCCACCAGCACATTCCCTCGGGATATTTCCTCTCATTTTCCATCTCTGCAGGACAGCTCCTGGTCCCACCCCTTCTCTCATGACTTAATTCTGGAATTTTTCCTATGTACCTCCTCTCTTGCTTTCTCTTTCATCATTATTTCTTTGCAAAAATGAGGAATATACTCTACAGATCCCTCAGGATAATGTATCCAAACCAGCTCAGCTGTAGCTATTCTGACATGCAGATTTATTGAGGATAAGTGCTGCATCCTGGCTCCTCGAGGAAGGAAAGGAAAGGAAAAGGAACCATGCTGGTCACAGGCTCTCTGCCTGCTGATGACTCCTCCCCCAAAAGATACAGCAAGTTATGGACTCACTTATAGCTTGAAGGCAAATTAATCTAAATTTCTTTTACAAATAAGGTTAAAGAAAACATTTAAAAGCAGATACAAATTGCATTGCTAACAACCCTTCTGAATCATCCAAATGTCAGCACCAAGCCCCAAACACAGTTCATGGCTTTCCTTTTCATGTGTGTGCATGAGTTAATTGCAATGGAACACACTGCAAAAACATGCTGAAATCATTTTTATTGCTCCTATCTGCTGTGAAAACAAAGTCCCTACAACACTGGCAGGTGCTGGCAGGCGTGCTGGGCCAACACAGATTGTTTATCAGTTTCCATGACGTGGCTCAAAGATGTTCTCCCTGCCTCAAAAGAACCATGCACAGTTTAGTAACTGTTTTTTTTCTTCACTTTTTCCTGGGAGAGAAATTCTTCAGGGTTTTGGTGACATAAAACTTACAACTTCCACCATTACCACCAGCACCCACCCCCTTTCTGGAGATCTCTTTCCCATTGTACACACTGGGCTAGATCCTTTCTTCACAGAACTAAGAATTGCTTCAAAATGGGGCAGAGGAAAATCTGAATAACAGATAAAGGAGAAGAACAAAAAAAGACCTTGATAATGTCTCACTGTCAGGCAAAGGAGGCTGCCTAAGCCTTTGTTTTTGTTTAGTATCTGTAAGTATAAAAATGAGTAATTTCTGCAGAAGGTTCTTCAACCTATGTACACCCGATGAAAACAACACCTTTTCCTGTTGGAAGTGTCCTATGCTAGTAAAGATGTTCAGGAAGCAGCAGCTTCCTGGGATCTTCTGAGGCCCTGTGCTCATTAACTCAGAGGTTCAAATCCCCTCCCTAGCTTCACCCCCAGCAAACTTCAATGACCCCCTTCTAATTAACCTCATCATAGCTCTCTCCTATGCCCCCCTAATTCTATTTGCAGTAGCCTTTCCCACACCAGCAGAGTGTAAAATTCTAAGCTACATACAAGGCCAGAAAGGCCCAAACATCATTGGCCTATCTGGGTTACTTCAACCCCTGGAAGATGGGGCTAAACTATTCATTAAGGAACCTATTTGTCCATCAACTTCCTCCCCAGTCCTCTTGATTACAACCCCCATATCTGCCCTCCTCCTTGCAGTCTCCATCTGAGCCCCACTCCCTCTCCCATTCTCCCTGGCAGACCCCAGTCTAGGCTTTCTCTTCCTACAGGGTACTCCATCCTATGATCAGGATGAGCTTCCAGCTCAAAATATCCCCTAACTGGAGCACTATGAGCAGTAGCTCAAACCACCTCCTTGGAAGTGACCTCAGCAATGATCCTCTTATCCCTCATTCTGCTCAGCAGAAGCTCCACCCTCAACACCCTTGCAAACACCCAAGAACCCCTCTGCCTCATCTTCCCCTCACCATATCTACACTCACTGAAACAAATCCTGCCCCATTTGACCTGACAGAAGGAGAGTCAGAATTAATCTCAGGATTTAATGAAGAATACACAGCAGGGCCCTTTGCCCTGTTCTTCCTGGCTGAATATGCCAACATCATACTCATGAACATTAATTGCCATTTTATTCTTTAACCCAAGTCTCTTCAACCCACCCCAAGAACTTTATGCTTTTGAATACATCCATTTTCTTAATTTGTCTCACGTCCACATCATCTAGATGACGAGATTTAATGGCCTAAACAAAGCCAAGGCCTCAAACCAGAACCACATTCCTGTTTCCAAGACCACATTGCAAACAAGTCCTCTAACCACAGGAGACCAAGGCAACTGCTGCTCCTCCTGCAGGACATGGCTTTGGTCCAGATGGGAAATCACACCCTCCTGTTGTGCACCAGTTCTCATTTCTGTCACCCTGACTCTCTGCACAACCCTCCAACAGGGACCCTGGATTTCCAGCAGCACAAAGTAGCTTCACAGAGGCAGCTCAGTTTCAACTGAGCACGTTCTGGTGGGTCAGGCTGCAATGGGCTCCTGCCATTCCCAGCACTCCTCTCTTGCCATCCAGTGCAAATCTTCTCACCACATAATTAGATTATGCTTATTATAACTGCTGCTGGCTCCTGGGCACTACAGGTGTGAACTGGGACGCTAAAAATACCAAGCCATGACTCCTTAGCAGCCTGTCTTTTCCTGATCTCCTGCTGGAACTATTTCATCTGGTGAGGTGAGGAAAGCTGTGTTGGGCTGCTGCTGAGAGATCCTGGCATAGCTGCTTGGATTCACACAATGCCTATATGCAGTGTTTTTATTTCCATATAACATTTTCCACAACACTGCAGATACTCAACGTGCCAGGAATGGTTCAGAAGAAGCACAAGCAGTGGAGCCCTGCTGTACCTGTGCTGCTGGAGCTGTGGCACCACAAGGAACACTCATGCACTGCCCCTGCACTGTGGCCACTACAAACCAGCACAGCTTAGCAGGAGACAACAGCTGATCCCATTCCTGAGCTGATATCCCAAATGGATGCAGCACTGCACAAGCATAAGATTTCCAGGTGTGCTCTTTGCTCCATGCCCTGTATCCTCTTGGCTTTGAGCAGGAGCAGCTGCAAGAAGGACAGAGGGGGCTGAAGGCAACCCATGTTCCCCCAGCTGGGGGAGGCTCTACCTGCTCTGCCACCAAGGGACAGCAGAGATTGAGGTGTCCAAGTGAAACTGGTGCTCTCTGGAGGGAGAAGCATGCTGGAAGGGGCTGTGCTAGGGTCTCTCTCCAGGGAGGGAGAAGGGGAAGACAGGACAGGACCTCTGTGCTGCAGCAGGATGGGTGGGACCAGAGCCCAGTGCCAGGCCCTTGTTTCAGAGGGGTCAGGTCTCCTGGGCAGTTGCAAGGGAGAACAAACTCCAAAATTTCCCTCTCTGTGGTCCTTCACACCTCTGCTGAAAGGCTGACCAACACTCTCTTGGTACTATGGGAGACATTTTTCTTTTAGCACCTCGAGCACAGGTGAGCTATTACATTTATCAATGCAAATGCAGAAAGCTTGCATGCACACCACAGGACAGGGAAAACCACAGTAGTGTGAGACAGGACCATGCCACATCTGAGTTCCAATTCTGCCACTGCCAAATGCAGACACAGAGTGGGTGCACTGTATGTGACACTGTATGTGACTCCTGCCTGGAGTAATCCTAGCCAAAGAACACATACAAAGCTTCACAAAGGATATAATTTTATTCCAGTTTGAAGCACACTCTGTAGTTAACAAGGCCAGTGACACAGCATCAATAACAAGTACTGTCCCTCTAGAAATCTTTCTTTAACCTGTGCATTGTGGCTTCTTTTGTTGTGTGTCAGTATTTTTTAAATCAAAACACTGGAAGGGGTAATTAAAAGTAATTGTTGATGGTATCATCCTAAGTGCTTACTGTGTTTCTTATCTGGCCAGCTCATGCCTTGGATTCCAAGAATAAATCACAAAGACAGCAGATACCACATATCACCACAGAAATGAGTTTAGCCTGGGAGAACAAATTAAGCAAAGATATAATCTAAAGCCCAGATCTCCCTTTGGAAATGATGTCTTGGTCTCACTCCTATGCACAGATGCTCTTTGCTCTCTCAAGGCGCAAAGCAAAGCAATAGCAGAGCTCTTGCCTGTTAAGTGTTCTGGTGAACTTGCCCTATGCAGGGGGCACAGCACATTCCTGTCCCTGCAGGGCTCAGGGCATGGCACATCCCTGTCCCTGTCCCTGCAGGGCTCAGGGCATGGCACATCCCTGTCCCCATACCTGCAGGGCATGGCACATCCCTGTCCCTGCAGGGCTCAGGGCATGGCACATCCCTGTCCCCATACCTGCAGGGCATGGCACATCCCTGTCCCTGCAGGGCTCAGGGCATGGCACATCCCCATCCCTGTCCCTGCAGGGCTCAGGGCATGGCACATCCCTGTGTCTCTGTGCCTGTCTCGCTCTGCACCCACGGATGAAAAGGAGGAGGAGGAGAAGGAGGAGGAGAAGGGGATGTCCATTGGCCACACAAGGGCCTGGCTGCCATGCCCTGCTCCACAGCAGGAGGAGGGAGCTGTGAGCACCAGGGAGCAGTGGGCACAGGGCTCCCCCTGCCCTGGCAGTGCTGCTCCCTCCTGGGGCTGTGTCCCTATGGGGGGTGTTCAGGTGACAGCAGAGAAGGCAATCCCAGCCCTTCTGCAGAGCAGCCAGCTCTCCTGGCAAATAAGTGCACCGGGAGCAAACTCAAAAACCCTACAGGCATGTCAGAGCCTCTTCCCTCCCCACTGTCTTTCTATCACATCTACAGCTTCTGCATGCAGTTCAGGGATCCTTCACCAGCTCTATTTTTCCTGGGCTTTATTGGCCATTGCAGCTTCTTCAGCCAAGATGTGAGGCAGGATTGAATGAGTCACAACTTATACCAGACTGATTAACACTTACTTGTCAACTGTACCTTCCAGCTGAATGTACTCAGCTGTAGGGGAAGGTGAGGAAGGAGAATAGTACCGACTTTCCCGTAACAAAACTTGACACAGATACTTCAGGATTAGTCAGGTATCAAGAATCCAAACAAGCATTGGAAAGAGGAAATTAAAATTCACCAAACATTCAACAGTAAGTGCAAAAGTGTTCCCAGGCTCGTAGCAACCCAAGCTAACACCTGTGGCAGGCAGTGTTGGAACACATTTCCAAAGGGATCTCTGCAATCTTGATATTTTTCTGATCAGAATTTTTAAATGCAAGAACAATTCTACTTTTTTCATCCCAACTGTTCTGGTACAAAATTGTCCTAAGCAGGAGTAGTGTAAATTGCCCCAAGTGGGAAAGGGGAAGGCAATTTCACCAGAGAGCACATTACCCTTTCCTCTAACATACTTTTCTTCCTCACTGTCCTGCACTCCCCACAGCCCTTGAAAGGAACAGTCCTTTCCTTCAGTTCTCTAGCAGTGAGCAGGTCTTCTCCTGCTGGAGAAATCCTGGGCCCTATCCATCAGCAGCTGCAATGCTTCCCAGGAGAGCTGCCCTGCAGGAAGCAGCATGGCAGCTCTGTACCCCTCAGGCACAAACTGCCCAAACTCACAGCATCCCTAGGCCTTCCCAGCTTTGATATTCCCAACCCAGCAGAGCCCTCCAGCAAGCAGCAGGAACAAGGCATCCCCAAAGTGAACATGCAGCATAGCAGAGGGTGAATTACTCCATCACCACTAGACCAGCTCCATGCTAACCAATTTTACAGGATATTTAATAAAAAAATGTTCCTGGAAAACTTCTCTGAAGTCCCTTCCTAGGCAGAGTGGAACAGGAAGCTACAGTCTCCAGTTCAGTGACAAAAGCCACCCAAGGAACATTTCAGGGGCATGGCACTGACCTGAACAAGAGCATGAGCCGTGGTGAATCCAGGCTCAGTCTAGGCTGGTGCTTGTGCTCAGCTTCCCAGCTGCCCCATGGCTTCCACATGGAAATCCCTGGCATTGTGAATGGAGCCCATCTCCGGCTACTCTTCAGAGCTACACTGCATGTGGGCCCTGTGAATCACTGCTCCTCTCATCTAACATCTGGGGGTTTTTTTAATTTTTCAAGATACAGAGCAGGAATGACAGCAGTAACAGTCCAAACTCGGTGCAGGGGCTGCCATGATGCTGAGGCCTCTCTCTGACAAGGGGTGGGAGCTTCTGAACCTTGAGCACTTTCAGAACCTGCCCAAACCTTGCACAGGATTTGCCCTCCTTGGCAGCTACCAAAAGCTCTCTGTCACTGACACTTATGACCCCAAAGCTGCACTTTTGTCACTCATATGTCATTTGAAGACTGAGGCACACATTCCTATCATTCACTTATCCTTTCTAAGGAACAATCTTTTTTCTACTTTATGCATTTCAGCTGAAACTGGAGGGTAAAGACTTCAGGTAAAGTTTACATTCAAGAGAAAACAGATCTGTTTGAAAGCCAAGTTGTGAGCTGTGGTTAGCTTTTTTTCCCTAATGATAATTTCAGAAAACAACATAGACTGGATGGTTTTGGTGGCTATCCCAGTGGCTAGATAACAGAATTTATAGCCTAGTTTGAGATTTTTAATAATTCAAAACTGTTCATCTGCATAAGAGATTCCCAGAGAACTGCAGGGAGCTGGGCCTGCTGCTGCCCCACACCCAGAACTGCAAGAGAGAATCTTCTCTCAGGGAAAAGATATTCTGCACCCCAGGTGTAACACAAAGGAGCTCCACGGGTACAAATTCCATTCTTTGTGTGCTAAAGTGACGTGGTTTTGTACGACACTAATGCATTACACAATCACATAAATAACTCATGCAGAGTACATCACTCATGATGACAGAGACAACACCACCATCCAGCCTTTCTCAACACCAGATCAGACTCCAGGAGCCATAAATATTCAGGTCTGAAAGAACTGCAGTAGCCTCAACCATTAGTACCAGCAAACACACTGCCCTTGTGAAAGCTGTACTTAAATTGCAGATTACCTAACACACAAAATGAAGGATCCTGCTGAATTTTAAGGGCTTGCATCTTTTGCAGTCTTCTGCACAAAAACAAGCAGTGTCATTAAGAACAGTGGCTTCCTTCCCAGTCTGTGCTCCTCCAGGGATCGGTTTCCTTCGATGCCATCAAGCCGAGGGTTGCTCCACTGGGTGCCAATGGCAAGTGTGGAAGTGCTGTGATGTGCAGGGCTGCTGATCCCATCAGGGAAGTGAGCAGGCCTGGATGGGGCAGGCTGCCTGGCTGTCCTTCCCTGCTGCCCCTGCACAGGAGTGCTCCTGGAGCTGCTGCCCCACTGGGCACGGCCGGCCAGGAGCCAGTGGGCTGCAGGCAGTGTCCTGTGCTGGGGCTGTGCCAGCCATTTTGATACACATAGCTGATAAGCACTGAGGTATCATAAAGGAAATGGGATTAGAGCCATCAGAATGCTCCTTCCACACTGCTGCAGCATTTATTCAGCCTGAATTCCTGATGGACTCTATTAATCAATCTCTTTGGCTAATCGGGCATTACTCATGCCACAGCACAGTGCTCACAGTGGCAGGGCAGCGGAGGCGTTAGAGGCTTCAGCCTTTCCAGCAGGTGTTTACGTGTAGCTGGTCCTGGTGTAAGGGCTCCTGCCACGGTGACTGTCCCTCTGCAAACAGAGCTGCAGCACTTCGGGCTTCTCCAGGGCTGAGCAGTGCTACGTGCAGGCACACCATCGTCATGGCTAGGGACCAAGGCTGATTAGTGCCACGGAAAGCAGCTACGATTAAGCAGGTTGGCTCTGTTACCCCTCTTTGTCTCATTTACCTGGGATCCAAAGCGAAGGCACAAGTGATGACAGGAGGAGAGCGAGGGGAGCAGGGTGGGGAAGGAGCTGACGATTCAAAAACACGGGAGGAACGCTGTGAGACACACAGGCACCGTGACAGCAGACAAGCAGACCAGAGGCACACAACACAAGCTGACCTGCTGCTTTGTCCCCAGTCCTGGAAACCCCCGCACCTCAGCACCAGCGGCAGCGTTCCTTCAGTGAAATGCCAGCAGGAACATCAGCACCACGTTGACGATGATGAGGAAGAGCAGGATGACAAAGACCACCACTCGCTGGGTCTCCGGGTTCATGTTGCAGCGGAGGAAAGTGTGAAGCGCACTCCATTTGTGCCTGCTTCTGTCGGGGACCTTTGCCATTGCTTCAGCCCTTCAGCCCCCCGGAAATTAGAAAAAAAAAAAAAAAAAAAAAAAAAAAAAAAAAAAGAAAAAAGCCGAAGTGCCTGCCAGGGCAGGATGGGGTACAGGGCTGTGAACAAAAGCTGCTTGCAGCTCTGAAAAGCAGAAGTCTGTAGGTTCGGCACGTGTGCCAACGCCCCCTCAGCTCAGGGCGAGCCTGCCAGCAGATCGCCGGGGTTGCAGGGCTGCCGTGCCCGAGGAGCCGTCGCCATGGCCCCGGAGCAGGAGCAGCCCGGGCTCGCTGTCGGAGCTCCGCAATCCGCCGGCGGTGCCGGCTCCCAGCGAGCGGCGCCGCGATTCGCTCGCTCCGTCTCCAGGATACACCGGGCCCTGGCAACCGCGGCCTGGCGGCGCGGGCAGCGCCGGGGGCGGCTCGGCGCGGATTAGGCCGTGCTGCGCTCAATCCCACCGCTCCAGCAGCGTCCGGCAGCGGGGCCGAGCCCTATACGGGTAAATCGCTGCCCGGCTCAGGGCACGGGCGGTTCCCGTACACCTGAGCGTGCAACAGGTGCGGAGGTGCGAGAGGGACGGGAGGTGCGGGCCGGCCCCGCCTGCAGCCCGGGAGCAGCGGCTGCTGCTGGACTCCCGCTCGGCTCCTGCCAGCGTCCTGGAGACACAAAGTCTAAAGCACTTGGCTCCCTCTGCCAGCACCTCCGTGGGCCTGAGGCACTGCAAATCTCCAAACCTCTGCAATCAGAAAACCTCCATCCAGCTCTGCAGAGCCCTGCTTTTATGAATTTATATGCTTTTGCTACTGGACCAAGCTGCTACACTCACAGATGCCCCAGCTAAGGGTATCTCCCACCCCTGTTGGGTCAGGAACAGAGGGAAAAGGCTTGGAAGGATTAGGGATAGACCTTGGAGAGCATCCAGCACAGGCTCTTCCACTGCAGCCCTTTTCCTCTAGCCAGCAAAGCAGAGCCCACGTCCAACTGAACAGCCCAGCAGCAATTGCTTCCCAGCAGAGGAGGAGGCACACTCAGTATTCAAACCCTTCATTGACAGCAGGATTCACATCTTCCAGTTCTCACTTACACCACACATCCCTCCTCATGAGAGTGAGGGATACAAATCCAGCAATCCTGAAATCTGCTCAATCCAGACCTTGGATTTAGGGCTAGGTGATACTGGAGCTGTGTGTGGAGCCACAGATGGAGGATGGAGTTATCCAAGAGGATGACTCTGCACTTCACACAGAAGTTCCCAACATGGCCACACACATTCCTAGCAGCAGGAACCAGAACACAAGGTCCCTCCCCATAAAATCCCAAAATGCTAAACACCTCTGGTAATCTCCATCTCTGGGAAGGGATGTGGGTACAAATGGAACACTCTCAGCTTCTCTCACAACTGAGAAACAAACTTCAGTAATTTCACAATTAATATAAGCCACACCTGATTATAAGCCGCACTTCGGGTTTGGACCAAAATTTTAGTCAAAATGGTGCGGCTTATAATTGTGAAATTACTGTAATTATTAATTTTTTTTTTTTTTTAAATGTTTTAGTACATCAGTGCCTGTAATGTTTCTTGGGGATCTGTACAGCTCCTGTATATATCCTGGAAAACAGCAGGTAAGATATTTAAATGAAGAAAGGTTTAAGAGTTATGGGTACTGGTAATTTCCTTTAATTTTGGAGAGTTTTTTCCCCAAATTGTGCCATCCTCATCAGGGGCTATACAGAAAGTGCAGTCAAAACTTTCATTGTCTCCTTGTGCTTCTGTCTTTCTTAGTCACAATAAAATCAAGAATTATTTCAGTTGCTTGTTTCTGAACATAAAGATCCTGCAAATCTCCTTGTCTCTGGCTTAAATATAGAACAAGGAGAATGATGTGTAGGATGAGGTCTTGTGCTCTCAATGCATCTTCAAGACCTGTAGGAAAATCCTCACAAACAGAGCAAACTGCTGGGATCTACAGGCTGCCCAAACTCACTGGTGTTTGAGTTTTTGGCATGCAATGACTTAATGACTTAAAAAAACTATTTCTCCCTGCCCTGTGCATCCCAGCAGAACACTTCAAAGCTTGCAGACTTCAATTTACTGGAAGTCCTTCAAGTCCACAGCTGACTCGCATCATTGCATTGTTCAACTCTTGGGCATTCTGCAAATCCTGTCTGGCTTTGAAGGCTTTTTTTGCCTGATTGAGTTTGGACATAAGCCACCAAGAAGGATTTGGGTGGGATGTAGATCTTCAAGAGAAGCAAATTATGGTGAATGGAAAGCATGATCACACCCACCTCTCTGAAACCTGCACAGCAACTACTATCTTCTGTAAGCACATAGCTACACTGAAAAGAAATGGATAAACTCCACTGATTCAACAAGGCTGGCAGAGCTACACTGTTGGTATTGCAGGATATGGGGTGGTTTCTAAAATCCATGATATAATTCTCCACTAGTCTCCTGAAATCTTTGCCACTTATGAACATGCTGAAACATTTGAAGATGAAAGCACAGAAAGTTTGTCTGAAGACATCTGAAAGGGAAAAGCAGTTCACTTCTTGGACACTGCTTTGAGCCCCCCTAGTAAAAGAAGTCTAGGGGAAACTGATGCCAGGAAGAAATTGCAGGGGGAAGCAAAGCCCAAAACTGTAGTGGAAGGTACATTTTCATCTAACTCTGTGGTGTCTAAGAAACACCCCAAGCCCCAGCTATTTTCCTTTGCTCTTGTGATGTGCAAACCCAAGTGCCCCCTGCCCTGCATGGCCTGGGCACAAATAACATATTTGCCTCGTGTACATCTTGGAGCACTGCACAATGAATGTTAAGTGGCATTCACCCTTCTGACCCCTCAGTGAAGAGAAACTGAACTCACATGGACAAAAGCTGCAGAGTGACTCTGGCTGTGATCTGGCTTTTGTTTCCACCCCCACACAAGGTCTGTGGCAGAGACTCTGCATGGGGGAGTCAATTCCATGGTAACTCCAAGTGTTTGCACTGGGGGGGTTCTCCAGCTACTGCTGCACTCTGTCAAACATCATGTGGCATTTTTCCATCATGGAAATAAAGCCTCATTCTTATTCCTCACTGATCACACCTGCTTCTGTGCTAGGTGGCATCAGCAAGAGATGAAATAGCTCTAAGTTTCACCTCGTGGCTTCTAATACAGTGGGGCTCACTTTGTATAACTATCACTGAGGGAGCATATTTCAAATAATTGTTGCACAATCTCCATTGGAATCTAATTTGCAATTGTAATTATTTCCTTTGAGTCCTTCCTCTAAGAGCCATCCTTGGCCAGGACTGCACCATGGGAATAATGCTGCCACTCAAACAGAGTAAGAAGTGATCACAGCACAGCCTCAAAGGCCTGGATACACACAAAACCCTGCTGCAGTCCCAGAAGCTGCTCAGTGACCAAGGGGGAATGAGTTATTCAAGAACCCCCAGTCTAATATTAGATAAAATACAAGAAGAAAGACATTTTTCATCAAAATGCTGCTAAATATTGCCCAGTCCTTACTCATCACCATGCAGCACATGAGGCTTAAGCTTGTAAGACTGTTTTAGGTGTCATCTTTGGGAGGCCAGGAGTATACAGACAAGCCCACTGGCTACCAGTGACAAGGGTGTTTCAATATTGTAGCAGCTGAACAGGGAACTGAAAGGCACACACACATAAATGTGAAGAAATAATACCTGTAAATGAGCAGCACAGGTGTGCCAGTAGAACAGGCAGATAAATAACTGAGGAGACCAGCAGGGAAGCTGGATCCAACAGGCTAGGAAAGCAGAGCTCATGTCCCACAGCAAGGCCACCAAGAGTCATGTGGGGACCAGCCTCACCTCCAGCACCTTTCTCCTCTCTGCTGGTGAGCAGCCTTGGACAGCAAAGCTCCAAGCAGAACACTACATACCATGCTGGAGCACATTTCCAGGACTTCCTGTTCTTGACTGGTCACAAATAGAAATGTGCTTGCTACAAGCACAAGATGTAACACAATTCAACTCCTCTTAAAGGCAAGGATCCATTAGTATTGTAGGCACAAATAAACTGTGCTCTGAATATCCCTAGACAGAAAAAGAGCTCTTACTGGGTCATTTATCAACACTCTCCCTCCAACAAGGTGAAAGGTGTATTATCTAAATATTAACAAAGATAGAAGTGCTAGAACTGAGCCTGGATTGGCTCAGCCCTGACACACAGACACCTCCTGCCCCAGCTGCCTGCTCAGGGCAGAGCTCATGGACACACCAGGCAGGCAGCTCCAGGGTTTGCTGTCTCTGTGCGTGCAAACTCAGCCTGGAGCATGCAAATATGAGCCCCTTTACAAGTATCCCTAAGGTATTCCCAAAGAGGATATCTCCTGAGGCAGCTTTCCTCTCTGCAGTTGCACCAATGAAGCCACAGACACAAATATGAATTCCCCTGTCCCTCTGGCTGGGCATAAAGAGCTGCAGAGCAAGAGAACACGTTCAGCACATTCAGAAACCTTTATTGTTCCAACAGACAGATTCATCTGGGTCCAACATGACTGGGTTTTTTTCCCCCTTCAATTTCTCTTTGACATAAAAATCATCTAATTATTACTGCCCTTTCCCTTGTACAGTACTGTTGAAGAACTTCTTAGGGGAGAAGCTTCTGTTGATTTTAATCTTTTTTTAATTGAGTGATAAAAACATTTCTATCTATAACACTGGTGTGATGAACCATTCGAATGCACCTTTAAAAAAAGAAACCAGTCTGAGTGGATGTTCAGGGGCTGACAGCTCAGCAGCTGAAAAAGCTGACAATGGAGTTGTGAGGGGGCAAGCACTCGTACCTGCAAATCATTCCATGGAAACCAAATTTCCTTAACTCCCAGTAATCCCACAATTACACTTTTCCCAGCATCCAAACTAAGCAATTACCAACCCTGCTATGCACTGAGCTAACACTCAGTAACACTGCACATAACACCTCCCAAAAGGACAGCACTCCTATTGAGCCACACAGAAAACATCAGAACAAGCATAGCTTTTTCAGCTGCATATGATCATGTACTTCTAAAATGGAAAACAGTCTGCCAGAGTTTGCTTTGAATTTTTACAGTGTGTTACACTGTGTTACTAGAGCACAGTTACTCCCACTGCATCTTTCTCTAGCTCATACTGCATGGTTTAAACCCACTCAGCTTTTACAGCCAGTACTTCCCTGGGCACATTACTCATGCAGTGCTGCCAAAACTTTACAAGCTGCTCTCGTGCTCGAGTACCAAGACTCACGAGATAACTCTCAATGGAAAGAGAATGGGCTTGATAATTTCCTTATGGAGTGCATAGATTAAGGCATGGCCCTGCTGGGAGACTGCAAGAAAAGCAGCCAGACTGGCCACCCCTGACTACAATTATTTAAAAAGGGAAAAAAAAAAAAAAAAAAAAAAAAAAAGAAAAGAAAAAGAGACAATCTGCTTAGCAAACAGCCTTTTGCTTTCAGACTCTACTAAATCTAGAAAATCTTCCAAATTCTCCTAAAGCAAGTTTTATTTTCAAGAGTAGCAACAGCAACTGTTCACATGTTTGAAGCATCTGGGAATTACCAGCGTGGCCTGGATTTCCAGTGCCAAAGGAAGGTGATGGTGCCATGAGCCATGGGCTGACACAACTCCTCCCACACACCCTGGGAGCTGAGGAGAGATCCAGGGTGTGCTGGGCCAGAGCTGGGCATGCTTTTGGGATTTAGGGATGGCAGGAGAGGGATACAGACAGCAATGGCCTGGGAAACAAAACTATGCATGTTAGGATAGATGTGGCAGAGCAAGGAGCAAGCAGGGAGAAGCAAATACAGGCTGGCACAGCCCATGTGGGACTGGGAAGGTAGATATCTTCAGTACAAATTGGACACAGGCAGAACAAAGGATATTGTAATAATGATGCTCTGAAATAAACACAGGCTGAATAGAGTTTGTAGTAAGACAGATGGAAAGAAAGGAAATGCTGCATCTTGGAGACCAGCAAGAATAAGAGCCTGAATGCAGTATCTAGAGAGGGGTCAGAGTACAAAATGACCACCCTTGTTACAGGGCTGAGGAACAGACATGCTGGCAATGACATCCTGGGTGTCTGAGAGAGGTGTTTGGGTTCCTGAAATTATTTGAATGTTTTTTGGTTTTGTGGTATCCTGGTTACGAGCTGAAAATTTGACAGCCCCAGATAACATAGAATAACAAGGAATGCTCATTTGGGCAAAACAGTCAGAGAAATACTCCTAGAAAAGGGAAGGAAAGAAGAGAGGAAACAGGCACAGGTAGAGCTGGGGGACCTGAGCAGCTGAGGTCAGAGGAAGCTGCAGTGAAGCCAGTGAAAGAGATAAAGGGGATGAGAAGGGGATGAATAACAGTACAAGGTGAGTGGCAAGATGAATATGGGAACATGGAGCAGAGGAAGATGTCTTTGTACAAAGCTGGAAAACATTAACAGATAATCCCTGTAAGAGTTTTTACAAGAGGTGGGTGGAGAGGGATGGGGGAACAGGGCCAAACTTTGTTTTTCTGGTAGTTTCTAGGCCACTAGCCCCCCTTGTTTCTGACTGTACAGGTGTTTACAACAAAGCAATGTCATTTTGGGCTGTCTCAGATATTCTGTTGAGCCCACACATTGCAAAATCACAAGTACAGTTTTCCTTTACCTGTCATCTTTTAAAATAATGCATTTATTTAGTTGCAGAGCAGTGTTCTGACCCTTCTCTTACTGTTCAGCATCCTCACCTCTTACAGAATATGCCAGTCTTGTGGAGGCAGAAAACAGAAAAACTGCTTGCAAGTGGCAGGTCTCTAAAGTTCTTCCAGGCTGGTCTGTAGTAATATTAATTTTGGAGTCCTTCATTGCCTTCTGATGGAACTAAAGGAGCCACAGGAGGGCTGGAGAAAAGAATAAGCTCCACGGATGAGAAAAGCCATAAGAGGATAAAAGACATACATAAGCTGTGTATAAGAATCAAGCTAGGCATTCCTATGTTCTACATGACAAAAAAGCAGGGCAGAAATTTTAATTGGTCAAGCAGCCTTCTGAGGTTTCCCCCAATATCTCTGTTTTAGCCAGAAGGCAAAAAAATACAGCAGAACAATACATCCTGAAGATCAAACCTTGATGAGCTGTTCTCCAAAAGCTGCCCCAAACTTTAGTAAGACTAAGATACAGCTCAGAAGCAAACTCAGTAAGTGGTTCTTAGGATAATCAGGAAGGTGAGTATGGGTTCTCAAGCCCCAGTAGTAAATGAACAAGGTGCCCCTCTGCTTTACTGGCAAAATATCCACTAGGGACAGAGGAATGTGAAAAAAACAGGACATTCAGTCTGTATTGGATAGCTCACACACCCTGCTTTCAATCTATAAAACCTGTTGACATGAAGACTTGCCAGCAGCGAGTCAGTGGAACAGCCAGAAACAGGATCTTCTCTGAAGATAACAGATAACATCAGCTAAAAGGAGAACTGAAAAAAAATAACCCCCACAACACCTTTCTAGGTCACTGTTCCTGAAATCCAAAACTTGAAGGAAGAAGCTGAACTGGATGTCCCAGGGCCAGCCTGCCATGCCCGTGGCACAGGAGGTGTGGGGCAGCCCCAGTGCTGGGCACAGAGGCTGCTCTGCTCCCTGCCCCTGGAGTGTTCCCATGGGAGCAATGAGGAGCAGGAACATTTCCTCATTTTGCTGCAAGGAGAGCTTGAATGACCTGACTGGACAGTGGCTGTCCCAGGGCACTGAGGAGGGCTGGCCCCAAGTGCCCCAGAGGAGGGGGAGCCTTCCCAGGAGCCTCAGGAGGAGCAGTGCTGGCACTTGAGCAGCTTGGTTATTGTTGGTTTTTCTGCTTTCACCAGAGTGGGGATATAAATCTGCAAGGAATATGCCAGTGCCTTCACTCTGTTAAACCATGGCCAAAAGTTTTGCTAACTCAGCCCCAGCTTACCAAGTGTAGGACAAGGGGCCTTGGTCCCCTACTTGATGGGCAAGATCTCTTGAGGGATTAACAGTGCTCTTTGAAGGGTCAAAAGAGCCAGGAGGGATTTTGTTTTTCCACCACTGGGATCAATTGTCTTCAGAGAATTAGGAAAATTCTTTGCAGAGAAAAGCTGCTCCAAATCAGGGTTTGGAGAGGAGAACAAATCCAAGAAATGTTCCGATATCAAAACCATGCTGAGAGGAACCTGAGACACAAGTATGGTATAAAATGAGAGAAATTCACTTCTCTGTCTCTATGCAAGCACTTAAGCCTGGAAAAACCTCAGCAACAGCCTCTACACTACCCAGCATTCCTACTCTTTCACATTCCTTCTTTATCCCCTTCTCTCAGTAAATCTTTGTACTCCAATATCCACTTGGTTATTGCACTGTTATCCATTCCAGGTGTTTCTTGAACTGGTAAACTGGGGCATGGACATCCCCAAACCTTTGTTTAAAATAAAGACATTGGCAGAGCAAATTGTAACAGCAAGATTCTGCAAAACAGACTTATCTTTGCACACCATCAGGCTCCTGTTTCAAGCAGTGGTAACAGCAGTTTATTACACTTCTGAAAATCTTTGTAGAGCTGCAAATATCACAGTGCTTCTAATGCTCTTCCTCCCATAAAACAGCACTGGAGAGTGAGGAACAAAACCAAGGATCCCTGAAAGCCAGATAAGGAGCTCCTGAGGACAGGGTAAATTCCTTCTTTGTGTCAGAGAGAGGGCAGGTTTGAAAGGTTTCCACTTTACACACGGATGGTGAAATCTCTCCCCTTCACCTTCACATTTCCTTGGCTTCATTGCACAGACCCTCATTAGGTGCAGGTGAGAGCCCTCAGCAGGTAGAACCATGAGGACCTGGAGGGGTTAGAGCCTGCCTTGCCCTGTGGGAGGATTTGAAAATTTTAGTGGTGCTGTGGTAAATGGCCCTCATGAGCTAAAAATGGCAGGCAGGAAGCCAAGACCTTCTGCAACATAGCCCTTATTCCTGCAGGACACAATGCCACTGCCACAGGTTAAAGGAGCCCCTCTAATGGGATGCTAAAATATTTAACCTCAGGATAAAGAGACCTCTTGGAAACACATCATGTTGTCTTTAAGCGTTGGGGAGCACCAGACAGTCCTGGGAACACATGGAGACACTGGATAAAATACAGGCAGCCTCTGAGGTGATTTGGCACAAGGAGCTTCAGGAGTTAAAATATTCTTGGATCATTTTTCCTCCAAAGGGGATAGATTTGTGGAGCCAAGCCCCCCTTCACACCCCAGTAACTGGGAACATATTTAATGCCGACAAAAACCAGACATTTTACTGAGTCCCCTAATACAAGAAATCATTAACAAGTGTGAACAGAAGCTGTTAGTCTTACAGTATAACATCTGGCAGGGCAGATGTAAGAGCTCCAAAGCTCATGCTGTCTCCAGTTATCTCCTCTGAGTGACGCATTTAGCTCTGTTTTACAGCCAGGGATGAAAGTTTGGGCAGTACCCTCCCCTCTCCAAACACGTCTGTGTGCCTGTGGAGGCACACCCTGCTCACAAAGAGGTGAAAGCCAGAGGCTCTGCCTCTCCTGTTCTGCAGCTCCAGCTTGGCTCCTGGAAGGAGGAGTTAGATTCCCTGAGAGACTGAGCCCATAACCCACTCATCCCCTAATGCACCTGCAGCACTGTCACACCACAGAATTTTGGTTTGGGAGTTAGAACTCCAACAGCCCCCCATTATTCATACCCCAAATACCAACCTAACCCTGGAGGCTTTTTATTTGGTCCTGATGAGTATCAGGTTAATTTGGGTATCTAGAGAAAGCATAGTCCTGCAAAAGAAAATCCATTTTGCAGAAATGCTTCGATGTGGGTTGAACTCCTGGTGGTGTGTGTGGCACACACCCATGGTAAGGGAACTACCTGCCCCCATCTCCCACGGCTGACAACAAGCATTTGGATGGACAAGGACTCACTGTATGACTGCAGGTGGGAAAGCACATCCCATTTCCCCCATCTTCCCAAAAACCCTGAACTCACTCACAAGACAGCCTTTCCTCAGTGCTGAGTGAGCTACACTGCCTTCCATCACATCCTCTGCATCTTCAGCCTGCTGAGGGAGGATCCCTTGCTCAGGGATGCCAGTGCTAGAGGACGTGAGAAAATGGCTCAGAGCAGCCCCAGCTGCCCATGGCAGTAGGCAGAATTATGGCTCTGGAAACCCCTGGGACCACTTAGCTACTGATCCTGATGTTTGATGAGACATAACTGCCATAAAGCATTTGAATATACTGATTAGCTTTAAATCCATTGCAAAAAGCCCTCTGAAACAACCTTAAAAGTCTGCATGATAAAAAACTCTAAAAACTAAATCCACTAGGCAGCAAAAGAAGTTACAATTCTGACTGCACACTCTGAACACTCACATTTAAGCCCTACACGAAGTTACTCAAGCACTTGGGACCAAAAAGCGGGATCCAATAAAGATTTATGTCCACAGGGGAACATTATTTCTTGTCCTTGACAGCACTGAGCTTTATACCATATTCTACAAATAAATCATATCTGCTGCTTCTGGAGCACAGCTGTCAACCTTGGCTGCAGGAATACAGGGGACACAAAAGCAGCAATTAGGGCCTCCAGAAGGGAAAAAAATCCCAAAAACAACTCAGTGTGTGCTGGCAGGTGTTTGTTAAATGGTTTCTGTCTGCTTTAGCAATATACTCACATTACGATACAAAAGTGATAATAAATCTCCCAGATTACACAAGAATGTTATATATTGCTTCCTTATTAGCAATAATTCTAACTCTGTTTTCAGTGTGGAAATCCATTGTGACCACATATTTTGCAATCTATTCTTGTACTCTTTTAAAGAAAAGGAATGGCAATATTTTGTGGCACTATTTTATAATGTTTCTGTCACATAAAATTTGCCCTCATATAGTACACAAGGGATTTCTATTAATTAGAATGAAGATAAATGAAGTTAAAAAGGCTATGAACAATATTATTCATGTTTAACAAAATTAAAATCAGTTGTTCTGATTTCATCTGTATTAACATTTTGTGAATAGTCTGTCTTGTTTAAAATTGATTGGTCTGGGAGAAGCACTGGGTGAGCCCAGCACAGGATCAAAGAGTTAGCACCAGAGTAATGTTTTAGAGACTCAGTAAGATGGAGAGAGTACTGCTACAGTGTCTGCTGCCTGGGTACGTGGTAGATGCATTGTTTGGGCCACTTTGAATATCTTGCTGGATTAATTACTTTTTAAAATCAGAAACATGTATGTTGGAACCAATTAGCTTAATTGCATCTTGTCAACAGCCATGGGTTTGCTCAAACATCTGTAAGACATTATGATATTGTCACATTAAAGCACAAGGCAGCAGTGGTTACATGTCTCAGATAAAATCCTGCCCTGCTGGAGCCAATGAACTGTGCCTTTCCTCAGGAATGAGACTTCACATACCAAATTCCAAACTTATCAGGCACAGAGCCATAAGAGATAAGGAAAAACTTGGGAGTCTTTGCTTTCACAAGATGGGCACGGTGCTGCTCATGGAGGGCTGTGTAAAACTGCAGTGGCATTTCCTGCAAAGCACAGAGCCACACTGTCCCACAGCAGCACACAACAAACCTTCAGGACACCCAGATATCACCCAGCAAAGAGGTCTAAGCTTCCTCACCCAGGCCAGTTACTCAGTGGGGAAAACTAGACAGCTTCTCATCCCTATGGTCACTCCAGAGCCAGGCAGGCAGGTTTTTATATCCCTTATCCCTCGTGTTCTCCACTTCAGACATGGAACACATTTAATGAAGCTTGAAGCTGGATCTATACATAACATCTATGCAGAACTAGAAGGATAGAATCACAATATCTTTGCAGTACAGATTTTTCTCTTGCTGCATTTTCACCCAGTGATACCTTGGGTGCAATAAAATACAAGGATAGGGTCTTTATCTGGAGCAAACACAAAGTAAACTCAACCAAGTACAATCTAAACACAAAAATCTCTTTTCCTGAGCATCAAGAAAGCATTTGAAAGAATGTCAAACAGATGCCCCAACAAAATTACTTCTCCTGCCTCTTTTCTCATCCCAAACCCTTATTATTACTTTTTGATTGATTTTTCTTGGCTCTTACACACTCTCATGCTGATCTTCTTAGGTGGGCTCTGTACAACCTTCTCAGCTTTCTTTTATCCCTCTAGTGTTCTTGCCAATAAATTATTCTTGTTTTATGAAAGGTTTCTTTTTTACTTCATAATCATTTTCTCTTGATCCAAAATGAACTAAAACTCAGTGGTTGGGTGTTTTGTGCCTTAAAGCAACACTTGGTCTGCCAACTACCTTAAAAATGTATTTCAGCCTTCTCTGTTTATTTGAAAGCTGTTTCTTCCAAGAAGGCTAAGAATAATATGGTTACCATAGTTTCCTTATCCACAACCAATAAAATGCAACTTGGAATACAATAAAACAAAGCTGAGACTACTCACAAAATGTGACTGAATGAGTGAACAGTGAAATCTTCACCCTACATCACTCCTAGCACTGTGGAAAACACTCAGGACTAATCAACAGCCACCTTTTGGTCCAGCAGGGGAGATGAGGGTAAGCCTGTCCAAATACCAGCTATTTGAGATATTTCAATTCCAGCCCTTAAGACATCTGTTGTTGTGGAATTCCCATCTCACGGATTGAGTGTTTCACTGCAGAGATTTTGTACTTTTCTGTAATCTCTTGTTCCGGGAAGCGACCGTGTAGGCAGCGCCTTGCTAAGGCTCACTGGAACCAAGTGATGGATTAATTACCCCTAGGAACCAGTCAACAAAGTAAATAATGAACTGTTTGTTCTTACAGTTTTGTTGGCTCCTGAACAGGCAACATTCTAGGGAACAAGCCAAAAATAATCTTTTTTCTTTCAAGTCAACTGGCCAACAAAACCTCACATAACACTTCATAGATTATATAAATTACACCTGCTTTGGACACATCCATTGGTTTTCCTGATTACAAGTGATGGGATTTTACACTAATAAAATGAACTTTTAAGAAATGAAAGAAAAGCAATTGTTCTCAGTAATAATGAATAAAGAAAGAATAAAACCACCACATGCACAATGGTGAGACCTGCTGGCAAGTTTATTTTTTTCCTGATTTTAAAGAACTGAGGAAAGGAAAGAAAGAAAAGGAAAAAGGAAAACAAAGAAGAAAGGAAAGAGGAAAGAGGAAAGGAACACAGAGGATATTCTGTTTGATGGAAGCAACTGACTGGGAGGGAAGCAGGATCCTCCTCCCAGACTCAGTGCATGCTTTGGGACTGACTCCTGTGATGCCTGGACTCATAAACACACCAGGTAAGTGTGGAAGAATGCAACTCAAGATTTTCTGGTGTTCTACTCATGTTTTCTTGACAGTGACAACAGTCCAAGACCGCTGAGTTTAAATTAAAAAGCTCTGACGATGGTTTCATAACCCTTGGATGGCAACAACAGGGAGAGAAATAAAGTAGCTCCTTTCCTTAGCCCAGGCACCCAGGGCTGTAGGTGGGGACTCTGAGCAGTGGGAGAACTGCTGGCACAGCATTTGCTGTTGTTGTTTCTGAAGAAAAGCTGTTATCCTCACTGTGTAGCTTTCTGGAGCTTTTTCAGACCCCAGAAGCACCATCACTGGGTGTATCAAATACACACACTGAGAGCCATGCAGTTTCAGTTATAGCTTAGCCACAAGAAAATATAATACTTCTTTTATCCCTGCCTTCTCATCTTGGGAAGGTCATGTATATGTAACAGAGTAGAGGAAAGAGAGAAAGAATGTGTAGGAGTTCAGCAGATCACTCATGTGGTGAACATGCTCCACTCTTTCAAGTTCACCTTGCAGAAAAAGCATTCTGTGTGTAGCAGGATGCCAGCTCTAATGCACAAGATAAAACAATAGGACTTTTACAGGAAAAGCATCTTCGATCTGTTAGCATAGTGCTCATGGCAGTGCTCAAACCAAGTAGTACCTTTTTAAACTGCTGATGCCAGCTTAATCATGCTCAGCACCATAAAAGAAAATAGCTAAAAACAGTGACTAAAAAGGCAAGTCTTTCACATCCCTAGAGTGAATATTCTGGGGAACAGGCAGAACCAGTGAAGACCGAGCCTGTATTAAACTTTGCACTCTTCTTACCCATGAAAAAAGAAACAGGTAGACCAGGGATTTTTCAGCATCTCTGTTATGACTTCAGCACAACACACTCCAAGTCTGAACTTGCTCATTAATGTTTTTAACAAGTTCATTAATTGCTGGAACCCTGAAGCTTGGGAGTTTTGAACTTTCTGTGCTTTTTGACACTGACCCCTAAGGAAGAACTGCTTTTGACTTGAGGCCTTGGAGAAGGCTTTAAAATCTAAGTAACAGTTAAACCCACTGGTGTTTAGTTGGAATAGAAGTGTGTAATTTCACATGCTGAAGGGTTTTAAATTTGAGGTTTTAGAATATAGTAATAGGTATGGGACAAGATGGAGGTTCTTAGGCAGTGGCTCTTCTTCCTTCTTTTTCCTTCTTCTTCATGATTTCAAGTAGTAGTTTTTAGTTAGATAAAAAATCCTTCAGTGCAGGTCACAAGTATCTGGTTATTGGGTCAAAAGTATAAATAATACAGATGTCAGCTCTTAATTAAATAGTTAAGCATTAAAAGACCTTGTAATTAGCTAAATTCACCTCAATTTTCTCGCTTTTGGTTTAATAGCCAGAAGTCTGAAAAACTCTCTGTACTTTAAATAAGAGTTAATAAACAACCAAGTCCAAACTAAAAATCTGTCTCTTAAGCATTCAATCCTCACTCTGAGTGCAGGTAGAAGAAAAAAAAAAAACTATCCACTTTCTATAATTAATATTTTCAAACTTCTCAATCAAAAGCACCCAAGAGGAGAGTCACCTGCTCAGGGGCTGTGGCTCTGCATTGCCTCAGGGACAGCACCCTGTTGTCACCTGGCTGTAAATGGTGCCCACAGTAAAGGACGTTTAAAGCCCCACCCACTGTGCCATTACCAGCTTGGCTGTGGTTAACCAAAGCCACAGCATCCTTCTCTGTAACAGTGGTCGGAGTTTTGCACCACTTAATTAGGGGTTTGTCTCAGTCTCCTCTACCTTCAATCAGAGCCAGGATTAAAAAATACACAAAGAAGACTAATTTTCTTGCATTCAGGCTTGGTTGTTTATTAAATCTTATCTAAAGTACAGAAAGTCCAGCAGCACTTCCAGTCACCTGCTAGATGTGAGCAAAATGGAGGTGAATCCAGCTAGTTACGAGATCTCTTAAAGCTAAACAGTCCAATAAAGAATTAACACCTATATTATTTATACTTTTAACCCAATAACTAAATTCCCATGACCCTCACTTGACCCTGACTGACCAACCAGAAACCACTACCTGAAACTATGAAGAAGAAGGAAGGCGAACGTTGAGAAGAGACACCACCCAAAATCCTCCATTGTTGGGGTTTGACAGGAAGGTCTCACACATATGTATGTTTAGCAGAAAGATCTTTGAATCTAAAGAAGGAATAGAAATGAAAGCAAGTTTTGATGTAGAAGAAAAGAATTGCTGAGCCAGTCTTACTGGGTAACTAAGAAGGCAAAGGGTATGTTAGTTAGAAGGGGTTTTTATGGCTCAGAGCAAAGGATAAACCCACCTCAAACAGAAGATGTTTTTACCAAGCAAAAAGATTTCACAGGCAAACAAGACAACCAATGTTCCAAGTAGAAAAAAGGTCTCAGAATTTTCCACTGTAAGAAAATGAAAAACAACTTCTAGCTTAAACTGTAACATACTGACTTCTGTGATTGGAAAACAGAACATGAATACGGTAATGTTAGTAGTTACTGTAATATACTGTAGCATACTAACTTTTTGTGATTAGAAAATAGTAACATGAATATGGTAATGTTAGTAGTTGTGATAGGCTCTAGGTAATAGTAAAGGTATTGATTGGTTGTCATGTATTAAAATAAAAGTATATAATGCATTGTAACCAGAGCTAGAGTTGGATTCAGACAAACCTACAGCTGTGGCTGACCAGCTGTGGGATAGGCTCTTTCACCCATGACCCGTGAATTGTGAATTGCTGCATCATCTGGATACAATAAACAGCATTTTAAAGAGCCATCTGGAGTCCTGCTTCTCTCCTTATGGCTCTTACACTCCATCTTGTCCTATACCTATTACCACATTTTAAAAACTTCAAATTTAAAACCCTTCACCATGTGAAATCACGCACTTCTATTTAACTACACACCAATGATTTTAATTCCATAACTCGAATTTAGAAGTCTTCTCCAAAGCCTCAGGCCAAAAGCAGTGTTCTCCAAGGGTGAGTGCCAGAAAGCACAGAAAGCTGCACACCCCCAGGTTTGTGGGATCCAGCAGTTGTCCATGCTGTAAGAGGTGTGGAGCTGCTGTTAATAATTGAGCCTCCTCTCTGGCTAGCTCAAGACCAGGAGGAGGCTTAGGTATTAACAGCAGTTGGTGCCCCACGTTGGGCGCCAACTGCAGTTAAATACTCAAGCCTCCTCTCTGTCTTCTAGGCTAGCTCAAGACCAGGAGAAGGCTTAGAATCCAGCAGGAATGAGATAAAAGACCAAAGGAGGCTCTTCTTCCCAGGATAATCCAAGCCTTTATTCCTGAATGGGTTCCAGGGGAAAGAGAAGAGAGTGTGGGAAATCGCAGGGATTTTTCAAACCTGGGTACGGGACAGAGGAACCCCAGGTCACTGCCAATCAGGTCTGGCTGGAGGAAAAAGGGGAGGGTTAAACCATATAACAGACCATGGGGGAACCACAGGAGAAACCATTTCAGTGCCAAATATGAACCTAAAGTGTGCAATCCCACAGGGAGCAGTACCTCGTTGATGGCCAGCTGCTCGCCGCCGCCCCCGGGGTGGCCGTAGCGGTGGTTGGAGCTGCGGAACTCCTCATACAGATCCTCCTCGCTCCCCACATCGTCTGTCAGGGCTGTCTTGTCCAGCGCTCCATCCGTGATCACTGCAACAGCAAAATGCACAAATGGGCACAGAGCACACTGTAGTGAATCTGCAGTGAGCCCAGAGGCAGGGGCAGTCCCAGGGGAATATGGGAAACTGCATCTGGAGCCTCTCCACGTTACTCTGGGGCAACCTGGACAACTGGTGTGTGTAGGAGTCAGCCTGACCTGTATTCCAGGTCAGGCAACCATTACTGAGGAAGACCTGTACCCCAGCCCTAGGCCTTGGCAGGCATCTGTTTGAGTTGTGGTGATCCCAAAAGAAGTAGTTCCATGGAATCACCCATGTTAATGCCTCATACACATTCCCAGCCCTCATTTTCCAGTTATCATCACCACTCCCAGTCTCCAGAATGTTCTCCCTTCCTCTTGTCCCCATTGGACCCTACTTTCCCTTACCTCACCTCTGCACCACTTTCCCCTATACCCATTGGACCCTAACCTCAACTCCACCCCTTTTCCTGCTCACCATTTATACCCTGGACCTCCCTGCATCTTGGTCTTCAACCACCAACTCCTAGAAAGACCTGGTTAGAGTTCGGATTTTTGGGCCTCATCCCACATTTATTTTCACTATTATTAAAGTATTTTATGTTGCTAGCTGTGGTCGTTGCACCACTCTTCTTTTATTTTCTGCCACTATTGCCCTAATATCAGAGGAACCCTAAAAAGTATTGTTGGGGACTACCCTCACCCTCAACAAGTGTCTAAAAATCAATATCCTCTTTCAAGGGAAGGAATGCAGGGGTTGCAGCCTGTTGCTAAGCTAAGGGTGGGTCCTTTGGAACCCTATAACAGGGGTTATGTTTTATGTCCCCCTGTAACACTCCTATCCTGATCAAACCCCAGCACTCCACGATCCCAGATCCTTGTACCATCTTGAGCCAGGTTCCCTCCTCACACTGGTGCTATTCAGGACTTGATTTAAGGGATGCTTCCTGGGGGTGTCCCATTACAAAACATCATAAACAGTGTTTTGCCTTTGAGTAGGAACAGAATGAAGGAAGGAAAACGAGAAAACAACTGACAGGGACAGTCCTCCAGGACTCCAGGAGCTCAGCAGCACTGAGCCAGGATAGGAGCTCACTGGGGCAAGGGGCACTGTAATGCAGCACAAAGGGGAAAAAGACAGGGAAACTACAGAGGGAATTCTGGGGCAGAATTCCACCCTTACACATGCCTATTTTTCAGAGAATTTTTCTCCACTCATGTTTTACCCCCATTTGTGTCTTTTTCTAGACTGGAAAATATGATTTTGAAAAATTCAACAACTTCTGCATGTTGCAAAGAAAAGATCAAGCAATAATAGGAAAACAAGGTCTGAAAAAAGGCACAGGGCAATGATGGCACAAATGTGATTTTAGTAGGACCTTGCTGTGTTGACAGGAAACTGGACTAGATAACAAGCAGCTCGTGTCTGCCACTTCATACCTTGAGGATTATGATTTACCAAATCCTATCAGATCAAAGGAAATCTCAGCCTTTGGGAAAAATGTTCACTTTCCTCTTTGTCCACACACTTTTTTTAGAATCCTTTTTTGATGCCTAAAAGGGTGCTTGCTCCAGAATTATCCATTTTTACCACAGGAAGGCCATTCTGCTCAGCACAGCCCCAAACAAGCTCCAGATAATGGAGAGTTCACAGTCTGCAACTACAACAAACACTGAAGTCTCAAGCCTGAGAGAAATAAAAATGTGGTATTTATACTCCGTGCACAGAAGAAAGTGTCACTTCATCTGTTTCATGGGCAGGATCTTTTTCCTAAAGTCTCCTTGAGGTGTTAGCAAATACCCTTCAGTAGCCTGTAGTGTCATTCATCCTATCCTTGTACTGGTTACTGAATGTGAACTTTCTGTTCTCAAATCTGTGAAAAATGACAGTGATTAAAGAAAACACTTGCTGATATATTCATCTGGATTAGCAACTGCTAGGGTAACAGTTTCCATGACAAAGCAGTGAGCTTTACAAAGATTTCTGTGCATGAAACAAGTGCCTACACAGACATGATGCAGAGAACAGCTGATATAAATAATGATTTTAGTTCAGTGGACTTGACATGGCTACAGGAGTGGAACTGAATGAAAACACAAACATTACTATCAACACTCCTGGCAACAGTCTTGGCTGTGCAAGTTACATGATGTTACCTTCCAAATTTTTGCAGAACAGGGGAAAAAGTCTTATGAACTTGACCTTGCAGAGCTTTAATAGGGAGCAACTCACAAACCTGGTCTTGAGCCCTCATTTCCCTTCACGATGCAAGTGCATCTTATGCACCTAATCGTGCCATTGGGTCAAAAAAAGCACCCTATGGCTTGTTAGCTTTCATTACCTGAAACCAAAGCTGCACCACATTACACTGAATAAAGTGCTGACAGAGATTACAGCCAGACCTGCAGAGCTTGTCCTCATCAACACTTTCAGTACAAGGGAAGGTTTGTTAAGGCTGCACCACCTGATCACTTTATAACAGTGAGGTATAAATTCAGTGTAGCAGCTATCAGTTCAATGCGGTGACCTGACATCAAAATGACAAGTATGAGCTATTTTTGAACTAACTACTTGCTTGTTTATGCTTTGAATTCAATAAATAGGCACAACACAGCAAACACTGTCTGAAGCTGGAACTCCACTTGGTATTGATGGCAATTGAGGACACAGAGGTGCATATGAGCTTATGATTAAAGCAGAGCTTTCTGTGCAAGTATGGAACTACCCAACCGTTCAACTTTAAGTGACATTTCACAAAAAAATCAAGCGTTCCCCTAGCTTTGCTCTGACACCTCACATCGTTCATTGTACAGAAATTCTGCACGGAATATGTTCAGTAGTATAAATTGCATATAAAGCAATTCTGGGGTTAGACCTAGTCCATTAATATAAAACTCAAAACCAGCTGGAGTACCACAGATATGATAATTTCATGCAGAGTTACCATGGTTGTAACTTTTAAAACTAAATTTAGGCCATTAAAGGTATCATTTTTTGCTCAAACACTGTCTAAAAAAACCTTTGTCTGATAGTAATGAACAACTTTCAGTGTGTTAGTGTAGCACAGAAACAAATTAGAAATGTTTTTCAAGAACAAATAAATATAAATCATTTGTAAGAAGCAAGTCAGCAGTCACTTAATTCAAAACTCTTCTTCTGCCCTCTGATCTTATTCTTTTCCCTTATTTTACACGTCTTCTCCTATTTTCACTGCTAAAAGTAACCTTCAGCTTGAAAAATATTCATTGGCACCTTTAAAGCTTTTGTTTTTTGCCTCCGCATTTTCCTATTTGTTCTCTGATCTGTGCTTAGATGAAAAAGCAAAAGCTCCAGGGAGGTATTTATCTGTGTTACTTAAAATGCTCTATACCTCTGCTAAGTGCCTTGAAAGCTGTGCTTGCTTTTACTAGAGATCTGTTTTTCCTCTCTGATCTTACCAAGCTCATCAATTCTCTGCTGTCTCAAGACCTGCTACTGCATTTGGGATTAGTTTTCCTGGCAAAAAAAAAAAAGTCCTCATAGACATATTACACCAAAACTTCATTTTATAAGCATGAGAAAGTTCTCAGTCCTTGAGGAAGAATGGCCCAAGATAGCCATTACACATTTTCCCAAACTAATGTTGAAGGGAAGAATTAAATTAATGAAAAATGAGAATTTGCTTGGAAGCAGGTTAGATGAAAGACATGACCACAAATAAATAAAATAGTAGTGTGGAATGGTGACCCAATGCACTAGAAAACCATCAGGGAAGTAGGAGAAGGAAGGCTTTTAGTGTAGGAACTGACTTAACGTGCAAAGCATAAACTAGGTCAAGTAGAAAAGAAGCAAGCACTATACAAAAATCTTAGAAGACAAGTTAGCAGAGATTGCTGAAACAGTCTATCAGCCTCCCCAACAGCACAGCACTGGCTGGACAGGCTGCTGTTAAACTGCACAGTGGCTAATTCACATCTCCATTCCTGCCACCTCCAAGTGCTCATCTCTGTGTAACACTGAAATTCAGTGGCACGGTCATGCCTGGCCTCTCTGAAACACTGACCAGACCTGCCCTCCCTGGCAGTCAGGCCACACCAAGGAACAACATTCTGCCAAAAAGTAAAGCCAAGCATCAATTAACTCAAGCAGATTTCTTCATATTTTATACCTCTGTCCTGAGAAATTTCACTAAATATGGCAACAAATCCCACACACAGGAACAGGGAGGGGGAGTCACCAACATTTAGTACTACAGCCAATATGTGCAAGAACTAAACCTGTTTCACGCTGCTGTTAGTCCTAGCCCAAGCTTGGGATTTGTGTCATTACAATACAAAAGCAGATGGATAATTCTAGCAAGAGCAGCTCACAAAAGAATGCCACACAAACTCTTTTTTAATGCAACCATACAGATAAAGTATCAAAAACCCAACTGGATGAGGATGTGAAGGATGTGAAGCCTCAGAACTCATACAGAACATGTCACTGGAAGCAGTGAGTGGCACAGGTGGTCTGAGTGTCTGAGCAGGCAGCACTGGGGCTGCCATTCATGGATGAAAGGGAAGGGTTCTGTGCAAATCAAGTGGAGCTTGGTCAAGATGGCCCAGGGGAAGGGCTCACCCTGCTTACAGCTCCTACTGAGTTTGGAATGCAGGAATAAGCAGGCAGTAGTGGGAAGGGTCGTGGCTGGGCTCTGCTTGTGCCCCAGCTTGCAGAAGGGTGATGCCAAGCAACTCTAAGGGTACTTGTGCACAGCTCCAGAGCTCTCCATGTCACCAGAAAGCCTCTGGAGCTGTTACCAGCTCTGTGCACTCACAGAGAAGAGCACTCTGTGCCCAGAGGGAGAGGCAAGCCATGGCTGAACAGCTCATTGCCACCCTGCCAGTGCAACTGCAGCCTGCCCAGAGGGAAATTGGGATAGTTGGAAGGCAGCTGCCTGCAAGGTGGGATTTTCACAATCAAGCTCAGGTGACACTGGAGAACACACCAGCCAGGCTGCACTGGGACAGCCTCCATCTTCACCACCACAGAGATGGCAGGGAGGGCAAACAAGAGAAAAGGTTTTGTGCTGTTCATCAAACTGGTGGGAAGATGAAGTTGGAATTATAGTGTCTACTGGAGGTCTCAAAAAGCAGATGTTAACTGTAGTCCAGAGTTCAGTTAAGAGTAATGTCACCTAGTACAGGTCATGGAGTTCCACACATTTGTGCTCTGCTCCTCTCTCAAAGATTGGACCTGCCTCATTCCAAGTGCCAGGAATTAGTGAATACGAGTTGCTGTTAAACAATCAAACAAATAAGAAGCTCAAACAAAAACCCAAACCAACACCCAAAATCCCCCACACACCTATCACCACAAAAAAAAAAAATTAAAGTTATATAATCCCCTCCTCTCACTAGAAAATTATTCTCCCAGAATAAATTTCTAGAATAGTTTCCTCAGAGGAGCTGGACACTACAGCCCCAAATTTAGCACAGCCTCTTAACAGAGCTCTCTCAAACTCACAGAGTTTGTCAGCTGGAATAAACCCCAGCAGTTCCCCAGTGGCAAGGAGCTCCAGACGTGTCTGGGTCACAAGCCTGAACAATGACCCAGGACTGAAGGAAAATGGGCTAGAGGCGTTTTCCTAAAATGTTGGTTATCTGTTTTTACTTGACTTACAGTCTACAGCTTTTAGGGGTAAGGCTGGGACAGGAATCCATGATGATTACAGGCAGCTTAGAAAGCCAAGAGCATCCATAGTTTATTAAAAGCACATTATATTGACAAAGGGAACAATTTTTCTGTATTTGAATTCTCTCTTTCAAGTGTGCTTTTTCCACATCCACCCATTTCATTTGTCTCTGTAGCATTTACATTTAAAATAATTCACCAAAACAACAGTAGGAGGCTGATTTACACTCACAGAGCAAATTAATTCAGAGCTAACAACATCATCTCCTCTGCCTCACTGAGCAGAGATTGCTGTGGTTGTGTGCAGCCCACAGCAAAGCGCAGTGCAGCTGCTGCAGGAAGCACTTCAAGAGATTTTAGATGATAAAAAAGTGAATGGCGTGCATGGGGTTGGGAACACACCCAGACTTCATTGCCCAGGTGAGAAGAGCCCCTCAACCCTCCTCCTCACCCATTTGGGATTGCTAAACCCCTGTCCCCCTAAAAACAGTGCTGCAGCCTCCATCAGCCCTGTTCTCAATTATGTGGTTCATTTATCAGATGCTCGGCCCACGGAGGTCCCTGTGCAGCTGCCACAGTGGAATCCATCAGAGTGATGTCATCCCACGCCTGCCCCAGCAGGGCAATTCTCCAGCTCTTACTGTGCTGATGGACCCTCTCTCATCATTCTGCTGATGTTGTGGGCCAGGTTAACAGGAAGAGGGAAGTCAGGCAGGGAATTAGCAACAAGGGAACAATGACCAGTTAGGATGAGCTTCATGAGGAGGAAAAAAAAACCAAAAAACACCAAAACACCAGGAACATGGTCCTTCAAAACCAAGCCTAGAGAGCTGAGGTCCTTATGATGACATTTCTGAGTAGGTAATTAAACCATGTTAAGCCAATCTTTGAAGGAGAAACCACAGGCTGGGAAGGAAAGACAGAAAATATTTAAGTGGAGAAAGCAAGCTTCCTCCCCTCCATTGTAAAGAAACATTAAGAAGGGCAAGGATTCAACATAACAAAATTGAATTAACACTTTGGTATAGTGCCACAAACAGAATTTCTTTAGTGAGTGAAGCCAGTTTCTAATTAGCTGAGGTAAAGAGCAAATCTGTGCTTGAAAAGAGAAAGGCCAGCTCTTCACTGGAAAACCAAGCCCAGATCCTCTGTGGGTCTGCTGGGCACATCACCTGGGGTACCATTCATCAGCAATAATGCACTGAGCCACCCACTCAGGTTTCAAGAGTTTTTAAATCCCAATTAGAATCTAAATGACTTGCAGGGAGGTTTAAGGGAGCTCTCAACTCTCTCGGGAAGCAGAGATAATTATGGGGAAGAGAGCTGTGGATTATGAATGGCTCTGCAGCTCTGACTCCCACATCACCACTTGCTCTGCACTTGCAGCCTGGCCCACTTTGCCCTGGCACACCCAGGGCACAGAGCTGCTCCCTCCTGGCTCGTTGGGTGATGGCACTACTGGGACAGGGGGAGTGATTTAACTGGCTTTGAAAAAGAGTGGACATAATGGGAAAAACAGAGAGAAAGTCACATAAATATATTCTCTTCATCCAAAGCCTGCTCCTTTGTTGAAAAGTCCCTCTGTTGCACTGCACACAAACTATTAATTCACTGGCCTTGTTCCCATCACAGCTACTGACTTGGAAAAAAGCAGGCACGTCCTCCTCCTCCATGTATTTGTTGTTTATTTGCTCAGGTCTGATTACTCATCCACAGTGACTGTTTGCTCTCGTTTAGCAGATTAATGTCTCTGGAAATGCTATTTACTTTATGTCTGGACAACCCTGAACACAACAGGGGCCAATTTGAGTTCAGTCCTTTAAGCCCTATCACAATCTAAGCATGAAGTCAATGGCAGCAATCGAAGCTAGCAGACAAATCCTTCCCAGGATCCAGGCACATTCTTCACCATGCCCTTGGTAGGGTGTGCAGGTTGGAGTAGCTAGCAGATCATTTCCTGCCCCAAAAACGAGTTTTATCCACTGAATAAAATTCAAAGGAGTTTGGGTATGTGTGTGTGCTGAGGTGAAACAGCTGACCATCATTTTTTGAATGCTTCCTCTGTGAAAGACTGAAATGATTGCTTTTCTCATTTCTGACAAGCACTGACATTCTGAACCCATGCAGAATTCTCACCTGCCCATTTCACTCTGCTGCCTGCTACAACTTCAGTAAAAATCAACCTCAGACCAAACTGTTCTCCCTTGATACAAACACTGCTCAAAGGCTGCCCCTTCATCAGAGCACTGCCTCCCAAACTCCTGCCAGGCTGCTGGCTGGGGAATGTCTCAGACACTGCCTGGTGAGCGTGACGAGAGTCAGGTCAGAGCAGCAGTGTCCTCACTGAGCCACACTCACCTGCAAAGCTGAAAATGCTACATCCCTGTATCCATATCCACCCATTCTTGTCCAGAAGTGCCACAAAAACCGAGGAAATTCAAACAAATGGGCTAGGAAACCAGAACAATGGTTATTTACAGCAGGCAACACCTACTTCAGCAAACACAGGAGGTAAAAGCAGCATCAAAGAGTGTTAGTACAGCTGACAGGCCTGACAAAATGGACTGGAAGAGATTTTGTCAATAAGATTCCAGGAATTTCTTTTTAGAAGAGCATCAGCTCCAGATTTTCAAAACCTTATAGGCACATCCCACAAGTTGGAAGACCAGCAACGTGGCAAAAAGAGACACACTGTTTATTTAAAAGATTATTCCCACAGACTGCCCTATATGATCTCAGTACTTGCTGCTACCTCAGTGCATGGTTACATGTGGCATCATTCCTAGAATCCCCTTTGGGCTTCTCTCAGCTTTTGTTTGCACAAATATATGGAAGTTGCCTGTGGGAACATGCAAACAAGGGAGGCACACTTACCTTACTGCTACTGAGTCTTATTGCTCTGCCTTCACTTCATCTGTGATCATCTGAACCAAAGCCCTGGTGCATACTCAAGCATTCCCAAAATCTGTGTTTTAAAGCTTTTTTTTCTTTTTCCAGAATGTAAATGAAAGACTCTTAAACAATACAGAGAAAACCAATATTTCTAGTCATCACCAGCCCTCAAATAAAGACCTTCACTAGAAAGTATTTCCCCATTCTCTCAGGAACTGTTGCTTCTCCTGCCTCTGCAGCTGCTTTCCAAAGACTTAATTGGTGATTTCTTCATGCAAGTGCTGTTATGTCCCAAAGCTTACACTGTCCTTGTCTATTTTAATTCTATTGATTTAGCAAGGATTTGCTTCACCTCTAAGACAACTTCCTCAGAGTACTCACAGAGAGTGGTGGGAACCCAAGCACCATGGGCTCTCACAGGGCCTCCTTTCTTGTACCTGTTACTTTACTAAAAAAAGGAAAGAATGCAAACATGCTGTAGAAAATTCTGGGTGACTTATATCTCCAAAGATTCTGCATTTTTATTCTGTCTCTACATTCAAGCACACCCTCAAAACACCAAGAGCTTGGAAGCGAAGTCATTGCTAGAGATTTTGTTGCCAAAAAGCAAAACATTTTCTTCAGTCTTAAGTCACAGTCTAAAAACAAGAAAATTCCACTACACAAGAAGTCTTTAGCTACTGGCATGAAAAAACATACTGTAAAGAATGGTTAAGATAATTTTTATGAACGATTGCCACTAGGATGTAAAACAATTCATATCACAATAGTCCCTAAAATGTTCCACTTGGCCATGCCAACTTTGCACGGAAACAAAACAGACACAGATCTTTCTTACAATGGCATCATCCACATTATAACTTGAATGATGAAAAATGAAGAATTGTTTTCATAATAATTTAAAGCCTTGACAATGGGGCCACTTTGGTTAAGGCAAAACTAACAGCAGAGCCTGGAGGAGGCTGCAAGCCCCAGCCTGGGCTGGGGAGTGACACATGCCCTGGGCACAGGCTGTTTGCAGCAGTGTCAGCACAAAGAGCCTCTGCTGGCACTTGTGAAAGGCAGCCTGTTTATCCAAGTGTCTGAGCATGGGTTTAAGGAACTAACTTAGAACACTTCAGTTTGAAAAATGTGTCCTTTGGTTTTTCCCAGAATTCTGCATAAATGCCATAAATTCATTCTTTATCTTGGAGAAGCTATCCAGGCTGACAAGTGGCTTGTATCTATGACCTTGGACCACAGAAGTAATTAAAAATGAATGCCATGAGAAGACTTTCAATTGCTCTTGTGCATTATCAAGTATAAGTCTCAAGGGGCAGCAAGGTTCTTTTGTTGACATTATTTTGCATGACCAGCCTTCATGTAACACACAACACATCTGGTTTCATGCTGAGGATACAATATTTTCATTAAAAATACTGGTAAAACTGCTTTACCTATAGGAAATCCCTCTGTCCCAGTTTATATTTTAATCTGAGTTCTAAGAAAATCCCTGAGATCAATCTACCAAATATTTCTGAGGGGAAAACAGAAAATTAAGGATTAATATTATTTAACTACGGTTACCACAATAGCCAAGGGGTCAGACTTTTTGTAGCAGAAATTTGAATCACACAATGCTACAACCAAGGACTCAAAGCCAGGCTCTGAATTAGTCAGGGGAGTTCTTTGGTGGTTTTAGAACAGATTTGGGAGATCAGCTCTGAGCAAGCTACAGGACAGCTGCTGACCATGGCCAAATGTAATCCAGTTTTTGTATTTGAGTAGAAAAAGGCACAAGAGCATTGCCACTGGAAGATGGGTGCAGAATAGCAGGACACCACATCAGCTCAGGGCCCTCAAGGACAGAGACAGGTGGAAATTTAAACCCAGGCATGGCAGATTTACACTTTTGTCAGTGCAAATTTTGTTGCCAAAGCAAAACTGACTGGTTTTGGTAATCAATGTCTGTGCTGAAGACCAGGTGTACAAGCCAAGGAAAGAAGGTTGGAGCCCTGAGGTGCCCTGGATGAGTCTCTGCCCTTGGGGCTTGGCTGGGGGTGCCCTCCACAGCAGCCAGCCCCAACCCCTCTCCTCCCCAGGGACTCCAGGCTTCCCGGCCAGTGATACATGGGAAAGACTCGGCACCAAAGTAATTTCAAACCGTATATGGACAGCAATATTCTTATTAAACACACTAAAGAATTCAAGGAGAGGCCTCACTGCCTTTGGTATTTGATTCTGCTCTTAACTGAGCTGCCCACTGTAAAGTTTATGTTCCTTGGGAGTCGGGAGATGCAGATATGATAGATCACTGCAAATAAGATTTAAAGAATTATCCTCAAGATACTGAACCTACTGATTGATGCATCTCAATAAACCTTCAAATATCATAGAAACAAAAGGAAGCTTTACTTTCAATAAAATTAAGTTTCCTTGGAAACTGGTGTGAGAAGGTGCCTCATTTCAGAGTTCTTCCACAACACTCAGCCCCAGGTCTGAACTGTGGCTGGATGTGTCAGGTGCAGTCTCACCCTACAGCAGGAAAACTCTTCCAAGGAAAACAATATTCCTCTTGAAATGCATTAAGTACTCGATTCAAAGCCATTATTAATCACCCCTTTAAAAGGAAAAAAAAACATTCTGTCAAGGTCACATTGTCCAGGGTGCCTTTCACAGTTAAATTCATCACTTAGGACGTTTACTGTGGGCTTTGAGAAGGAAATCAGAGCAGCAGAACTGGTCAGCTCAGCATTTCAGCAAATTGTGAGCCTGAGATGCTAAGCGTGCATTTTGAACTGTGAATTCCAAATGACACATTACCACTTCCAGATCTTTGCATGCAGCACAGAATATTTTGGAAGTTTTGGAAACCAATTTAGAAGTTGAACCCATCCCCAGCTGGAGATGGTAAAAATGAAGTCCAGTCAAAGGCAGCTGTACCCAAGGCACAGGTCAGGAAAGGCACATTCTCCTCAAGCCATGGCTGCAGCACTCAAAGCCATCCTGGCAAGTCTGACACCAGTGTGGAACTTGCTTGCAAAACAAACCCAGGCTAAACAAGGACATCCCTTCCAGAGCAAGTGTCTGTGTGTTCCAATGCACTGCCCTGGAGAACAAACCTGCAATTCTTTATGAATTGTTTGGATCTATGAAACAAGCACAATAATCCTTTCACTCAAGGGCAGGTATGTAAAATGTGATCTTTCCCATGTTTAGCTAAATTTTAAAATACTGAATTCCACAGTGCCACTGCTATTGGATAATATCTGTGCATTTTAAACTGGATGGGGATATGGTCTGGATGAAGTGGAAACACAAAATGTGTCAGTTGAAATCATATTTCTGTAAGACCAAGCTCCTGGTTAATTTTCATATTCATCATGAATTGTTCTGTGCAGAAACATCTTCCTTTGAGTTAAGGTATAGCTGTCTCTGTCTCATAAATTCAAATAATTATTTTTATTTTCAGCTTTGGTGGTATTTCCCTGCACCAGAGGTCCAACTTGATCATGTCTGAGTGACAGCCTCTGTGATGCAGGATTATTACATCAAAGGACAACACTGAAGTACCAATAAAGGAAAGAGGCCCTCAGGAGACTACTGTCAAAAGATATAAATTTCTTCCTCTGATATGAAAAAACCCCTGGCCCAAGCTCTAAAACAAATTCCCAGATGAAGTCCATCCATCCTGGAAAGCCATCCATCTTTGCTGTGACAGTGACCAGTGCTCTCAGCACCAAAACCATTTGTTTAACTTGACAGGGAAGGGGTGTGTGGAGCTGAGCTGGGCAGCAGGGCAGGGCTCACCCTGCTCAGTGCTGCCAGCCAGGGCTGCACTGCCTCGACTCAACAGCCACAGGTTTTTCCTCAAAAGCAGCTATGAGATACTGCTCTGCTGCTCCTCAGTGTTTATAAAATCTAGTATTCATGGACAGGTGAGAACAGTGAGTGTTGGTTTATTCTGAATGAGTTTTGAAAGAGAATTATTCTAGTGAATAAAATCAGTGAGTGAGGCACAGAGCGTGTAGTGGGAAGCATAGAAGCTTAGCATGCTGTAAAATCCATGAAAAATTGAGGATGCTTTCTTGGCCCATGAGGCCATTGGTGTGCAGCAATGCCAGGAACTGCACACACATGCCTGTGGTGTTTGGCATCCTGCATGCTGAGCTGCAGCTCTGCTGGCAGCCTGGCTTAGGGGTGATGCTGCAATGCAGCTCTTTGTGATTAACAGCCCTCCCTGTGCTGGAGACAGCCAGCACTGCCACCAGCTGCACTCCTGCACAGGACATGGCAGACAGGTGCAGAGAACACTCTGCAGCCATTCAGATGTGACCCTTCTACTTACAAAATGGCCCAAAGCAAACTCACAAATCTTTACAAATAAGCTTTTTGCTTGTATCAACAAACTGTGCTGCCCATTTCTTCTCCCCTCTTTTCTTCTGGACAAAAGCAAAAGGTGGGCAATGGGGGCCTGTATCACCCTATAGCAATCTCCCCACCCTGAGCTGTTTCAGCACTGTAGAGCTCTCATCCCACCCCATTAGAGAGCAGCCCTCCAAGGAGCCCATCATGCAGCTGACAGAGCCACTATACATACAGATGAGGGATATAAATCTTCACAATCCTGTTTCCTCAAACTTTGATTAATTACACTTCTGTCTGCCTTCTTTCCTTTCAAACACAAATGCAAAGGACAGGCTCCAAAAGTGGGACATTCCTCCCCTGAAGTCCATGTCTGAACTCAGCAGGTGCAGTTCCACCGAGGGCAGGAAATTGCCATTTCTAAACCATGTTCCTGGCGTCTGCTTATCTCTCCTGCTGGAAATGTCATCAAAGTGTATCAGAAGTTAAACAATCCCCTTGACTCCAGTATCCCTCTGCTGTAAATGCAGTCTGAGCTTGTTTGAACTGGAAATTGGTGTTCTTGGGAATAATTGCTCTGTACACAGCACTGCTTCCAACCCATGCCAAGGCACATTTTCTGAGGTCTATGAGTTTTCATTACTAACCTCAGAGTAACCTTAAAGGTTTGGGTTCATTCTTTTCACCACACTGCACAGATCCTTCTTTGCATAATCTCAAAAATGTCAACAGCAAAACAATCAGAACAAGCACACAGTGCTTGCCTGGTTGCAGTGCAGAACAGCATTTCCAGTCTGATAAAGGCTAGAGAGCTCTCTCAGAGGTGAGGAAAATGCTCTCCATGTGCACATATCCCTTTTCAGATTGATCCTAGGTGGGAGGGACAAAAAGAACTGATGAATTCACAACTAAACAAGGTAGTAGCAGAGTGATGATGAAAATTAATACCTCCATTCTAATTACTTCCAGTCTAAAGCAACAAAATAGCATCCTTTGATGTTGGCCCTCTTCGATACTGCAGCACAACACACAAAGTTTTCACTTGTAATCACCATTTATCCTCATGTTCTGCAGTGGTTGGGATCACCAGAAGTTTGAGTTGTCACTTTGGAGAGGGCTCAGCCACTGACAGCTGGAATGGCTGGCACTCAGATACTGTGGTCATGGATCATCACACCTCCAATGACTCCACCACTACATCTACAGCTTCACCAGTTTAATCCAGCCTTTTGGGAGGCAGAAAAGTGATTGTGAAGATGTTATTCTTCTGAGCAATAGGTCTGGGACTCATAAAAGAGACTGGCGCTGATGAAGAAATCAGTAGGTTTTCTCAGTTCCAAAATGATGACAGCTGAAGAACTGTTCTGGAAATCATGAGAAAGCTTCTGCACTCCTGGTGACAACACGGCAGCATCACTGTGATGACCACACCATGGCCTTGCCTGTTGCCAGAACCACTGAAACCTGTCAAACCCAGGGGAGAGCTGAGGGTGAGCTGTGTGAAGAGAGCTTCTGGACTTGACAAGTACTTTCCTCTCCCTTTTGGGGAATAGAAATAGTGTGAACTCAGTCTCACCACAATTGATGCTACTTCCTCAACTAAGCATCCACTTTGTTCCTTAGAATAATTTTAGTAAGATGTCCCTTTGGGAAAAAACTGCAGGAAAAGGAGAAATTTGCACCAAATTCAGTCTCCTGACAGTATTTTGCTAGGCACAAAAACCAGTATCTTCATCATGCTCACAGAAATGGTTACATGAAAATAGGAGTCTTTGGTAAAAAAAAAAAATTCTCTCATTAAAATTTCAGATATTTCCACAGTCAAAGAGACAACAAATCCCAAAATTAGACAGTGTGTGAAGACAGTCCAGAGCAGAAACTATCACTAGGGTACCATAAAGGTGAGATCACACCAGGAGCCAGCAGCAAGAGAAGAAAGCCTGCTCATCTTCCCATAGAACAGGAGCAGCAACAGCTTTCTGTAACATTAGCAAAGGGAGGAAGGGTGCAGGCTGCTTCATCTCATGAATACATCTCTCTTGCCCAACAAAGACCCATCACCCAGAACACTTTCCCCCCAGTTATTAATTCATGCTTCTGACACCAGTGTGAGGCTGTTGTTAACCACACACTCAAATAATCTCACTTTTCTGTGTGGTGTGGAAAAAGCTGAGCAAGACCAAGATGGAGAGGAGGACAAGCAAAGCAAACAGAGAGCCCTGTACAAGTTGATGCCAGCTTGTTTTCCCATCCTCATTCCAGGAAGGGAACACGTCCCCAGCCCCAGAGCCACAATTAGGGTGGTATAGAAGGGAAAGATTCCCTCTTGTTGCCACTCAACCTCATAGATATTCATCTCCAGAGAGGATTTAGACTTTCAAAACAACATATGAAACCACAAAAATACGTTTCAGAAACAGGTTGAAACAATCCAACCAGTGGAAAAAGCCTCTTCAGCTTCTGACTAATGGATTGCATTTATCCAGCAACGAAAGACAGGCAAATTTGGGCTTGAGAGAACAACTTGTAAATTATATTCCCATGGCCCACAAACATCTTATAGTGGGTTCTAATGAGAAAGATGTTGAGGAACTGCTTTGATTCTCTCTTGGTCCAGGTTTAATTTACCTCTCCTTCAATCCCTTCCCAGTTTTCTCTGCTCTAAGATGACCAAAGGTAAAGCAAATGCAGCTACTTCGAGCAACCAAGGACATGGAGATGGCCCTGGAGGCATAGCAGCAGAATCTGGAATTCTCATTCCCAGTGGGTGTACAATACCATTTTTAGTAGTTTCTGACCTGTGTTAACAAAAGAATGGGGTCAGAAAGGCAAGAAAACACAGATGTAACAGAACATTGCAGAAGACAGAGTGTGGGACACCCCCCAAAAACTGCACGTACACTGAGTACAGAGCATGAATCCAGCACGTCCCTGCTGAAAGCAGTCCCTGATAACGTCTGGCATCTGGATTGTGTGTCCCACAAACCAGGAACTGACAATGTCAGTAAAACAGTTAAACACCATCATATCTCAGTTATCCCTGGGGGATATTTTTTGTTCATTTTTGGAACAGAATGGAGAGTCACCAAGATAAGCTCTCCAAGATGGGGTACTGAGCTGCCTGGAACACCAAACTTGATTTAATACTTCCTACATGACTCACATAGTTTGAATTACCTATGGGACCTTCCAGGCACCATACTGAGTCTACAATACTCACATCTCAAATATCTACAAACATGGCACTGAAATGGAAAGAGGGGGCCTGTGAAGTCATCTTCATTCTATACAAATACACAGTAGGCTTTTAAATACATAAATTAGTAGGGAATAAATATCTTGGAAACATAAGTGTGCTTCTAACAGTATAGAAAGGATTTAATCCAACTTTTACTAGAGTAAAGGAATACTGGAATGGAGCCAAAGTGATTTACTCTGCAGTAATGAAATAAAAAGATCAGTGAAGCCAATTACTTGAATTGCAGCTCAAAGCATAGGTGGGTAGCCCAGTGTTCATTTTTATCTTGTCTACACAAGGCAAAACTGGAAGGGACCCTCACAAAATCTTCTTGCTAGTTCATCTGCTCTGAAGCTGAATCAACAGCAGTAGTAGTTTCTGAGAAAGGTTTCCCCAATCTCCTCCTCAAGACCTTTACTGACTGAGACTTCACAGTCTCTCCAGGTAATCTTTATCCAGGGTTTCTCCTAGCATCAAATCAGAAACCTCTTTGCCCAGATTTCCCAACCCCTTCTCTCCCCTCACTATCCCCAGCAAAGATTCATGTCTTCCTCCATTCTCCTCTACTGCACACCCCTGAAATCATCCAAACTTCTTCTGTAGATCACATGCTCTGGATTACTCTCATTACTTCCTTCTGGATCATCTCCAACTCATCCCACAGCACTCTTGTTGTGGTGCCCAAAAATATGCTCTGTATCACCTTTAAACCACTACACACACACTTAACAAGTCAGCCTACACACAGTTTCATGCTTCAAGCTAAGCATATTCAAATGACGTTGTTAGAAGCTCAGAGCAGCTTTATTTTAAATTATAGAGAAGATTGATGTAGAGTGGGCAACAAGAATGCATCTGCCATGAACTCACTCAAATCCAGTTAAATTCAGGGCACTGTGTTTCTGGGCCCCAGTAGCTGTTGCTGTCTTCACCTGAGTTCAGTGCTATTCCCAGAGAAAGGTGCCAGACACTTCCCTACTCTGCAAACCCAGCAAACGTGTTCTGACACAGCCACACTTGGATTTGGAAGTCCTGGTACTCACTGTGCCTCTTGATGTGCACTGAGCACAGAAAGCAGTCTCTGGTACCCATTTTGGCCTGAACTTTGAACACCCCTCCCAAGAGCTCTGCTGAACCTGGATGTCTCTCATTTTCTTTTATGTACTGCAGCTCAGCCAGATCCTGGAAAGAGACCTGTCAGTTCTTGTTGTGTGCAGCTCAGTGACCTCCAGTCTTGCTGCTGAGCATTTTGTTCAGCAGAGAGCTGAGGAAAAAAGCACAGAGCCAGGTCCCTGTCTTGCAAGAGTCACACTGTTTGATGATCTGCTCTCCCTAATGTAAAAGGGCAGAGTATTCCCTTCCCTTTTTTCTACCCTGTTAGTCTGGCTATAAATGTGATTGCACTGATAAACATCCACAGCAAGAGATCATTTGCCCAAACTAATTAACTGCTGCCACCAAATCACCATGTACTATTTTCACTAGGAAAGTGCAGCCTACACTGCTGTGTGACATTTAGCTTTTAATTGCCCTCAGTCAGCAGCAACAAAATTTCAGATGTTATTATTTGTGTTGGAGAAAGTTCCCCCTCTAGATAAAACATGAGGCCTGTCAAATGCTATCACAGGAGCACTTATGCTCTGGGTTAAGCTGTAGCTGAGGCTGTCAGGGAGCTGCCCAGCCCCCAAAGGGAAGAGGACATGGGAAGAAGGGGTTTAGGACAATGTGATGCAGTACAGCATCACTGGGGCACAGCGGGGAGGGAGGAATGCTTAGGGCAGGAATTCATGCTGAGCAGAATACTCCCACTCATCCTGGCTCGGGCCAAGGGGAACAGGGAGCAGAGCACCACACTCCCCAGCCTGCTGCTCTCACTGGGCTTTCAAAGACTTTGGCCAGCAAGGTTTGCTCTGAGTGCAGAGCAGTTTTCATCTGTGCAAGGGCAGAACAGCTGCACTGGGAAATGCTGCCTTGCTCCAATTAGCTCGTGGCTGCTCACCAGCCAGCTGTCCCTAGAGCTGCTCTTTGCAGGCAGAGCATGACATCCAGCCTCACTTCAAGCACCATTAGGAAACTGCTCTTTAAAATTTGCAATTTTTATTGTAATCTCTCAATAAACCTGGCTGTTGATTTTGCTCTGACAGCACCAAGTCTGTCAGACACCAGAGAATTCAAGTGCCTGAAGCCACTTCTGTACAACCAACCCAGCTGATGCTAATAACTGGGACCAGTTAGGAGTTCAGCTGAGCATGCACATATTTTGATGTTCTCCTCAATCCCAGGATGGGCAGAGCACCCAGGCAGCACACAAAATTCCTTTTGGGATTGTATCACACCAAATATCTTGTGGCCAGCAGAACAGGAAGGCCATGCCAGGGCCAGGAACAAAGCTATTAATTCAGGGGAGTAGCTCACCTTACAGTCACAGAATATGCATCAGGAAGCACAAGGTGATTTTAAAATTTTAATTCAAGACTGGAAGGATCAATATCCAAATTAGCCCACAATGACCTAGCTCCAGGAGGAGCAAGGATACAACAACTCAATGCTTCAGCCAGGTTGATTAGCCAGGCTGAGACAGGTCCTTGTTAAAACCTGGCTGTGAAGCTCTAACCCACATAGACATCTCTGCTCATGTGTAACTACCTTGGAAGTATTTCACAGTGCTTGCTTTTGACAGGTAGAAGCTAACTTTTGAGTTTTCCACTCACAGATTTTTCCAGGAAAGAAATGCCAAATTCCATTTAAAGTTCTTGCAAATCAGGGGCCAGAACAAACCAAAATTGAACCTCAAAGGCTAAACTGTGACTCTTTTGCTCACCTTAGTACAGAAAACTTCTCTGCAGTTGTGTGTTGTGAAACAGTGACCTATCATAAGTGAGCATGAGCTCAGTTGCCATGTAAGTGGGTCCCAGTTCTTACAGCACAGTCCAGACAAAGTGCAGCCCCAGCTCCTGGAAGCACAACCTCAGCTGCCCTCTTTCGCTATATGTCCTGAAATTTGGTCCCATTTTCACTATGGCTGTGTAACCCAGCACAGCAAGTGGGGACTGTGAGCTTGGCAGATGTGGTTTACAGTTTTGTGCTCCTCTTAAAGCAAGCTGTGTTTTGAAAGAAAAGGAGTTAAATGCCAGAAAAGGATGCAGACTAATTTTAAAAATAATTGGGGAAGATATTCTTCTACTTGTTTATATGATTTATGGCATCACTGCAGTACGTTTTCTCTCTTCCAAGTAGTCTTTAATGAGGAGTAAGACAAGTGATAAGCAGCACAAGAACTCAGATGCTTCCTGGAATTGTTGGGGTTTAATGTAAATGCATAAAATCCAGGCATCACAGAGCTTTTTGCAATATAATCCCAAAGCTGCTTACAGGCCAACTCAAGATAAAAATTTTTGTGCCTGTCTGGTTACACTGAACGTGCAATAACCTCTCAGAGGCTGGTGCCAGAGGCTATGAATTTACCTCAAGGTATGTGTTTTATGTGCAGCAATATGTTGTCATTAAAACAAAGCTCCACAGAAGTCACATCTTAGTCATTGTCTATAATCTCCCCTTGGAAACAATTTGACTGTCTGCTTACTCCAAAAACACAATTGCTTTTGCTCCACAAGGTGCTCTGTATCAGCATGTTCCAAAACTGTAACAAGAATTTTATGGGTTTTTTCCCCAAAAAAAGCTTTGAATATCTCCTTGTGTCACTAGCATGCACAGAGACTGATCACACCACCCCTCTGCCAGGCAGTTTAAGGATAGCCCCTCTGCTAGGTGGGAATACTCAAGGGAACAAGCTGCTGTAGGAGGCTGACAGTAGAAAGCAGAATCAGGCGAAGCCATTTGCTGGTAATCTCCCTAAAACTGAAGGAAGATCTCCTCATCCTTACTTTTGCAGGTTTTGCTGTACCACTAACTCACCCTGTCATTACCTGCTATCACTCCCAAATAGGACTAAATATTAATTTCTGCCAATTCCCCTGCTGCACATTCCAGTAAAAGAGCCCCTGGAGCTCTCACCGTTGGGAGGAAGACACAATAGCACAGCTTTTGTAAACAGGCCTGAAAGCTCCCTTGGTTTTGTAATCATCTTACACAACTACTATCAGCCATGACAACATCCTTTCAGATTATAATGTCCTGAGACATGCAGATAGCAAAGACTTGCCCAAGGCTACTCTTCTTCTGCTTGTAAAACTATTAATAAAAATACCTAGGCAAAGACTTGACTTTATTGCTGTAGATTAAATGAAAAGGCAACTGTGCAAGAAGTCTGGCCAGAAGGATTACATTATTATTGATCTGGTTATTGTCTGATCAGGTCAGCAGCAGGTCAGCAGCAGGACTCACATTCCTGCTATACAGCCCAACTATTTAGAGAAGATTTGTCCTCTCAGGGCAGACTTTCCTCTGCTGTCTGCCTGCACTGCATAGCCTGGAATGGAGCTGTGGATTGGCAGGACTCCACTGCTACTGCAATACAACAACTGCAATGGACTAAAATTTGCTATTTTGGCTGCACTTTCTCAAGTTGCAGAAGGAAGCCCATGTGGGGGACTATCCATACACATGGTTTGCCCAAATTAAAGAGTGCAGCAAACCCCTGAACTTCAGCTTTGCAAAAAGGAAGCAAAAGCTGTGCTTGCAGCATTTGGTGGTCCTTCCATTGCTGGGCATACCTCAGCTTTGCTTCCCTGTCAATGACCATCAGCCACCCAGAATGGCTGTCTGCACCACGATGTGCACAGGAAATGGGCATGGCACCACAGCCAGCAAGCTGGGTCACATTGCCAGCAGTAATTACAATGGAGAAAGAAAATAGCAGGGGGAAAAGACAATACTCAAAATCAAGTGGTGGGATGACAGAAGAACACACATCTGTGCTTCAAAATCTCAGTGAAATGAACTCTCTGTAATTGAGTCTGCACATTATCCCTTCAACCCAAGCTCATGGCAGGCTGCTGCTGTGTTTTGAGAGTGAGTGCCTTTCCAAGAGCCACGCTCAGGACGCACATCAGCAGCTTCCTAAGGCACCCCAGGCACGCTGCTCCCCCAGCAGCAGAGGATGTTATTGTTCTCATGGACTCATGCTGGCAAGAAGTCCTCTCTCCACCCAAACCCACAGAAAGCTCTCAAAGTTGGAATCTCAGACTTCCCAGTTTTCAAATCCTTCCATCCTGGAGGCCTGACAGATGTTGAGCAGACCATAACTCAGCCCTCTGTGGCCTTGTGATCCCGTGCTCAGCTATGGATTGATTGTGGGGGAACTCCCAATGCTTCCAGCATCTCTGAGTTTGTGCTGTCCACATTTCCAGCTATTTAGGCAACTTTGGATGAATCAAAAAACAAAACATAAAAGAGAAAAAAATAATTCTGGAGAACCCTTTTCTAGACTTAGTAAATGCATCAAGAGACTGTAGAAACATTCAAATCCAGAGTAACAGAAAAGCATGGAAGTTTTACTTTAAAGGACTTTATTATCCTCATCAGGAACAAACAGTTTCAATTATATTTTAAGTCTCACCTGTGGGTTTTTGGGAATGGAAGGCAACAAAAGAAACTCAAGATTCATCTTAGAAAGTCTGGTCTTAAATCTGCCTCACTCTAGATGTGCAAAGATTTGGGTTCACAACAGAAGTCTCTGAGCCAATTTAACAGACTGTTTTTGCTGTGGCAATCCTTGGTGTATGTAAAACAGAAACCTTCTACCTGTTGTGGATATATAAAACTTTATTGCACATGTGAGGAGGAGACACCACCTGTGTTTGCTACTGAAAGGAGCAGTGCCTCTCCTGCAAACCAAGGGTGGGGAAAAAGAAAGAGCTTGAAAATCACTAAGAGTGAGCATTTGAGAGCAGCAGTGGCAGAGAGCTCCAGGCTGAGGCCATCACTGAGATTAAGATGATTTTAGCCTGTTGCTCTCTGTTTTTCTGACATTGCTTCAGATCTTCAGTACCTTGCTATAAAAACATTCCTCTTAGGGGGAACATGGGAGTGAGAACAAAGAGAGATTTCCTTCAGTAGCATATACACACACTAAGGAAATTCAAAACAAAGGAGCCCAAACCCTGGTATTTCACAGATCCTTTAACACTGATGTCACAGTTAATGTCATGTTACTTTGGAAGACACAGAAGACTTGCTTTATATTTCAGCTGAATCTCAAATTTTTTAGCAAAATGCAAGTCAGTTTGTCTTAAGAGAGGAATCTGTCCACAAAACCTAGGACCCTGTAAATCTAGCTGTTATCTGACAGGAATGCAAACATGTCAGCCAACAATTAGTTCAACATCCCATTCTTGCTGAGGGGGATTTCTTGTTTCAACCATGATACTTTTTTTTTTTTTTTCAAAAATCAAAGCAAAAATTATATCCGAGTGTTCAAATAAATCACCCAAATATGATGGTTGAAACAATAATGTGCGAAATCTTGACCACTGAGTGAGAATTACTCCTAAATTGACTTCCTAGGCAAGGTTAGTCCCATGCTGATCTTAGCACAAGTAACCAAAGACCTGCTTAGCAAGGGTGCAATTCAGTTTTCTCCTTGTACAGCTGAAGCTACAATATATTCTCTTTAATCATCAACTCTGTTTGGCCTCCATAGACATAAACAAATTTCAAGGAATGTAAAGAATCAGACAAAGTCATTAATACAGGGCCCAGAAGTTTCAAATCTTCCATTTGACATTAACTGTCTGAAAAGCAGGCAAGATAGAGGATGTCAGATATTTTAACACAAATATCTCATTTGTGCACAGTATGTCTGGAAGAAATTTGTGCTTATGATATAAATGTAAAAGTAGGAAACTTTTCAGGGCAAAAGGATCACTAAATGGTGGCAGTTCTAGTTATTGCTTGACTGTGACATCCCCAACCCTCTGGCACTCAAGCCTTTTTTAGCTTAGAAACAGCTGGCTTTTGTGTTACCTGAGGATTCTCTTTGCTATACAAATACTAACAGGAGTCTGAGAATTCCCACATGGAGGGTTTTTACTTAAGAAGGACATATGCTGTGAGGAGAACTCCCATGGGTCAGAGGAAGCCAAGGCTCTTTTCAACTGCAGACATAAAATTCACAAAGCACAAGTATCCTTGTTTGAGGAAATAACCTTTAAGGACAAAGCTCAGCTCTCCTGGCACACAGAGGGCCCTGTGATAAGCAGATTAATAGAGGTGCCTTGAAGATAAACACCTACACAATTGGGGCATGGGGAGGGAGAAGCTTTTCAACTGGAAGGACAGCTCTGGCACAAGGACAAATGCACGAATTGCTGTAAGGGAATTTAAGACTGGGGAGACATTTTCATTGCAGAAGGCTTGTAACTCTCAGAGCAGCAAGCTCTTGGAACAGCCTCCTGAACAGGAGTGATAAAAACAGGACAATCTAGTTAATTTAGAGACACTGCTGGAAAATAAGTTATAGAAGTGTCCCAGAACAGAACCAGCTGTAAGGGAAAAAGGACTGTTCTTATTGCAGACTCTAAAACATTGACTCAGCAAGCCCCTGATGGTCCTGTATTTTATTTTAAAATTAACTAAAGATGACAAATTAAAGATCAGTCAGCACTAAAAAAAAAAAACTAAACAAGAAAACCCTTCCTGAACAAAGAGCTGAAGTTGGACACCTGTGCTCAGCACTGTGAGATGGGTTCTGCTCTGCTGCACGTTCCAAACCCTTCCACAGACCCATCAGGATGTTAACTCCACCTGCACAGGGAGAAGTGTTGAGGAGCCAAGTGAACAGGAGGGGGTTCCAAGAGCACTCTGTGCTGCCTTTCTGACCATAGATGAGATATTCAAATGCCTGTCTTGGCACCCCCAAAACACCAAACACAAACTCCCTTATCAGTCAGGGGTTATTGGACAGTGTACAGCAAAGCTTCATTAAACTGTGGGGAACCTGGATACATCCAAATGCCAGGGCAGGGCTCCAGATTCTTTAAAAGTAGTATTTTTAACTACTTTGCATACAATGTAATAAAATGTTCCAGTCATGTAAGTCTTGTAAGGAAATATATTTTAGAATTTAATAAAGATGAAAGAACTGAGAGCTTCTTGCCATTTTATTTTTCTAGTCTGACTTGAATTGATCAAATTTCCTTTCTGAAAACCCTTCACCCATCCAGGAGGAAGTTATAGGAAGGGCTGTAACTCTTGCATGCATAGCTCTGTGTTTTAACATGCTCCAGGAGACAATATTTCTGGCTGACTAAGGGATGCAAGACTGGAATCTTTCTCATCTTTTCACCCAAGTTTGTGAGGCATTGTCTGTGCTAAAACATTTAGTTCAAAATGGTTTTGCTGCAACCATTTTGTGGTTTGATTCACACCCAGCAGTTCTGTCTTGCTTCCTTCAAAGAAAGTGGATGAGTTCCACCTCGTAAAGGATAGGAGGGGGAAAGGTCCCAATCATCTGTTGTCATAGAATCATAGAATAACCTGAGCTAGAAGGGACCCATGAGAAGCCCACCTCCTGTCCCCACAGAGGACACTCCAAGAGTCACCCCCATGTGGCCCTGAGCGATGTCCAAACACTCCTGGAGCTGTGTGAAGTTGGTGCTGTGAGCACTGCCCTGGAGCCTGCTCAGTGCCCAGCCACCCTCTGGCTTTTCCTAAGAGCCTATCTAAATGTACCCTTACATGCTGTTCATTCAGGTCCTGATGCTGGTCACCAGAGAGAAGAAATCAGGATCTGCCCCTCCTTTTCCCTTCAAGAGGAAGCTGTAGATAGCAATGATGTTTCCCTTCACTCTTGTCCATGCTCAACAAGCCAAGTGACCTCGGCTGTTCTTTGCATGGCTTCTGCTCAAGGCCCTTCAGCATCTTTGGAGCCTCCTCTGGACATTCTCTAATAGCTCCAGATCTTCCTTCTGATGTGGCACCCACAAGTGCACACAGCACTCAAGGTGAGGCTGCAACAGCACGCAGTGGTTAATTAATCTTTCTGTCCTTCTCCCATTGCCTGCCCCTTATGCAAGGCTTTCCCAACTCTGCCTGGGGACTCCTTTGGAGGCCTTTTGCTGTGAGGCTCCTGACTGAGGATCCCCAGAGAGCAGAGCAGAAAGCAAGGAGACTTCTAAACTCTACAAGAGGCAGGAGCTGCTTGCCTCCAAACCCTGCGTGGGAGGCTCTGGCAAACAGAAGCACACTCGGGCTGCTGTGGCCTCCCACTTGTGGGCTGCAGCAGTGCTCTGTGAGCTCAGAAACAATGGAGCCTTAATTCCAGCAGCCAAACAAGGGCTGGGGTTTGAGAGCAGCTGATAAGCATCTGGATAACAGAGTGATGAACAGAGTCTGCAGCCTGTCACTGAGCTAACCAAGGGCTGCACCAAACACCCCCACCTACTGCAGGCAGCCTGGAAAGTGTCCAAGTATGGCACTCAAAAATGTACAGCAGAACCACAACACAGAGCTAAGGACTGCAGCTTCACATCTCAAATAACAAATTCAGATGAGCACAGCAGGTGATTGATTACAGTGGGAAATAAGAAGAAACACCAGATGAGAACTGACAGTATGAATATAAAGGAAAGCCAAAGCTTAGCTTTGTGTCACTGAAGAGTTTTGCTGTGCATTATTTGGTCAAGAGCACAGCATCACTTTCTATCCACCATGCTACCCTGAACAGCAAACCCATGCAATGCTGAGTTTTGGAGTGCACAAAGTAATCCCCAGAACTTTGGAGCAGCCAACTACAGCCAGCAGGCAGCAGACACCACTCTGCAATTCAACAAGGAACTGGAGGACAGGAGTGCCAGACACACAAAGAAGTGGCTACTAAAGATTTAATGTCTCTAGCCTGATGTTCGTTTTCTCCCCCTATTAGTGTGAAAGCAGTAGCCAGAGGGATGAAAGAATGGGGGAGAGGGGACAGAATCTATTCAGAATTTCCCCTCTTGAAACTGAACCCACAGTGTTACACAGGTATTGGTAGCAAACAGCTGAAGAGATCCATCCATACAAGTGACAAACAGCCCAGCTCTGGTACCAGGAGAAAAACCCCTCTGCTCACCTAAACATTAGCCCTGTGAAACAGCTTCTTGCCTCTCTTGCAGGCTCAGGAGAGCCATCACCTGTGTGCCAGGACCATGCTGCTGTGCTCATGTGGAGCAGTGCTGCTGAGAAGATGCTTTGCAGAAACTTCCCAAGCATAGGAAACCTGCAGAGTCCTTTCTGTGAAACAAAGCAGCCTTGGTACCTTCATGGTAGAGGCTGGGCTGGAAACACTCACCTATTTTTCAAGGAGCTGAGATTTCCTTTTTTGAATAGAGCATCTACTGAATTCATGGAGTTAAAGGAAGACTAAACAACATTTCGCCTGAAAAGATTTGAAACTTTCTTGGGGAAAAATATCACTGCACATTACATCTTTAGGTGTGTTATATAGCAGAAAAAACATTACTGCACATTACATTTTTAAGTATGTTATATAGCCTTGATTAATCAGTGTCCTTGTTCACAGGGAAATTTTTGTCCCAAATTTGCAGAAAAAGTCACAGTTTTTTAGGCTGGCAATTTGGAATTTATTGCAAACCCTATGCTGAATTTTGTTTGGTCAGCTTGTTTTTTATTCATATGTGCTCAGCACTGCCTAACCTTGTGGTCTCAATATAATAAACTCACTGAAGGGCTACATTTCTCTGAAGACAACTATGTAGTACTCTCATGCTAAGTATTTTAAAGCCTTGTTTTAAACAGAATATTTTAATTTGCAGCATTTTTAATTCACAGTATGTTTAATTTCAATATCCCATTGTAGGCATTTTTTTATCCTGGTAAGTCTTTAACAGGAAAGCACAAGTCAGTGTTGTGACTGTGGCTTCCTATACTATGAAGAATTCCAGTGTCTTTTTAGCTGTTTATAAGAATCTCAGATGTGTGTTTCAGTCTGGCAAGGAAAAATACCAAAACCTCTCAAAGACTGAAAGTCAAACAAGAAAATCCGACAGAAAATCCCAATGTTATCCCAAGCTAAAAATTTCAAGAAAACTCAAATAATGAAGTAGAGATAAAAAAATACTAAATTTAATTTTTCTTTTTAATGAAAATGAAAACTAATTAATATGATTCTCATATACTGATGGTAAATATGATGCAAATATGTAAGAGTGATAACAGGGTAGAGAATCCTTTGTAATATCCAAATTTCAAATCCCTCTGATGTGCTTTAAATTGTGATTTGGACCAGGAGGTCACATACCCTTGATATTCTTCATGTGGAAAATCCTGCCCACAGAACTTGCTCGATGAGCTTTACATTTCCAGGAAAAATATATCTAAATCAGAACAAGAGAACATGAAAAGTTAAATGGCTTTGTGGGGATTTTTCTTGGTAGAAAAGATTACCATCTCAGAGACAGCACATCAGCTCTTTAGGTAAGATGGTGAATGCAAGAACAGCTTTTGATCAATATCAGAACAGCTTAGCCAGCAAAAATGTAGTGTTGCAGTTTCTGTTCAACAGGGCTTTGGAATTCAACACTTGGAGGGTGGGAAATGAAAGTTAACTCCTTGCTCACTGCATGTTTTCAGGCAAAATGTTGTTTAGTCTTCCTTTAACTCCATGAATTCAGTAGATGCTCTATTCAAAAAAGGAAATCTCAGCTCCTTGAAAAATAGGTGAGTGTTTCCAGCCCAGCCTCTACCATGAAGGTACCAAGGCTGCTTTGTTTCACGGAAAGGACTCTGCAGGTTTCCTATGCTTGGGAAGTTTCTGCAAAGCATCTTCTCAGCAGCACTGCTCCACATGAGCACAGCAGCATGGTCCTGGCACACAGGTGATGGCTCTCCTGAGCCTGCAAGAGAGGCAAGAAGCTGTTTCACAGGGCTAATGTTTAGGTGAGCAGAGGGGTTTTTCTCCTGGTACCAGAGCTGGGCTGTTTGTCACTTGTATGGATGGATCTCTTCAGCTGTTTGCTACCAATACCTGTGTAACACTGTGGGTTCAGTTTCAAGAGGGGAAATTCTGAATAGATTCTGTCCCCTGTCCCCCATTCTTTCATCCCTCTGGCTACTGCTTTCACACTAGTAGGGGGAGAAAACGAACATCAGGCTAGAGACATTAAATCTTTAGTAGCCACTTCTTTGTGTGTCTGGCACTCCTGTCCTCCAGTTCCTTGTTGAATTGCAGAGTGGTGTCTGCTGCCTGCTGCTGTAGTTGGCTGCTCCCAAGGCTGCAGTCCTGTGTTTGTCTTCTCATCCCCCCAACACAGCTTCCCCTGGTGCTCAGGAGGACATGGAGCAGCAGAGACCACACAGAAACAGCAGTTTTTCTGAAATGTTCACTTTCACACAGAGAATGAGCTGAGAAGGCAGTGACATAGAAATAGTGTGCTATAGCTTCCTAGCAATAGGCCAGCAAGGAATACGGAAGGGACTTCCCAACTTAGAGGTCACCAGCTGTAAAGAACCCCACAACAGGGTGCAGATCCTCACTCACTGCACCTCAGCCAGCAGTTAATAGCTAACTTAATCCAAGATGACACAAAACTGTTCTTCTGGAGCTTTCTTTTCCTTCAGCATCTTTTTATCAGCAAAAAGGACAGAGTGAAGTGACAACAAAACTCCTTCTCCATCATCATATTATTTTAGGTAAAGCAAACAGCAGACTGGATAATAGTGAAGTAAACCATCATCTCTCCATAAGAGGCTCAGAGAAATGAGGCTGTGTCTGGGGAGAGTGAAGCACTTTGTAAGGCACCTTTAGCTTAAAAAGCTTCACAGGAGAAAAACATCAGAGTTCAGCAGGTTTGTAGAACTGGGACAGTGTTTATGATTACTGCTACTAACTTCCCGCCCTTGCCTTCAGTTTCCACTCTATGGCCAGCACTGCCTCCAGGACAGAACTGAATTACATCCTTGACTGATGAAGAGCCCACAGACCAAGTCAAAAGGCACTGTCGGGCTGAGCTCTCGCCTTGAAAAAGGATGAGATAAACAAATCTAAAATTAAAAGAAAAGGAGGGAGAGATCCACTATAACAGACAGGTAGTCAAATGGAATGTGACACGTCATCCCTAGAGGAAGGGAGACTGGCAGCTTGGCTGGATATTCCTCATGACAACCCCAGGATATATGACTTTCTTGGCAGAGAATAGAAGAGGTCCTTTACTTGTCTGTATCACTGCAGCTCAATTTAATTAGCAGCCTGCTAAAGAGCTAAATTTCCTAATTAATAATGATTCAAGGAGGCCAACAGCACAACAGAAGCGAATTTGCAGTGTTCTTCCAGAAATAGCTGAGTAATCCACTTTGGGGATCATTTTAATGTACATTTCCAATGAATGTTTCTGGCTTCTAAAGTTTCCAAAAAGATGGGAGGCAGCAAGGAAAATATTTGGTATTGATTTCTGCCTGCTGACCAACCTGCTCTTCAAGTTTGTTTGCCAACCTGCTATCAGATTAGGCATTCCTATTTGCACAAAATGTTCATGTCAGCTACAGATGAATTACTAAATTGTTCCCTGTGGACATCTTGGATACCACCACCTAGGGGAAGAGGAAATAAGTTTGATTCACAAATGTTTCACTGTGGAAAGCAGTATTTCCCCACCAGCTATTGCCCTGATATGCTCTGTGGGACACTACCCTGCTCTTGCTGAAATCAACAGGTTTTGGATGGATCCATAATTCAGGAATAAAAGTATGCCAGTACCAGAACACCAAACCAAGGCCTAACTTGATTATGTAGCATAAAGAGCCTTGAATAGCTGAAGAAATGCAACCTGGCCCAGGGCCAGACCATATCTAGGTTCCCTTTCCAGATGAGGAATTCCAGGGTGAGGTAGCTGTGACATATTAAAAGAACAAAGCCTGAATTTAGCTGTCTGGCACAGGGCTTGTCTTCACATTATGAGCTGGCTCTTTATTAACTACTAACACCTCAAAAGCAAGCTCTCTAAATTTAGTTTTTAAAAAAGTTTACACTGTCCAAATCTTCATAGTTGTTTTCATTGGGCAAGACTTTATATTTTCTTACAGTTTGGATCTCTTTCTTGTTTTAATGCATTCTTTCTTTTTTTCTTCTTCTATTTTAAGATAACAGGTGCTCAATCTGAGCTGAAAGGCTGCTAACAAGTTTTCAGATTTATGTCAGGAGACTTGTTAGTTCTCTAAAACAAACCAAGCAGCACAGAGGTATTCTGAAACAGAAGAGGGCACTTCTATCCCCCAGCCCATGAGCTGTGTACAGTCTTGCAAAGAGACTCTGGATGCTGCACTGCTGGAGTGACACCAAGATGCCCCACGAAGCCAGCACAGACACTGATGCAGAACTTCTAATTGCCAGTTACACACACATATCAACCACCTGCCAAAAGAGAACAACCTGCAATACATCTCAGTCTCATAAAGCAAAGAATTTCTCCAATTACTGGAGCAGTCTGTTGCTGTGATGCAGGCAAAAAGCGTGGGAAAGCAGCCACACAAATACTCACTCGAGATTGTTTAAATTAATTTTTAACCTCTAAGACAGCCTAAAACCAATTCTTTGGCTTTTAGGTCAGCACAGAAAATGACAACTTCATGGCCAATGTGTGAAAATCAGCCAGTGAAGTTGAGCTATTTCTTAGTGCAAAGAAAGAAAAGGTCTGAAGTCAAACTGACTCTATCTTTTAGCCTGTATAGACAACAGAACATTTTCCATTCCCACCACCAGTCTTATTAACATGCTGCAGTGGGTTAGACACCACTTTCAAAAAAGTGGATTTGTTTGAAGTAGAGCAGAGACATCATTGCCAGCAGTGTCACAGCAGCCATTTGCACAAGTATGACTTCTCTGTGCTAACAGTATTATAAAATGGAAAAGCTGTTCTATTCCAGAAAATCAAAACACAAAGCCAGCCTAGTTCAAAAGTCTCCTTCTGAGCAGCTCCCCTCAGACTTCCCTTTTCTGCAGTACTAATTAGCATGCTCAGCCTGAAGGTCTGTCCCAGAGGAAGCTCATATTCCACACATCCCCTTTAGCATCTGACAGGCAAACAAGGGATGTGCAGTCAGCTTCTGGAACTGTGTTTTTAGCAAGTGTGCAGAAAAAACACTGGGTGTACCAGCTCAGGTTGATTGTGCTGGAGGTGGAGAGAAGGATACCCAAGCACACACTGTCCCAAAAGCAGCACTAAACCTGCCTGCTCAGCACCAGCCTCCAACTGAATCGCTCATTCCACTCGTGACAACTTGGGAAGAAGTGCTTCCATCACTAGAAGGAACTTGCTGAAAGATGGATACCAGACCCAAGCTTGGTTTTGCAGAATAAGCCCTCTGGAAAACTTTAGTGCTGCTTCCATAGTCCCTAAAAAAATCCAGAACCCAAAGCTCACAAATATCTGTGCAGACTTAAAAGTTATTCCCCAGTAATTTCCCTTCCAAGAAAAAAACAGTGATTTTAGCCTCAGTCTTTCCAAGAGCACTGTTTCAGCTGAAAGTCAGCACTGGCTTGACCAGCTTATGACAGCCACCCAAAATCTCCTTGTTCTGTGAGACCCCTCTTCCTATTTTATTTACCACTGACAATCAGTCTGTGCATTAGAGTCTCATTTTTCCTACTAAGAGAGAGAAGTGGCAAGGAAAGACATTGTCCTTGCTTTATCAGAGCCTATGATATTAATGGATTTTTGTTGGTGATGAAGCAGACTGTCTGGGAAACTGGTTCAAATTATTCCAACTCAAAATCACTTGAGTGATTAACAGCCTAATCAATTTAACTCAATCTGTGGCGAGAAGCCCACATTACTTATGAGCAAAAAAAAGGAAGAGTACTTGTAACTAAGGGGTGGGAGCTAGGAGACTCACACGTCATGTAAATCGATTTTTGGTAAGTTACAGTCACCAATTCCATTTAGCACAAAGCCTCAGTCACCAAGGCAGAATCAAACCACCAGAAAACTATTCAAACACTCCATGCTTACTTTTGTTTAAAGGCAAGATACAAGTTTCTATTAAACACAATAAAACCCTTCAGGCCACGTTTAGCACTAGATTTCCTAGTCTGTGTTATCTTTTTGCCCAAAAGGAGGACACCAGCATCATGCAAAAGATGTCTCTGCATCTTCCTAGACTGTGCTCTGTGGAACAGAGCTGTCATCTCTGCATTTTACAACACTTGGCAGCAAACCCACATTCCTTGTGCATCACAGACTTCCCCTGAGGCCATGGAGTGTGTTGGGCATGGACAGCACAGGCTTGGGGTTTCCAGTGATGAACCCCAATCTCCTCACACTTTGTGTGCATGAGAGCTGCAGATCCATGATAGGCATGTAGAGACAGATCACTTCTGCACACCTCCAGCACCAGGAGACCCTCACTGTTCCAGCAAGACTTTTGACCCATTTTTTTTCTCTGTGAAATCACGACCTACATTCCATGTGTCATTTACAGGGTAACAAAAATGCCTCCCTATAAATCTGATTGTGGTCTACAGGGCTACCTCATCTGGTGAGTCCCAAGGAAAACATGGTAAGCAGCACCAGGAGTTTGGACTGTACTGGCTGAGCAGCTCAGGAGGCACAGATAGTGCGTGGGTTTGCACACACAGTGGTGAACTTGGTTTCTAAAGCACTTGTCTCAAGAAACTCAGCAAGAACCACCAGTACCAGTCACCCAGCAGAGGATGAAAACATTCTGGCTACAGAACAACACTGCAGATTGAAACTGTCAAAGGTAAGAGCCAAAGCATACATTCCAAGGGAAAAAAAACCATAATAAGTGGCTCAAGAGGTAAATTACCATCTCATGGAAAATGCTGTGTAGTAAAGGGCTGCTCACCAGATTAAAGATTGGTACTAAGCAACGACTGATGAGACAATATATTTTTCTTTGGCACATCTGAAATATGCCGAGGAACTGGTCTTGGCAAATGGATTCAAACATGTTCAGCTAATTGGCTTTCTGGAGGGAAAAAAGAACAAAGCAAGAAAACTAAATATTTATTGGATGTACAGAAGATAAGATATGGTCTCAAACACCATATGCTTCTTCTCATTGTTTCTCTCTGTTTTCTGTGCCTCTTTCACCAAGAGATCAAGGCCAGGGGAAACACAGACAGGATGGGGGATACAACACCAATAGTAGAAGAGTGATCACAGCATAGTTCTACAATCTTTCCCCTCATTATTTAAAGAGAGCAGGTATGATTCTTGAAAGCTTGAGGAATTAGTGCAGGAATCATGAATCCAGTATAAAATGGCTGGTTGCTTTATTTCTGAAGTACACATTCTAATAAATCTACAGATGTTAAAATACAAATTCTGATTTCACCCCAGAATTCCAGCAGAATTGCCATAAATCTGATTATATTTTGTTTATACTATATTTGCCAACACTGTTTCTTGCTCTCTGCACATTTCCCAGGATATAAGAACAGATTTTGGTAGTTTTGGACAATAAATTTGTATACAGCATGATCCAGAGGTTAGTTTGAAATGCACTCTCTTACTCTCCAGTTCCCCAGATAACTCCTTCCCAGCACTAATCCATAAATAGCAAGTGATTTCTAGGTGGCTGGAGAATGAAGGGGGCAAAGAACTGTGGGAATTTCTGATAGCACTTGTCTCTGGCTAGTAGACAGTGGAAGAAGCTGAGATGCCAAAAAGAGGTCAGTTAAAAAAAGAGGTATTCCTCACTCCATTATGCAAACTGAATTTATTCATGTAGAAAAAATCTCAGAAAAAAACCACATTCCTATCATGGCTGCTGTTGCTCTGAACTGTGACCACTGGGAACTTCATTCTGCTTCACAATAAAACCACGAATACTTGGTGCCACTGAATCATATGTTTTTCAGCAAATGCTCACTCATGCTACACAATACTTCATTTTTTCTTCCTCTCCTCTCTCAAAAGGATGGTTGTGCCCACCTCCTTCATCAGAGAGGCCTTTCTCTTTCAGAAATCAAAACCAAAATACTTAAAAATGAAAGAGGGTGAATCTGGATGAAAAGATAAAAGACAGGACAGGAAACAAAGCCAACAATCTGCTGCCTAGCCATAGACACAGGGAATTCACACAGAACACAGAGAAGTAAAAGGAGTTAGTTCACGTTCCTGCTGTGATCAATTCAAGGCTATGAGAGCATGGCCCCACACAGAACCTTCAGCTCCAACGGGAAGCGAACACTTGAGAAACATTCACAGGCTGCCAAATCCTTTAAAGTGTTCATCATCTATCTCCAGAGCAGGTGGAGCAAAAGCAGAAACCATCTGAGCTGTCTACAGGAGCTTTGAGTTCTTTAGTCCTATTTAGGGAGGAACCTCTTGGGAAGGATTGACAATTCCCTCTGGAGCCTGACAAGAAGAACCCCCCATTTGTGTTTATCTTGATGTGGACACTTGTTCCTCAGGGCAGGGCTGACAGTGAGCAGGCTCCACGAAAATGGCTAAATAAATCTTCCTTATCCACCTGAAAAACTGGCCCAAGTGCTGTTCTATAATTGGTATCACTGTGACCCTGCAGCAGTCCCAGGGAGCACCAACATCTGCTCCTGCTCTGCCTCTGAGAGCTGCAGCCTTGTAGCCCTTTCAATGACAAAGGTCTGGTCTTTTTAAATTAGAAGATAATATTCTCCTGGTTAATTTTACAGACCTAAGGCTGTCGTGGGGAGGTGATATGTTGTGGATTAATTCATATTACACAGGAAGAAATCAACTAATGTTTTCAGCAGATGATCCGATTCCAAACTTTCATTGCCACCTCAAACATTGTAAGTATTTTTGTTTAATCATGTTTTGAAACCCTGCTGTAAAACCACAGTTACAAGCACCGAATTCTCCTAATCTTTATTCAGGTCAGGTTACTGTTAATTTTGGTCAGTGGTGACATTACAATGCCTGGATATATCAATTATACTCTGCAGTTGTAAAACAAACCTAAAATCGAGTGCAGTGCTTTCTTCTTCCAGTTGGCCAACCTTGTCAGGAATAAAAACTTGGTGACTGCTGGCCCAAGGCAGATAAAAACTGTCCTTTATCCTGAAACATGGCACTGAGAGGTGCCAGAGATAAAATACAAACAGGAAAAGCTTGGGTTTTTATTTAAAGGCATTTGAATAAAGAACCAACCTGAAGCTTAGTGTGGTGATGTGTTCTGCACAAGCAGAATCTAAATGCACATTTCTGTGCTCCCAGAGAAGCTGGCCAGAGTCAAGAACAGATGGGAGCAGGACAGAACTTGGAGCAATTTCTGTGCAATCCAAGCAAACCTACCAAATAACCAAAACCAAAAATGCAGAAGTAGTTTACACAGCTTGTCCAATTTCTAAATTTAAAGTAACTCCCTCTGTGATGTACAAACTTGGTCCAGAACTTCCCATGTTCTTGTGCCCTTAACTCTTCTTAGGTCACAGTACAACAACACATAATGAAAAATGAAGTGTTTTCATAAGTGAACAGTTTATTCCAAAAAAAGAGGGAAACAGGAGTGGTATTTGTCACCTTGGGCTACATGGATTTTTTATGCAGTAATGAAATTTCCTCAAAGTAAGAGCCTTTTCTTTATATTACACTTCCTGAAATGTTTGAACAATGCATTTAGTCTGTAGTATTTGTTAAAAAATATTAATTCAATTCAGTTTGAGGTAGCTGATTAATTTTTGCTTCATTATAGTTATTTCTTCCTAATTATGCTTTGCATAAAGATTCCCTTGCTCCCTATTTTTCAGATCAAGTGGTAAATTAGCTTGCCAGGTGCCAAAGTGTTTAACTCTGTTTTCTGCCACTGTTGCAGCCAGAGTTCTGGGGGTCTGTCTACCCTGACATCTGGACAAAAGAGCTGAGTAGCTCACTTCTACTACTGAAAATTGGCATGATAAGTTATCTCACAGGGCTTCCTCCTTCCATTAATTATGCCTCTCTCTAGCTCAACCCTCTGGATTTTTTTTTCATTGTTAATACAACCAAATTCCATAGTGGTAAGGAAAATACTATGGCAGAACTCAGAACATAAATTAGTCTCAGAATATGAGCAAACTGAGCAAGTACATCTTTGTTTCTAAAGTAAACATTAATAAAGTAGAAAAAACTGTCACAGAGGCTTAGGAGACACTAATGCTTGCAGCTTCTTTTATCTCTGCTCTGGGCTCAGGAATTACAGCCCTCTTCTGCATTCCATATTAGGCGTCAAGCTAAGATTTTAGAGATGCTCTAAATTCAGTTCCTCAGGTAAGAGTCATTATCATTAAACATTCCTATTTCCCTGAGAGCAGAACTGCACAGAATTATTCAAGAGTTCAGCTGGCATCTATAAAAAGAGGCATCAAAGATTGTTGTTCTTGCTTAGACAAAAAATCCCATTTGCAACAGAAGTTCTGATGCCCATTTTGATCAGCCAAGTGCCTTTTGCAGTCCTCCTGTCTGTCTCTCCTCCCAGGGCTGAGCCCAGGCCACCCATGGTCTGAACCAAAGCAAGGGCTTGAACACAACCAGGTGTTGATGTGTGATGTGTTGAGCACACACAGGCACTCCATACGTTCCCAATTACAGATGGAATAGATTTCACTCCAAACGTGGGCTCCCCTCAGCCCCACTTCTGTTCCTGGCACGCATCACAGGAAAGGTTACACATCCACAGGTGGTTTTACATCTCCCACCAACCAAGGTCAGGTAGCACAACCAGTAAGAGTGACAGAACCTCCCCCCAGTAAGACAGAACCTAACACAGAGATTCACCACCAAAATTCTCTCAGTCTCCAGATTGCTGGAACCTGTGGAACACCGTGCATGGAAAATAACAGCCTTCAATCTCTTTCAGTATTAATGAGCAAGACCTCAGCCTTAGCATGCACAGTAACTAATGCTGCCAAACCACAGATGAAAACATTGAGGTAAACAGGGATTAGGGCCCAGATTCATCCAACTTTATTCTCCTTAAAGCTCCTAAGTTTATCTAGCTCAAGGCCCTCACTAGTGGCCAGCTGCCAGGAAACACCAGAGGATTTTCCATGGCAAGTAGTAGTCTTTGTGATCTAGCTAAAATGCACCTAAGACATTCATCCACTGGCTCATGAACTATGTCCTTCTTCTGGCAACATGGAAAGCTAATGAGTAGCTAATTCCATAATTTGTAAGGGCTAATTTGCAATTTTGAAGCAATTACATAAAACACGACATTAAAAGTCTTATCTTTTCAGACAAAAAAATTCCCCAAACCAAACCCCATATTTTTCACTATCTCACAGTCTCTGTTGCTGAGAGAAAACACAGAATGCAGAAGTCCAGCAAAGGAACATGAGACAAACGGGCAGAATTGAATTTCCAGTGCATCAATCTCCTGTTATCACTAATAAACTTCCAATTATTCAACCCATAAGTGGCTGCTTCGTTTTAGACATGAGATACAGTTTTTGTCTGACATTAGAAAACAGCATCAATATAAATGAAGCACAGGCCCCCTCAGGAACTTACAGCTTTGTGTGCTCCCTCCTGTATTTATTGCCTGGTCAAGTGTGAAATGGATAGCCGCCACTCCCTGAATTCCTTTCTGCATGAGCACTGCCAGAAGTGAAGTGCCTCTGCCTGCAAGAGGGAGGGACAGAGGCAGCTTTGCCAGCCTGACAGCAAGGATGCCCACTCAACCTGGGGCACAGGATGGAGAGACATCTGCAGTGATGGAGAGACATTCCCATCCCAGTCACAAAACCCTTGCTGGGTCACACAAACCTCCTGCCTGTCTTGGTTTGTCCTCACTTGACCCAGCCTCACAACAACAGCTGTCACACAGCAGAGGTAAGATTATTTTAAGTCATAAATTGGCATTAACTGCAAAAATACTGATTGACTATCAAATCTATGTATTACAAAATTCTGCACTGGAAGCAGCCAAGCTGTGCTACAGGTATAGCCTAGCTAACACTGCAGAGTTTCCTCCCCAGTGGAAAAGGAAATTTTCTTCTGCATGTTTGCCTCTTCTTTATACATTCCAATTAGGAGCTCCCTCTAGCCCTGACCAATTAGCTCATGCCTATTTGCATTAAAATAACACTGAGAGCTGCCCACCGTAAACCACTGGTATTTCCTGTTGATGCCACAGAAAGTCTTCATGTCAGTGCACTGAAATGCAGCTAATTTATTTTCCTGATACCTCACACTATTTGCTCACAGAGCAAGTTACCAATTTCAAATGATTTTCCTTGAAAGCCAGGAGATCCATACATCAAACAGCTAAATTGGGTTTACTTCCTGTGGTTATAAGTCTAAATAAAGGCAAAGACATTAAAATTAGATTCCAAGTGGAATATTAAAGATAGCATGAATAGTTGTATGGAAAGTAACAAAGTGCACATAGAAGAAGGTGAGTGCAGATAAGAGACATTCCCAGCTTATGTTGTGCATATCACAACTGCTACTTATCACCAACTGTATTCAGCAACTGAAGGAGGAAAACTGATTTAATCAGTCACAAGAAGAGCTAATTACACAATCCCCTTCCAGAGCATGAGGCTCTCGGAATGCAACTGAGACACCTGATGTGAAAATCACTATTTTAGATAGTTTGGAGGTTGAGCAGAACAAGGTCTAGTGATTCAGAGCTAGCTTTGCAGGCAAATTAGCTTTTAATTTTCAATGTCACTTTATATTATGCAATTGGTTTGGAAACTTTCTTTTTCCTTGAGATAACATCTTCTCACCTGCTTACTGTTCTTTCCTGCAGGAGGTGATTTCAGTTCATGGCAGTACAAGCAGCCCACTGGAATACCTACATTTTAATTCCAGGCACACTTCTAAGGTTTCCCTTTGGAAAAGCAGAAGTTAATTGGAGTCAACTAGGAGCAAGTTACCCTGAAAGCTGCAAAACACAAGGATTGGATCCACCCTGAGCACACAACACCTCTGTGCTGGCAAAGGTCTGATCTCCATCCAGCAAACCTCAGTTCTACCTTATTGACAAGTTTGGCTAAACCGGAATCTGCAGGAGCTGCTCAGACACAGCAGCAGAGGGTTCAGCCTTGTGCTCTTTATGCAGCAGAGGCCAGTGGCAGAGTTTTGAAAGGTGACCCAAGTCCTGCAGTCAAGCATAGGTTTATTATAGGATGACCTATACAGAGTTTAAGGTGCCTCCAACAGAGGTGGAGGTTTCTGGAGAACAAGGAGAATACATTTCTGTGTCAAAAGCTTTCATGAGTCCAGTAAAAGTCAAGGATTTTTTCCCACATACCTTAAAAAATCAAACCAAAATGACAGGTTGTATTAGGAGCACATGAAATGGTGCTTGGAAATAGGAAAGCAATAATGGAGAAAGTCTGGGAGGGAGCAGAGCTGATAGAAGCTGGTGATGTATGGGTGGCAGGATGAAGGATTCATTGTGTTCAAGAAGCTGGGTTCACACCTGCAAATCCATTCACTGGAGAGTGGCTGTGCAAGCAGAAAAGGTGGGAGCACAAGCAAAGGAGCAGACTTTGGATAGTGCAGGGAGAACGTGACAGTGACAGAGATCCAGGACACATTACCCTTCCACACCCAGAACACCCACCTGAGAACATCAACCCTTCAGCAATTGCACATCATCTGCACATTTAACTTCCCAATCAGAAATACCAACCAGATCCCAAACCCCATTCTTTCACTCATGTCACAAGCTGTGGGCACTGCAGAATGTCAGTTTATTACTCAGACACCAGAGGACAAGAGGTCACACCAAAACTTGACAGTAAAACATGTGCCTGTTTTAACCAGAACTAATTGCTTCTGTGAATCTGATTACAAAGCTTTATTTGCTCCTCATGAACAGGCTGCCCAACCCCAAAATTCTGGCTGCTGGAAATGTTTCTGCACAAGTCAGGATGCCCACCACAGCTGCAGCCATCCAGCACCTGCCAGCTGGACACACCAGGGAATGCACTGTGTGGAACTGGGGAGCTGCCCTGTGGAACTCAGCTGGTTTTGCCTGCCCAAAAGAGCTTGTGTCAAAAATCATGCTGCTAAATAACAGAGTTCCTGTATTGGCCAAGTTGGCATCCTACAGTAGGGATGATAACATTTTTGCATTTGGCATTTTCTGCTTCTGCCCCACATCAAATTTTCCACCGTGGTGTCAGGAGAGATTTCTCTCTGCTTCCACTGGAAGAAGCCATATAAGGACAGCAGTTCTATACCTTTGCCTTCCTTATAAAATGTTAACTTGCCAACTGCCTTCATATTTTTACCAAAGGCAATGTACAGCTCAACAGAACATATATCAAAGTTCCCAATGATTCCTTCACCTTTTCTGCTGTGCTGTCACTCAACATTTGCCTCAGAGGTGGTCTCAATCAAAAAAGAACATTTTTGTTTTCTCTATATTGCCTCTGAGATACAAAAAGTTCACCAGAGAGATGATCTGAAAGCAACCAACACTTCTTCCCTGGTTAAAGTTCCTTGATGTGGAAAGATTACTTCAGGTTAGGGTTATCTGGAAAAGTCCCTTTGCTCCAAGAAAATGTGTATAAAAATGGCTTTTAAAAGAAAGTATTTCTTCTTAAGGTCTTCCCCAATGTCTAACATGAAAAACTGCCTGGGAACTTGTTCTGATTATACTCCATATTTTGTTTAGTCCATTATTCAACCATAACCACATCCTGCAGACAAAGTCATCCAAGGCTTTCACTCACTGTGCCCAGAGCAGCAATACAGATATGCTATCACTCTTCAGAATTCCCTTCCTGGGAAGGAGAAGAAATTAGGATGCACTTTATCTAATAAATGGTAGCTAATAATAAATCATGTACTCTAACAATAATTAAATAATGGAATCTAATAATAAATCTTTACCATCTTTCTTTGAACTTGTCACAATTAAAGGCCAAATTTACAGAATATTTTTCTGTATTTGGCTTTATCAGAGATAAACAGTAAGTTTCCAGTTGCTGTTCCTTCTGCTTTGAACACCAGCAATAATACAGGTTCTGTAATTCTAATCTGCCAGTATTTACAGGGTGACCAGGCCATGGAACCCTGAAGGGAGCAGCAGCTTTCTCAGGCAGAACAGCTGGCACAAATATAAGCAGATAAAATATTAAGATGATGTTCTTAACATTGCAAATTTCTACACAAAATGAAAATCCTCCCCATCTGGTTCCCTTCTTACATATACAAAATAAGAGCACCAGGAAACAGACATCAAACCTTAAAAAAAGAAAATCAACCTTTTTTGTTTTGCTTAACTATATTTTTAAATTTCAAATAGTCAATGGACAATTAGAAAGCTTGGATTTTGGAAGCCCTAATTACAAATATATTTATGACCCTTACATGTATTGCTCATATACAACAGTAACTGGGAAGTTGATAAAGGAATAAACATTCCTGAAATCTCAAAAGATTAAATCTAAAATAGTGGATTCTGGGCAAGTCCTGCTCTGCCTTCCTACAGGGGGACCTGGAGTGCATGGTTCAGTTGTGCTGCAAGGACAGGAGCTCTCTTTACTTGAATTCTGTCTAATCTGTGCAGGCCATTGTGAGAAGAGCTTTTCCCAATGCAGCCAGAAAGGACCTTCCTTATCTGCAGTCACACGGGTGATTATGGATCATGCTGGACACACAGACTGCACTAGAAACAGCATGGCTTTTACTAAGCATGGAACAGCCTCTATGTGCACATTTACCAGGGAAATAAACCCACCAAATGTCTGATGAAATGCACTGAAATAATCTCCCAGCACGTTCAAGATACACAGGAGGGGGGAGGAACTCCTCCCACAGACCCAGGCACTGAAGGAAAGAACCCTGCAGAGCTCAGTTCCGAGATGCAAGATGCAGCTTCCCTCGCTGCTCTGAAGTTCCTTATCTTCTGACTCTTCTTGGCATGAAGCTGAGAAGCTCCCTGTAGCAACAGGCTGTGAAAACACTCTGATCTGAGGCAAACAGATCCAACATTCTTTCTTCTATTCCTTCCCCTTCTCATAGCAAAGAAGCTATCTTGGGAAAATGCAGAGTGGCCTGGCAGCATCAGAAAGGACACTAGGAGTGAAATCTGCCAATATTACTCACTTCTCTCTAAGTTCATCTTCTTTAACTCTTCAAATACTCCTCTTTTCCCTCTGGTCAGTGGGATGCATCTGGTTTCAGTGTTCAGTCAGCTACAATGTGCAAATGGATAAATCTTCTTTCCTACCATTTTCAAAACAGCAGGTACACACAAGATCTCCCACAAACTAGAAATACAGGGTGAAACAGACTGGGCAGAGATGTTACTGCTCTGCACTGGTGCTAATCAGCAGCACACAGCTGTATAGGAGGCAGCTATGGTAGCTGGGGGGTTCTATCTTTTGTGATGTTCAGTAATGTTCTCTGTCCAAGCATTGGGTATTGTCCTAGACAATTCTTTCAATATTAGCTCAAAACAACCCATTCAACAGCTCTGTGCCTTCCAACTGGAGTGAAGAAGTTGGAGAACAAATATCATGTACAGCTGAGTGCTGAGAAGAGGCCTCTTCCTTTCTCACCCATCGTCCTGATCCTTCAGTACAGAACAAAGCTGCTCTGCTGTGGATGTGTCAATACAACCATTTCCATGACAACAGCCTAGGATGTGCCAAATATAGACATTTGACTTCAACAAACAGAGAAGGAAGAGACACATGACTAGAGGGTGTTCTGCTGCACTGCTTTTAAACCCAATTCCTTCCTGGTGGCTGTGGGCAAACACTCAGAGAAGAATTAACAGGGGCCCTTTGGGATAGCAGTGCTCTCTCCATGTCCTCTCAATGTGCTGCAGAAGGCTGGGACCCAGCTGCCTAGCTTCACCCTAAGTTCTCCAACACAGAGCCACACAGCTGAGCTGTTCTTCATCATTAACTGCTGGTAAAGAAAGGTTTAAATTTTGTTTCCTGTCCTTGTTTTTAAAGAACTGAGGTTCATGTGCTCATTTTATTTCACCAACCCTGCTTTAAAAATAGAAGACTGCCATAAGCAAAGAAACACAACTTCTTAAATCACTTCAGAAGGATTCACTAGCATTTTTCTTCTCCTAGCCAGATGAGGTTCACACAGCAGAAAGGGCTCCTGCAGAGCACTGCAAACAGCTTCACTCACTGCAGAAACCCCATCACAGTGCAGAACATGACCTGAGGTCCTTCTGTCAGCTGCTGCCTTACCACAGAATGGGTTGGGATGGAAAGAACCTTAAGAAGCTCCCCTAGCTCCAACCTCCTGCCCCAGGCAGGGATGCCACCAGTTAGGTCAGGCTGCCCAGGACCCTGCCAGCCTGGCCTGGAACACTCTCTGTGTTATAAGACAAAACACAAGCACCTTGCTCTTCCTGCTGCACTCTAACCATTCCAGCACAGTGATGATCTAGAACCACACAGTGTGTGAAATGCCCTGGATTTTAATATCATGGATTAGTGAAAGACCCACTAAAACACTTCCAGCACAGGGCTCTGAGATCCTGGATCAGAGCTATGTAGGGAGCAGGAAATTCCAACCTGCAGCAGAGTTCAAACTTTCTGTGGCCCTTGTAAGGTACTTGAAGCAATGTTTTGGTCTATGGCCCAGCTCTGTTTGCCTTTTGATTATCTTACAGACAGCACTTAGCAACCCACACAACCCCCTTGTATTTAGGTTTTATAGGAGAGGAAAACAGAGCAGGAATGTAGGTAATGTGCCTGCCTGCCACACAGAGCACACAGAGTTAGTGACTGCCAAAACCTCTTTCCTCACAGCATTCCTATCTCCTTCCAGAGTCTGTGTCAAGGAACTCCCAAAGTCTTGCTACCTCAGGTGCTTTGTCAAGAAGAAAGTAGTTGAGATCAGTGTTTCCAGGAGAAAGCCCTGTTTTAATGGCAATGCTTTAAATTGTCCATGAAAATTGTTAGATCAAAACCCTTTGAGCAGGCTGAGCAACAAGAAAAGACATTCACAACCAAGGGATGTTGCATTTAAATGGGGTTATCCAGGGAATTTATTCACAAGAGCTCATTCTAACAAGCATACTGGCCTCTCCCACAGACTCCTGGGATTAATAATTAGAGTATTGCAGCACAAAACTGTAGGCTGTTGTGCCCGATACGGTCCCTTCTGTGCTATGACTTGTTACTTGTGGAGTGTTATAAATAGGGGACTGAATGAGTCCGTACACAGTGCAGAAACCACATGCAAGGCTGGATAAAAGAGCACACAGCCTCAGTGCTTTCTCAGGATCCTTCAGACAAGGTTCCACCTTTGCATGAACTATTTGTACAACCAGATTCCTCCCACATGTGCACCAAAGTCTGGCCTGGCATATCCCTGAGGCCATGGTCCAGCTGGTATCTGACATTACTCTCAGGAAAACAAAAGCAGCACTGATCAGATGCTCACACCACACATCCCACTGGCAAGCTTTGCAAGTGCAGAAACATGCAGCAAGGGGCCCCAAAACCCCACCACCAACAAAATATCCCACACCAGGCAGTTCATATCCTAAAAGAATTAAATGATGTTTCAGAGATTTAGGCACCAAACACCGTCTGTACAGGCAAGTGTCACCAGTGACCCATCAGCTACAATATCTGCTGCAACCAGGCAACTCTGACCTGTCTTGGCTTCTCAAAGCTTCCTCTCCAGCTATGTGCACAGCTGATCAATAGGAAGCAACTTGTGAATCCTGCAACAATGCAAACCCTGGCCCTCAGGATTAAGGCGGGAAAAAATTTCTTCTGCTTTGTGTTTTCAGAAAATTTATTTTCTCTACCAGCCTTGCCAAAGAAAGCACTTGACAGATAAAGCTTCAGATGTGATACCAGATGATCATTAAGGTGGTTAGGGGTCCAGAAAACACACCACATTAAACCTAACTAGGACTCCAGTGCAAATGAGACTGCAAGGAACAGATGGATGTCCTGGAGTGGGTCCAACGAAAGGTCAGGTGTGTTTAAGGCACTGGAGCACCTGATATCCACAGAGAGGCTGAGAGAGCTTGGACTCTTCAGCCTGGGGAGGAGAAGGTTCAGGGACATCTAAACAATGTGTACATGTACCTCATGAGGGAGGTGTAGAAGAGATAGTTAGGCTCTGATCTGGTGCCAATAAAAGGACAAGAAGAAATAGACCAAATTACAGTAAATGCTATTCAAATATAAACTTTTTTACACTAAGGGCAGCCTGAAAGAGCTTGCAGAGTTCCACTGTTTTTCCTTATTACAACTGGAAAAGTCTTTGCAATCAAGGTGCCTTTTTCAAAAAAGAAAACTGAAAGGAGGAAAGGTAGGACCTGAGAGGAAGACAATACCAGGTTGCAGGTCCCACCTTTATTCAGAAAAAAACCATGTATTTGGCCAAGCAGCCTTACAGGACTCTGATGCAGTAGCGCACACACTCATCTACATTTGTGATTTCAGAGACATCAAGAATGGTTCAGATGAGTCACGACTAATGACCTGGCCATAATTAATTCAGTGGCTTTTTAAATAATTCTGTACAAGTGTCAAGTCACAGGCCTGAAACACTGTGGCTTTTCTTTGTCTTACCCTTGGAAGTACTTTTTTTTTTCCTTCTGAAAGCTAAGTTCTCCAGATCAGAGGAGTTATCTGGAGTAGACAATCACAAGTGGCTGCCTAAAAGATGCATAAGCTGTCCTACATACAATTACTTTGGAGGTTTCCTCCAGTGGCTCAAAGATGACGGTGAAGTGGCATTTGGGGGCCAAGCAGAAGTCCCAGCTGTGCAGTGTGTGCTCTCAAGTGAGCCAGAAAAAGCAGCATGAGCACAGGTGATCACTATACCACCAACTGTGACTATAGATTCACAGAAGAAAGCTTGACCCACCCACCAGAATTCAGCCTGTGCAGAGTACTGACAGTAAGACAGCATGAAATAGGACTGCCAGGACCTAGATTTATGACAGCATAGAGATTGTGGAGAAGCTCAGAACTGGGATCAAAAATAGCCCAAATTAAATTATTTTGTGCTCTCCAAAGAGAAATGACAGATCCAATCAACAAGTTTCAGTACAGATGGGTTCTGCATATTTTTAATTTATTCAGGCTTTTAAGGTTGATAAGAATGCCACATTTTGAACTGATCCAAATCCACTGTTTTCAGGGTATTAGTAACGCTGTGTTTTCATAATAAACTCTCTTAAAAGGTTTATTGTCAAAGCTTCTTTCAGGCATGCAGAGTAGGTTTTTGCCCTGAGCAGGATGTACCATCAGTGACCTCAAGCTGACACACAGCTCTGCTCAGGGAGAGGGCTCAGAGCTGAGCAGGAGCTGAGCCAACCCAGTGCTTCAAACAACAGCTCCAGCATCCAGTCTGATATTCTCTTATCCAGGTCATTCTGTATTGTCAGAAACTGAGACAATTCCAATACAGCCACACAACAGAATCTACACAGGAGCCACACGAGCAGTGGTGTAGGCTGGGAACAGCCCAGTGCTCACTCTGGGGTTCTACACCTGCACTCTACACCCTGCTGCCATCTCCCAACTGCAGGCACTTCACAGCTGCCTCCAGCCCACCTCTGAACACTGCACACAGGTGTTTTTCTGACCAGCTCTGGGCTGGAGCACACAGGGCTGCTGGCTCGTGTGGTTCTCCTGAGCTGTGCTGTGTCCCAGAGCAGGCAGTGTCACAGAGGGGTCACAGCACAGGAGCAGCTCCAGCAGCCCCTGGGGTGCTCCTGTTCAGCAAATGAGACTGATTCTCACTGCACCTCCCTGCTGCAGTTGAGCCTTTACTTCCCAAATCCTTCGGGTTGGGTTTGTTTAGGTTCAGCAATTGTGCAGACAGCCTCTCCTCCTTTGAACCTCTACATGCCTTGAGATGTGTGAAGATCCCTGCAAGCAGTCAGGTTAATGACAGCTCCAAGAGCAGGGAGCCATGGCCATGGGTGCCCAGACCCTGCTTGTGGCCTTCCTTTGCCTCTTGGAGCACTCCATGAAGTGCAGTTGCCAAATGCCAAGTTTGCCACTTCCCATGTACATCCCAGCAGTGATCTTGGTTCATGAAGAGCTTTCCACACCTGGCCTGGAAAGGTTCCATTGGCCAAGGGAGAGCAGAGTATCTTAATCATGTCCATTCAAACCAATCATTTTGTGTTAACACTGAATCTCCTAGTTCACTGTCTTTTTTCTGCATTTTTGGGGACCCTTCAATTTGAAAAAAAAGGCAAAGAGCCTAATTGAAAATTACCTCATGGAAACTGTTTCCATTAGCCAAAAGGGAAACTCTTGCAATTTCACTCCATAGAAATAAAATCTGTGCCAGTTGTTTTGAAAACATCATTAGTCTTATCTTCCTTTATTCTCAACATGAAACATTCCAATGCCATTATAATGGTTTTTTTTAATTTTAAAGGAAAAAAACCCCACAAAAACAACAAAATTCTGCATTTACCTCATGTTCCTGACACAAAAATTGTTTTTCAAGTTATTTTATCAATATTTACATGAAATTTACCTTCCAAAGCAAGGAAGGTAACAAGGAAGGTACCATATACCTCAACAACACACTTGAAATGGATTTCAAATTATTATTTAGGCTTTTATCAGAGCCTTTAAGAAGGGTTCTGAAAGAAACCTTATCCATTGGTAGACAAAAAAAAAAAAAAAAAAAAAAATCAGAGCGCACACCTAGAAATGCTTCTTTTGGAGGGAAAAACCTCACTGAGGAATGTTCTAAGCTTAACTAATGAATAACCTTGTGTGTATGTATATATTTATATCTGTGCATGTATATATGTATATATATTTTTTATATATTTTATATATATATATACGTCCACTCAAACATGAGGTAAAAAGACAATTCAACACAGTAAGAACAAGGAGGATATTCAGAACAATTGTGTACTCAGCTGCCTTCAGCACTTGATTTCCCTCCTATTCTACAATCACTTGCCAGCCTTCATCCTGCTGGAGGCCACAGAACGCAGGAATAGCTGCTCGTGGGTGATGCATTAGAGCATCCATAAAGCACTCTCTGGGATACAGCTCAACTTGGAAATGGTTCAATTACTCCAGCAAAGCAATTACTCAGTAGTCCATGGCAAAAAGAAAAGGGAAAAAAAAAAAGTTTATTTGTGCTTTTCTGAGCCAACATCATGGTCCAGGGAATCTCTCGCTCCTTAGTTTGCAGGGATTGAGAATAACAGCAGCACAGCTCTCTACCTGTTTAGGCAAATACACCCCAAGGGATATTTGTAGTAAGAGCTGCCAACACTTGGATGTTCACACAATGTAATCCAAGACAGTTAACCAGGTGCAAAACATGTTCCTATCAGCTCACAGCCAGGCTACTGTCTCACTTTCATGTGCAGACACACCACTTTTAGGAGCAGCTTTCTAGAATGGCACAGCCACTGAAGGCATTCAGTAACCAAGAAGACAGCTCATCTTCAGACTTTGGGCCTGCTCAGACCAATATCCTGCAGTCCAGCCCACTCAGCTCATCCCTGGCACTTTTAAGCAAATCACTGAACTAGTTAGTTGGTTTAACAAACATCAGGCCACAAAAGGATTTTGAGATGAGACAGGGTTCTAATTAAATTAGAAGCCTCCAAAGATAATTACTGACACTCAGAAGAGGGCTACATTTCTCTAATCCTTCAAAGACACCTCTCATGATTCAGAAGAATTGGAGAACAAGACCTTAGTAGAGAATAAGCTCAGTCACAGACAAGGTTAGTAATTTAAAGGCTACATCTTGATGGCAAAGGACAGGCAGGATTGCTCCCTGCACTGTTTAACTTAACTGCTAAGCAGCCATAGCAAAGTTGCATCATGTGTAGGCAGCAAGTACACACATTCTTTGTGACCATGGGCATAGGCACTATTTGCCAGCACGTGTTCTAATCTATTTTTGCTGTTTTACCTACATGAACTAGACCCAGATAATGCAAATGAAAAGCTGTGTTCAAGTCACTGCCAGCCTTTGCTTGCCTACCTAAAGGTAGAGAAGAAACGAAGGGCCAGGTAAGCTTCATGGTACCACCTCATTCCCCCTTTTCTTCACTCTCTTGGACCATGCTAGTTCCCTGCTGTAAGAGCTGTGATGCTGGCAGTATTGAAATCAGGTGGCTTAAAGCTGTTTCACTTCCATGCAGAAAAATAGCAGCAACTGATGTTTGGATATATCCCAGAGAAGTGTTGGTCTGAAAGGCTACTCTAAAGGTAACTGAATTTTTGAAAAAATACAGTCTTGAGAGTTGTCATATTCCTCAGCAAAGGGAATAGTAATCACAGTCTAAATGTTCTTCATGGGAGTTGTTTTGAAGGCAGAGAAGGAAAAGGATGAAGATGGTGTACCTGTGACAGCTGGGGAACTATCACAGGCAGTGTTCCAAAGATTTATCTTTCCCTGCTGCAAACACAGCATCAGCAAAGATGGGGAATGTTTATTTCTGAGAGGCACAGGTGCTAATTTGTGCCTCACAGGGACATGAGAATAAGAATTTGCTTCTTTTGAAACAACACCAAAAAAATCTCAAGGGAAAGTCAGCTAGAACCACCCCCAACACATTAACATGTAATTAGAACTCCAAAGTAGCTGAACTTACAAAATCAGGTTCTGCTGCAAACAGAGGTAGAGAAACATGATTAGACTTCCTACCTATATTAACACTATTTTTATTCCCTTTCATGGAAAAGCATGATGCTAGAGGATACTTTTCACTGAATAAAACATTTCTGTAAGTGTACTAAATGTGTTAGGTAGCCAAGTTTACACACATCAACTGAGATTCCCCTTACTGGAATGAACTCAACCACTTATTCATATAGATGCTCTCACTGTTTGGATGTGATGCCAAGTCACAGCTCAGCAACACTCAATACTATTTGGAAGATGTATTTTCTACTGAGAAATATTTACTTAAGCTTTAGGGCAGCTCACTAGCTCAACCAAGAGATGTTCATCTTATAACTCGTCCTCAAAAGTTCAGGATCACCCCTAGGTTTAACCTAACCTCACCAGTCACCATTACAAATTAATCTACACAGGGAGAAATATCTAAAGTTAATTTAGCATGGATTATTGTTTGTTTGTTCTTAAATATATCGATTATTCATTCAGGAGATGAGTGGAAGTTATTCTGGCAGGTGACAAGGAATATATGGGGGACATGTTAGAGCACAAGCATGAATCCAGCTGGAATACCCTAGCTCGCAATTTGCCAAGGTAAGAGTGATACACAACCTCAAGATGCTGCACTAGATGCTCTGAGGCACTCACTTCTTTTCCTCCCTGCTCTCCTTTGGATGTGTTCTGAAGCAATTTGAACCTTAGATCAATCTCCCCTTGTGTGACCTCTAACTCCTTCTGACTGAGTGACCCCAGAGAAAGAAGGGTCAGTGGAATTATGCACTGCAGTCCATGAACACTGCTGAAGACATCAGTACCAAAAAGACAGGGCTAAGAGAAGAAAAAGGGAAAAAGAAAGGGCTCAAAAGAAAATCTCTTGCCAAACGAGAAAGACGCAAAGCATTTGCCACAGCTCTATTACTGGCTCTCTCATCAGCCACAACAATGAAATGAATGACTTGGGAAAAACCTTCCTGAAAAACCCACAATTTTCTTTTTAAGCTCTGAATGAAGAAAAAAAAAAAAACCTCCACACCCATGCTTCATGTTTTCTTGTTTGTTTAAAGGCCATATTCCCAAGGGCAGTAGATGAGCATATCTGCATATTAGGAGCCACAAATCTGTGCAGAGGCGCACTGAAGTGGAGCCTGTACAATTAAATTGCTACATATGCACAAATACACTGAGGATCCCAGGGAAACTATGGCAACCACTAGTTCTCCAGGTTGTGATTCCCCCTTTGTCCCTACCTTTCTTTGCTCTTCCAGTCCTTCCCAACTTGGAGAAGAAAAAGAACAAACACAAGTATTAATGAGGTCGGGATTGGACCTGCAACAAAGGAGCTGGAAAGGCACAGAGAGCTGCTCACAGTCTTGAATCTGGAAACGTTCTAAAGGAAAAAACTTTTCAGTGGAGTTGTACAACAGTGATGAATGGGATACAGGCAGCCCTGGGGTACAAAGTCCTGCCTAGGAAACCAGGGTTACAGTGCTCAGAGTGCCACTGAATCACTTGCTGGAGCACTGTCACATCTTTTAATTTGCCTGCCTTATGGGGTTTTGGCCAGCTGAGATACTCACAGCCTGGTTTTCAGAATTGCTGAGCCACCCCAGCTCCCAGTCCTTTCTTCACTGGCCAAACACTCGGTCACTGCTCATAAGTATTTAAAAACAGCAAGGATACCGTCCAAGTATCAAACTATACCTTTTTATCTATCCTAAATCATGCTTTGAAAGTCTTTTGGGCCCTCTGTGAGAGTAATTGATGCTTGCAAAATCCTCTGGCATCCTCAAATGGAGAGCCTGGTAGAAGAGTAAAACACTCCCTATTTTCATGTTTATCTTTAGCTTCAGGGAGAAGGGTCTTTTCATGTAAGGTAGTGCTTATTGACATTTAGAGCAGAAATGTCACTGATACTAAAAACCAGATTTTTTTTCACTTCCTACTAGCCTGAACCATGGGGGTTTTTTTGTATAGTTGTATTTCAAATGGCATTTGCACAGAAGTTATAACTGTTGTTATAAATATAACAACAGCTCTTTTCTCTTTCAACTGTCCCATTAATTTCCCCTCTTGATCAATATATTACAATAAGGTCAACCCCAAACTAAAAGGAATTGTACTTCATTACTGACTGCAGAGGAAGATAACAAACCAAAGACAGCTTTTGCTCCTGTGAACCTCAGAAAACTCTGTCTTTTCCACACGGGGGATGTCAATTTGTATTTCTGAAATCACACCTTGTCAAATGTATGCATACATAACCACACACACATCTCCGTCTTTTCACTCTCTTGGAATCTAAATTATCTAAAAGAAAATCTCCAATGGATGCATTCCAATCATACCTCCCACCTTCTTTTCACCTCCACTTTTTACTCATTTAAATCTGGCTTATTTCTAATCCCCAAAGAGACAGCAACAGACTCAGTATGAAGATCCCTACAGAAAAGGTGATGTACACACAGGGGGAAAAAGCGAAACCCTCTCTGCCAAGTCCACCTATCCAGCCTTAAGGAAATCCAGAATCCCTTTCAAACAGAGAAAGACTGGCTCATCCCTCAGAGCTTTTTGAAAGCAACTTTGGGCACTTCACAGTGTTTCCACACAGTCTGTGCTCTTTTTTCTCCCCAACTTCTTGGAGTATCACATTGAAAGAAGCTGGAGGCTCCCTGCTCCTCTGAGGAGAGGACATTGCCTCACATTTTAGTTACAACTTCTCTCATGCATTGCCAGCTGCTACTGCTCCTGCTGGGGTTTTCTTCTTGGGTTTTCTGTTTGGGTTTTTTTGTTTGGCTTAAGCAGTGTATTAAATTTTACCATTCAAAAACGTTATTCAGCACAAGCTTTAAAGAAATCCTCCTCACTCCTCAGGCAATTTGCGTTGATGGGGAGGAGCAGTTCTACCACAACTTCCTAAGTTTGAGCCAAAGAAGAATTCTGACAGAGAAGAATCAAAACAAATCCCTCCTAGTGATCCATTTCTCTCAAAGTATTCTGACCTGAATTTTGTTAACAGTTAGAGACAAACTGCTCAGAAACCTTTTGCACATGAGAAGACATCTACCACAGTATTTTGAGGCTGCAGGGAGTCTGAAATGCAGTGATCTGCTTTTATTATTGTATTTATTTATCAATACTGTAATTATGGAACTTAATTTGGTTTTCCCTGTCCTCAGTCTGTCTCCATACCATTTTCTATTCAATTTCTTCTCATCTCTGTATTTCCTGCTAAATGCATGTAGCATCCACAAAATGACACCATTCCTCACAGCCTTGGGAACAAGACTATTATGGAAATGAAAGAGCATTTAGAAAAACAGACTTAACTTCAGAGCCTGATTTTGCTATCAGCCTTACTTCTTTTGTAGCACTGTATACCATTTGGTTCAAGTGACCTGATTAAGCCCAAGAATACTTCTAGGGAGGGCAGCTGACAGCAATCCTGTACACAGAGGGGATGGAGCCACTGCTGCAGCCCCACACACAACTCTGAGCAGGAGTTTGCAAAAAGACCCTGAGCCAGGCTTACTTCAGACCAATGTCAGAGCATTCTGGGCTTCATTTGCACTCCCAGTTACAAGAGAAAATAGCCAGCAGATGCTACTGAGAATGCAAAAGCCCATCATCTTGTACTTGCAGCCCAGATCTTTCCCTTAAACAGAGCAGCAATGGCTTTTTCCTGTCCCTGGACTCTCAGGATGTATTGTGGGTGTTCAGTGCTTTTGGCCACCTAGAAGGTGTGGTGTGCAGGGTGGAAAGTCAGGGAAACTGGCCCCCTGCTCCAGCCCTTTCCTGATTGTGCAGAGACTCCAGAGCAGCAGTGGAGATTTTATTAAACAGCTCCAAATCTACAGTAGCAGATGGAATGATAAAACCTTTCAATAATTAAAAGTACACACGACTAAAGCAGATTACACAGAACTACACTCTGAATTCTTCCCAAGCCTTGATTCTAGCTGGTAGCACTGGGTATTTTTATGAAGGAAATCACTGGTGGCCTTGAAGGCACTTGTCTGAATTTATCTAAGAGAGGAACTAATTTACTGCAGCTCTATTAAAAATCTCTCTAAACAGCAACAGCTGAACAGCTCAGCAGTCATTGGCCATTAACATCATTGCCAGGCTCCTTTGCTAGGATCAGTTGGGAATGAGAAGGCTGCTTCTTTACTAAGCTTGCAATTCAAACATTCAAACCCTAAATAGGCACATCAGTAACTAAAAACCAGAATACCAGATCCAGACAGACTGAGTCAGAACAGGTCCAGGCTACATGAACATGCCTCCAAAATCTCTGGTTAAGAAAGACATTAAATAATGGATGGGAAAGCAAAAACTGAACTTGAGCAGCTGGCTCAGGGAACTGCCTTTCCCTCCTTCAGTTCACAGCAGTGCAACCCTACCTAGCCCTCATCTGCAGCACAGCACTTGCCTGGGCATTTCCTAGAGGCAGTGGTACTCTCCACACTGGAATTTGCACAGAGAAATAGCAACTCTAATGTTCAGCTCTGGGTGATGGAGCTGAAATGAGAAATGTTCAAATAGGCAAGAACAGCTTTAATCAGGTAGCCTACACGCTGTTTCCAAAGCCATTAAAAACCTATTTCTTCCCTCCTGACTTAAGAAGTCTATTAAGGGTGTGTGATGTTTTGGTTTAGGTTTAAGTCTGCAGAGGGCATAGCCAGCAAACAGTGAACCCTTTGGTTATTTCTCAAGACTAAGAGAATGCATTTCTCAATTCTATATTTTTTTTCCAGAAGGTTTGGTTTGGGTTCTCAAGGTCAGCGCAATATCATAGAGAAGTTTAAAATAGAAAAAGGGGGAAAAGAGCCCCTTACCCGTGGCAGAGTGAAGACTCTCCAAGCTCCAGTACCTGGACAGGACCCCTCTCATGCCACCGCCACCGCACACCACCCCGCTGCTGTCGGAGTCGGAGCCCGGGGAGAGCCCGGAGCTGCCGCTGCTGCTGCAGTTCTCGGCGCTGTGCGCGCCGCTGGACTCGCTGGGGCACTGCTGGGTCCTCATGCGGCCGGCGGAGCGGGGGAGCCGCGGGCTCCGCGGGGCTGCGGCGGCGCTGGGGCAGCGCTCTGCGGAGCTCTCCCGGGCCAGCCGCACCTGGCAGCGCCGCCGGAGCTCTGGGCTGCAGCCCGAGCCGCCGCTCGGCTCGCCGCGATGCATCCTGACATCATAGGGGTCCGCCAAGGAGGCTCCCTCTGTGGCAGCTCCGCCGCCTTCGGCTGCGCCTTCCAGCAGCTGATTTTTATTAAAGCCGATTTCAAGACGTTAAGGAAGCAAAGGGTGAGACACAGATCTCTCCTCCTAATATAGCAGAACCGGCAGATTAAAAATAAATAAGTGGAAATAGTAGAATTTCATGCATTTTGAAAATGCCCAAGTGAGAGAGACCTTGCGTTATCTGCTTCCCCTGAGAACTCAGAAAGGATTTAACATACAAACTAATCATGTTTAGAACTGGCTGTGGCTGCTGCTATTAAAAAACTATTTTTGTAAGTGCTCAAAAAAAAAAAAAATTCAAAATTAAATTAGAGCCAGAAACACACAGATTGAGATTTGGGGAGATTGCAGCTGAGAGTTTTGAAAAATCATTTAACATCCACTCCCAGACTGCAGACCTGGTATGATCCCTATTTCCATGTGTAATCTTTGTAGGAGACCTCAGTCCCAACTGAAACAGCATCACTGACTACTATTTACTAGAAAGTTTTATATTCTCATTACCTAACAGGAGATTGCCTGTGTCCCTATAAGAAAGATCCTGAAAGGATACCAGTTTCCTGAGAATGCAGAAATACCTGTACACTTTCACAACAGCTTTGAGGCACCAGAGATTTTATAATAAAGAACATTTCTGCTCAAAGACCTTGCAGATGGCAGATTTGTCAAACTATCAAAATAATTTCAGAGTGGTTTGTACCCTGTGCAGCAGGAAAGAGTGTAAGACCAGAACTAGCTTGATGCAGTGTGGGATTACCCAGGGCAGGTGAAAGTTCAGCCAGGTGAGACTGCAGGTAGGGGCTGGACCCAAGCAAAGGAGATTCCCCCAGCACATCTGGGAGAGGGACAGCCACCCACATGTGGGCCACAAAGGAAAACCCCACACTGCTCCTGTCACATAGAGTGAGCACAGCTCCAGACAGCCAAGTCCAAACCCAGGAGCCCAATTTCACACAAGAACTGAAAACACTTATTTTACAATTTGAATGTAAGGTAACTCTTTGCAAAGTAAATAAGGTCATCACAGCTTGTTCCAGTAGAGACCCCTTTGAGTTTGCCTCACTATCCATGCAGCAGCAGAGTTTTTTCGGTTCAGTAAGACTTCTGGTTTACTGAGTACTTCCTAAAAGGAAAAAATGTCACACTCCATCACTGGAGAATATCACAAAGCATTCAATAATGCTGAACCAACTTTTGAGTCCTTAAATATTTCAGCTATTCTTTAAAGAAAGGTCTCTGCAGCAGTAACAAAAATGACATTTCTAGTGATCTGTAACAAAATAATTCCTTCAAGTATCTTCTGAATGTAGCTACTCAGACCAAAATATCTAATACATCCTAACAGAAATGGAAATGTGTTCTTGATTTGACTGCAGTAGAACCATTCATTGATCTGCATTTGAGTACAACAGGAGAGAGACTCTTCTTGATCACAATGATCAGGGGAAGGTAAATTAAACACTGACAACAAAGGTGAATGCAGCTGTTCCGTGGATGTGGAGAACAGGGCATTGAGAAGAAGGAAGTCAGTGCAGCTCTTCAGACAGGAAAGGTGCTGAGGAGAGGTTACAGTTCAGTCCTGATTATCCTTACATATGTGTGTCTGATGTATGTATGCACTGAAGAGGAATTTTCTTATAGAATGGGAAGAAGAAAAATACTACAAAGCTAAGTTCTGGAAAGCAAAATTTGTGTCAGAGTTCAAGAATGCAACCCATCATAGAGGGGTTCCCCCAACTCCTTTTTTTTTTCTTGTAAAATCTACACAGAGATTTTCTTCTGTGGCATACAGAGAGAAGTTATCTGAAATTGAGTAGCAGTAAGTGACTCGAACTAAAGATTAAGGATCTCACTGCACAGACTGGTAAAGGTAGTCAAACTAGCCTTGGACAACCTGATCCTAAATGTCTGCTGGATTTTCTGTTGGTTTCCCTTGTAATCTTGTAGTTTTCTTGAATCGTTCAGGATTTTCTAGGACCTTCTTCTTTCTTTACCCCGCAGAAAGTTTTATCGGTGTGCTAAATCTTCAACCTGCATAGCTAATACATACAACCCACTCAACTTGCTAAGACAAATTTTCAGGAACTCAGCCACCACCAGGCCCTGCTTTTAAGACTGGATGAAAACTGTTGAGTGAGCACATGTTATCAGAGAACTCAGAGAGGGCAAATGTTTGTGGCTGTGGTTGAAGAGGACAAGATTGACATAGTAAGTCTAATCTTTCTATGATTAAAAGAAAAAGTGAAAAGTATACAGCAGGCAATGTGATTACTTTTTAGCCACTTAAATTCAATTATACTTCTCTAGTTAATGGGGATGGAATGAACATTTCATCTTACAGAGACCATGATACACTTCTGAGAACTTGCATACCACTTTCTTCTGTGTCCTTTCAAGAGCTAAATTGACAAAAATGGAATAAATAAGTCAGCTGGCTATTTTGCTGAACTACAGGACTGCTAAATATTTATAAGACATAATAAAGTCCTGTTATTGAGCTAATATTTTGCCTCTTGAACAGATTTCTCCAGTGGCTGTCAAACATCTTCACATTAACTGTTGCCAAGGGTGAGTTTAAAAGCACATCTATAGCTGGGAAAAGAGGATGAAAGTTGTCCACATGATATTGAGTAAACAGACAGTCCCTTTGCCTCTGAGAAATACTTTCCACTACACCAGGGAGGCCAGGGGATAACTCAGTATCACTGAGTGGTCACTGTTTTCCAGACTGTCCACAAAAGATTCAGCCCTTGAGAACTTGGCTCGCCTACTCTTGTTGCAAGATGTCCAAGGCCACCAGTATGTTCCTCATCAGCACACATCAGTCACAGGGAATCCATGACTCTCTGCTTGGCACAGCCAACCACAGCTCTGTGGTGTAACTCCAGGGCAGCTCTTGTAGACATCTGATAGCAGAAAATTCAAAGCTCTACAGCTGTTCTAACCTGACAAGACATGTGGAAGGTTGCCAAAAAAATTCGGTCTGCCTTTAGATAACGATTTAACATAATACAGGTATGAGATTTGTTCTAGCACACCTACAAACTTGCAATACACAGGTTACAGGTTTCTCCCTCTATGAGGATATGACAAACCCTGGAGGTTTATGAGGGTGTGTGTCTCTGTCCCAATCTCTACCCTAAAGTTTCAGAGCCTCTGAGAGGCAGCATGAGGGAAACACCTGGGAAAGGGTAACAAGCTGGAACAAGAATAGAAAATCTGCCTGAGAGGCATGGATAGCAGTGAGAGCAGGGATGTCAAGAAAGTCCAGTTCTCAGACAATTATCTGAGTCTGTCACTGTGTCACCTTGTGACTACCTCCTGCTGGAAAGTCCCTATGGAAAAGCTCAGAAACAGCAGCATGTCCCCAGAATGTTCCTTCTGCTCTAGGCCCATGAGCTGGTAGCTCTCACACTGCCCATCTCCTGCTTCAGCCTTATTGCAGCTACATTCTCACAGCTGCAGCCTCTGTCCAAACAGCTTCCCAGCAACATCCCCAGTTTTAAGCAGTTTCAGTTTATAAATAAACAAATACCAGATTCAGGAGGGATAGGGAAGGAGAAGATAGGTCTCATAGCCTAAAAGACAAACATGCTGGTCCACTGCTTTAACCCAAAGCCTTGTTATCCTGCTACAGCTCACTCCAGCGCCTATTAGGTCCTTCCCTGCCACCCCTTTCCTGGTGCAATACCTGTGTCAAAAGGTCTTCAGATGCTGCTAAAAAGCAGAAAAGCATTCCCATATCCACTTTAGGAAGTTGCTTGCTTCCTAAACTGGCAGTAAGGAACATACTGAATGAACATACTGAATGAAGACATGGGAGTACCCAAACAACCAGAAAAGGAGACTGAGGGGGGGCCTCATTGCACTCAGACTTTTTCACAAGGGGAAGCAGAGGGACAATCTCTTCTCTCTGATGACAAGAACCTGGAGAATGGCCTGAAGTTGTGTCAGGGCAGGTTTAGGTTGGATATTAGGAAAAGTTTTTTCACTCAGAGGATGTTTGGGCACCAGGGCAGTGGTCCCAGCACCAAGCCAGCCAGACTCCAAGCAGCATTAGGAAAAGGCCCTCGGGCACCAGGACAGAGCATTGAAATAGAGCACCGGGGACAGCACCCCGGGACTGCGCACCGGGACAGAGCACAGGTGACAGCGCACCGGGACAGCCCCGCATTTCCCAGCGCTCAGAGCCACCTGCCGGTGCCGCCCGGCTCCGCAAGGCTGAGGGACAAGGGACAGGAGGGACAGCTCGGAGCCATTCCGAGCTCCTGCCCCATTCCTGCCAGCAGGACATAAAGGCAGCCAGAGCGAGGGCTCCCACTGCGGAGCGGAGCGCGACGAGCACAGCAGGTACAGCATTAAAATGAAACTTCTCTGCACCCGAGCTGTTCCAGTAAAAACCACAGCCTGACCTAGGGCAGTCGGGCTGTCCCCAGCTCTCGTCCCCAGCCTTGTCTCAGACTCATGACAGAGTCTGGGAGCTGTGCATAGCACGTTTTGGGCTGGGACCATCCCAGGCATCATTTCACACTTGCAGAACTAGAGAGGCCTCCACAGTCCATCCCTCAGAGTCTCTGCAGCATATTTATCCATGTTTCAACATGGAACCATCTAGTAGCACTGCATATTGCATTGCACTTTTATATCCAGTGGTTTTTATGACTAAAGCATAGACTGGGATAATTAATACAAGAAGTTGCAGCTTTGGAGTTAGAAATCTTTACATTAGATTAAGTGAATTGACCATTTATTTATATTTATTTTACATGCCCTACAGCTCTGTCAAAAACAGCAGATATCACAATAAAGCTGTGCACGAATCAAAGAGGGCATTCTGCTGCACTACTGTTGCCTCAAGGACATAGCCAATCTCAAAACTGATCCATCAGCTTCTGAGCAACACTTCATTAACTTGCAATTTTCTGATCCACATCCTACCACAGGCAAGACACGTGCCCATGTTCTTCTCCCCAAAAACACTTCAAATGAAGCCCACAAGCAGCAGCTAAGACACATGGCTGTGGCAGAAGAACCTCTGCTTCCTCTGTCCATCAGTTTCCTTTCCCAGGATCATGGTTGTGGTGGTGGAAAAACAATTCTGCTCCATTTCATTTGTTTTGCTACATTTACTCAGAAATTCAGAATCAGAATCCGGGTTTAGGTCATGGTATGAAATTCACTTGTACCTATCTCAGGAATATTGATGATTCAGGCCCCATTTCTACACAGCACCTACACCACTGCCAGCTGGTCAGTCTGCATGTATTTATTTCCCCTATTCACCCTCAGAAATTCATACATATTTTTTAACTCCCTTATGTCCCAGTTGGGAACTACCATGAAATTTGTCTCAGCTGTGACTCAGAATGTACTTGTGTGACAGCAGTGCTCAGGGATTTCAGCTAATGTCAGAGATGCACAGACAACTTGACAATGATGGGTTTCCATCTGGGATTTCCAAGAAGCAAAGCTGCAGCTTTCTTAATTCAGTCAGGGAGCTGGTCCTAGGCACTGGGGCAGCACCAGATGCTTGTGACAGCAAGTGATCAAAGCCCTCAGTGGTGAGAGAGCAAAGGCAAAGCTCTCAACATCACAATAATAAATAGTTTTCCTATTTCCAGATCAAGCCTCGTGACTCTGTGCATGAGCTGCACAAAATAAACTGGTTTTGCTTGACAAAATACTATGACCATTCAACTCTGATGTAATTAGTACAGTGTTATTGTCCCTTAATTAGGTAACTCCAGCAGGGTTTAATCGATGGTACAGAGACCTTCTGAGGCAGAAATGGCAGTTTGGCACCCAACTGTGGCTGGCTTTTCCTGGCTAGGTTCCTAACAACTCCTCTGCATTCTCTTTTCCTTATTGCAGCCCAAAGTGCTGTGATAGAGATATCTACAGTGTTTGGGCACGCACTGTCAGATGGAGAATTTAAAAACCTGGCAAAGATGTCTCACATCTTAATAATCTGTGTAACTTACATTTTAATTCTGAGAAAGTGTCAGTCATCAGAAATGAAGTAGAAGTGATACTTCATGCCCATTCCTCATGAAAACACAGAATACTTGTTCTTTAAGGGGATTTACAGTACAGGAAACTTCTGTCTCTAGAGGCTCATTTAGTTGCTTTAGTGCCTAATTAGCAACCTGAGAGGAACCTCACCATACCCACTGTAGTGCTCTCCAGCAAACACAAGGCAGAATCTATTTCATCTGCAGAAACCTAATTCAAGAGTGTGATACAGGTGACATCATCATAGGTGAGACAGAGTTCTCATGAGACAACACAATGTTTCTACATCAAGCACACTATCATTGCTAGGAGTGATCTCCACTAAACAGCTGACTGTGCCTTTAAACAGCACCCTGTTTATCCACTCAGGGAGAAAACAAACCTGGCTATGAAAATCACATGAAAGATTCAACTCTAAGACAGATTTCTGCTCAGACATGGATGCAGCAGTCATCATAAACAGGTTAGAAAGCTTATGAGACAGTTCCCACACTCAGTAAGGCAGAGGTTAACTCTCCCATCACGCACACTCTCAGCCAGCACAGGGTACACACCGGGAGCAGAGATGCGCCGTTTCCAGCCCACGCAGTCCAGCCCTGTCGGAGTGCTCTGGGAAAAGGGATGCAGCTTCAGTGGCAGGATGTCAAAGGCAACAGGAGATGTGATGGATGGACTTATTCCAGCCTGCAACAGGACAGGGAAAACAAAGGTAGCAAACATTAAGTTTAGATGTCCCCTAGGACAAAATACAGCATTGATCCCAGAGCACCTCTTCCCACCTCTGGTACCTGCCCACGAAGGTAAGCAGTGTGTTAATGGACACACATGGATGGTTATGGCTGGAAGTGTTAGAAAACAGTGAGAAGGCAAGGAAAACTGCAAGGTGATAAGAACACAAGTGGATAAGTAGGTACTGGATTCCTGCTTCGAATACAATCACACACACCTCCATTCACAGAAAGTTTCACTCCTTCCTATGAAGTGTTTCTAATGGGGAGGTTAAGAATATCACTACAACAAATCATCCCCTCAGCTACAGAACTATCCCTGCAGCTTTGTGATTAATAGGTCCTCCTCTGGTATTTAATGTGAAAAGCAAGCTTTTCCTTTCAGATATTTATTGGTACCAGTCCCCAACCATATAGAGTATAGATAACAATATTCTTCTTTTCAGCTAAAGGTACAAGTAAGAATTCTCAGACTCCCTTCTACCTGACTGATTGATTTTATAAAATTTATAGATCTTAATGAAACTTTTAAAACTCTGTACCACTGTCAGATCTCATTGAATTAATAAATTTCGCTGGTTTAAAGGGGAAAACAGAGATACATACACATAGTTCATGGCCTCTAATACAGAGTATAGTAATTAATGCAGGCTGCAGGTATGCTTTTATCCCTTTTTCCTTTTCTCTCCCATGGCTGCCACACACAGAAAACATCAGTGACTGGGAGATCAGCTGGTCAGTAAGCACTAATCCCGTGGGCACAGCCAGTTTTTCATCTCTATCACTACTGCCCCTTCCTTTTGCCACTGACATTCAGTTACAACATATCCATCCTTCACTGAGCCAGGAACTCGGCCTACTGAGGTCCAGTCATCTCTCCAGGATCTTTCCCTCTCCCCACCAGCCCACACTAGGTCCCATCAGCAGAAGGGCTGCTGACCAGCCTTGATGCTGAAACCTCTCCTGTAGATGGACTTTAGCCAAACCCTGCTTCCAAAACTAATCAGCACACAGTGCCCACATAGCTGAGTGCTGCTGCTCCCTGCCTGGTTTGGCTTTTGATTCCTGGACTTAACTTGTCTGAAACAAAGAGAACACCACCAATACTTTGGCACAAATCACCATCTATTGAGGGATAGAATGAACCCTGTTCAGATTAACCTGAGCAGTGCCTGTTTTTCTAGAAAAGTCACAGCAAAGACCCAGTGGCAACACACACTCTTCTGGTGACAGTGAAAATCAAACTTACTGGGCCACAGCTCTGAAAATGTCAAAGGTAAAGTCTAGGGTATTTACATGAAAGGTGATAGAAAGAATTATTGTTCTGTTTAAGACTAGAAAGCATAACCTTGGCCTAAGGCTGTTACAACCACAGGCTTCATTCTTATTAACTCCTGGGAATTAATAAGAATCAGAGCAAATTTTGGGTGCAGGCATCATTTAATTCTATGGCACGAAATATTTGATATAGCATATTTGATCCTATAGCATGGAAGCCAGGCCTGTACAACCCTGACTCAGGAGAAGCAGCATTTTCATCAGTGTTAGTAATCTGCTTCCCACAACCTATAAGGGAAAGGATGAGAAATGAGGGAGCAAAGTGAAGATCCTCTCTCCTGTATTTTCTGCCAGAGGTTATTTCTATGCTCTTATGCACAGCAGTTCAGTCCCTGGCAGAGGCTGGGTCTCTGCTGTATATCCATGCCTTGTCAGGTGCACATCATGGGGAGATCTTCTCATTAAATCCCCTCCCCAAACTGTGTTCATTTCTCTCTTAAAGTCTATCTGAATTGTCCATGGTGCTCATAACAGTGGTACCACACAATAAAATTTCATTTTCTCTTATTTTGGATGAGGTAAAATCAAATTTCCAGAAGTCATATTCAGTGCAATGAGCTAAAGATCTATTTTTCACTGCTTCTCATTTCTCTTTCAAAATAAAAGAGCTTTTTCTGCACGATACCCCCTCTGGGTATAGCCCCCTGATGGGCCTTTTAGGAATCTCTCTAATTTGGCAGTGCACAAACTGTGCTCAAACAAATGCATGTAGAAGCCATGTCTGTGCTCCTATTGCTGTGCACTCTAGAAGCATCAAGCTTAAGAGCCAGGTTTTAAGATTTTGTCAGAAGAGGAAAGCACTGGATGGCAACAGACAGGCAGTTCAGAACAAAAATAATTCCCAAAACAGAGCCCATTGCCATTCCATATGTCAGTGGTTTGGGGCATTGTCTCTGCTGCAGTTAGGGAACTTCTCCTGCATTAAAAAAAAAGCAGGAGGACCCCAGGCTATAGCCTGAAACCCAGCACCATGTGAAAGGCAAAGCCTATGGACAAGCAAAAGAATATAGATTCATCCACAGCTATGTTTTGGCTCTTCCCCTTGGGGTGGCCAGCATGGGAGGTGTTGTATTGAGACTTTAAGGCCCAAGATCAGAAGCTGCTCAGCTTGTTACTGCAGCATCTCATTATAAGGGACAGCTGGGTCAAGCTTTGAGTTTACTGGGAATTTACACATGCTGTTCCCATTTAAGGAAGCAGAGCAGCTTACTAAACCTAAGCAAAAAAAAAAAACCAAAAAAACAAAAAAAACCCAACACAATATATACAGAATTGTTTGGAACTGGCATCTTAAAGGTTTTTTATTTTGGGGGTTTTTTTTTTCGTTTATAGGTAGTTTCTTGATTGTTTGTCCATTTTCCCCTGCCCCAATTACCAGCCCTCAGAGTAACCTTATATTTCCATTATGCTCCTCTCTGTACATTGATCTGAATGATTGAGTGGTATCAGAAATCAGTCCTTGAATAATCAAGAATTCCTCTCTGCCCTGCCCCAATAAGTGCTTTCCCCAATATTGCAGCATTACATCACCTTGTGGGCTGACCTGATCTTGACTTAATACAGAGTGACTTGTCACAACAGAAGCCATGCATCCCAAGGCAGCCATGTCAGAAAACATCAGACTTGTAATTTCAGCTCTCCAAAGCCCCATACAGTCACCTCACTGCAGTCACAAAACTATAACAGACAATAAACATCCTACAGAGCTTCTTTTGTAATAATTTGTTCCTTCTTAAAAGGAATTCAGCATCCTTCTAAAACTGCCCTCAAACACTGCAGCTTGTGGCAGCACTCCCATGACACTTGGGAGTATGAATAAACCAGCACTGTTACAGGACTAGAGCATTGCAAAGTGGTTACTATTATAAATAAAAAGCACAGGCCAAGAAATTCAGTTACATGAACGTAAAAAACAGCCTTTGAATCCCCACAGTCCTCTCAATAAACCAGCATTTTGCTTTCTTGGCCTGCCCACAAAGATTAAAGTGTCAATAACCTACATAACACAAATAGACAGCAACAGTAAACACCAAACCTACCTACACACTTCTACCCAGAGAAGAATAAACCAGAAAACTGCACTGAGACCCAAGAGCCCCAGGGCGGGTGATGTTCAGAGGGACTCCGTGGACACAGGGGCAGCTGCAAATCATCACACAGCTGATTGCAATTTAGAGGCAAGTTTGCACCAGAAAATAAGGGTGGAAATGCTTAAAGGAGAAGCTGTTTCCTGGCAGCCTCCAAATGTGCAGTCAATCAGCAAAGCAGACAGCATTCAAGCTGTGTAATCTGATGGCTCCAGGGGAAGCTATTGAGGGAACTGGTCACTCCTCTTAGCAGAGTTAATGCTCTCAGTGGTGCCCTGCAGCACAGGTTAGATTTCCATCACTGCCCATGCTTGTCCAGGAATTGTGATTCTGATTTCTGTTAATCCTGGATCCTATGTAAGCCAGGTATTCACTTTCAGTAGCCCGCATCATCCCTGTACAGCACTAAACACTCGGAACTTCTACCAAGGTAGAAAAGTAACCCAAGTTTTTTTGTTTTTTTTTTTTTTGATCCTAACATACACAAGCCTCAAGAGAATGAATGACTTACTGTCTCCATTAGACAGGTAGTAGGGAGCTGAGCCAGGGAAGCATCCTCACTGAACTGAGAGTGGGAATCACATCAGAGAATCATTATCCAGCACGCATCCATGCAGCAACCAGCAACACTTTGTGTTGAAGAGCCCAGCTCATACAAAATAGCACAGATTTTCAGTCTCTTTCCTTGAGAAAGGGGGAACAGGGTGCAGTTTTTCAGAAACCCTCTCTCTGGGATTGGTGTGGCTTGCTGTCCCAGGTGTCTGGCAGTTTGATGGGAGCTCTCCCAGGTTTTCTCTGGGCAAGCCATAGTGGGCAGGCCAATGTTTCCCTTTCACCACTCACAGAAATTTCTGTGTACATAAGCTCAGGCATATTCTGAAGCGGTGATAGGACTACTGAGGCCCCATCTCCTCTCCAAAATAGTCATTTTAATGTAATAACAAGGGGAAACAGGCAACCAGGACAACAAAGAGAAAGGGAAACAAATACAGATACAGACCAAAACAGAAACCCCTGAGGAAAGCTTTTATTTGACATATGCTACATGATTTCAAGCTTGATCAGAAAATTTCTCAATATTATCATGAGAGGCTTCATAGAGCATCCCTTGATCTCATGTCCTTTTTCCCCAGAAGTTCTTTTGTATGTATTATGGCTAATTTTGGCTCTTGGACAGAGATTTGTGACTCTCCCTGAAGGGAACAGACCTTAGCTCTGGATCCAAAAGTAACAGATGCCATCACTGTGAGTCACAACAGCCACAAGTTTTTCACAAGCAATCATAATGCTGAACTAAAAGTCTCCCTCAGTGGAGAGGAAAATATTAATAGCTAAAAATCCAATAGCAATGTTCTCTCAAGTGTTTCACAGCAGGAATTTCCTCCAGTAGGAATTGTGGAGTTGGCCTCAGATACAAGGGAAGGCTAATTTAGAAGTCTGTTATTAAAGTATACAGCAACACCACAGGGCACAGAATGAGATTTCATCAGTTTAATTTATATTGATTTAAGGAAACTTTGATTTGCTCCTTGCCCTCCCTGTCACTAGCTCACAGAGGAGCAACCTGATTCTCTTGCATTCTATTTCCAGCATCTCACAGGGCATGAACTGTTTGATTACAGAAGCTAAGAAACCCACCACCTTCAGACACCATCACTTAAGGACCAGTCAGTGTTTCAGCAGTTTCCACAGAGTACCAGAAATGCTGACAGAAGTGGTGCCAGACAAAGTGTAAGGACAGGAATATGATGAGAGCAGAGAGAAGCAGCTGGAGCAGAGAAGACAGTGCCAGGGAACGAGGAGGTGGGTGCATGGCTTCTTACTTTTGAGGTGTCCTTTGGGAGATGTTGCAACTGAACCCCTCCCTCTGGCTGTGCCTCCTTCTCCAGCTTCGTTTTTTGATTCCTCTCCATCCAAACATCATCGAAGCTGAAGCACTTATAGGGGGGTTTGGGTCTCTTCCTCCTCCTCTCTGGAATCTCCTTGGCTTTTTCCTCTGGAGCAAGGGAGGAGAGCCTCGGGGCTCTGCTCTCCAGGCTGGAGACGGGGCGTGGGCATGGTGGGACCCGGGGGGGCCTCCTCTTGCGATGGGAATCCCATTTCTTATTTGGCCTCTTTTCAGCTGCTGTTTGCCATGGCTGTTTGGGCTCCTGTGTTACAAACTGCAGGCGAACACAAGGGTTTGGTGGATGGAAATTTTGTTTGCTTCAAGTCAGTTTGGACAGAAGATGGCAAAGCTCTGTTATTCAGCCACAGAAAAACTCAGAAGAAAACTCTCAGGAGTACTTCAGCCTGAAAGAGGAGCTCTGCTATCCTTTGAGGGTGCAATATACACTCCCTGTGCAAGGACAGTGCCCTGTTTGCCCTGATTTAAATGGCATATCACACTGACATTACCACCAGGATTTAGGTCACTCTGTCTGTATAATATTATTTACAAAGGCAGAGGATGTCTCTGAAAATAGAAAAATGACCTCTTGTCTGTTTCTGGTTTTCCAACTGTACTTCTGTTATACAATGTGAAAAGGTTTTGTGGATGCCTGCAGGTCTGATATATTAAGCCCTGTGCTTCCTGATGTGCTCTTTACACTACCCATTTTATTTTTTTTATGCTGGGCCAAGAGTAAGGAATTGCACAGCTTTGCCCTTCACTCCCATTTGAGTGGTTGCACAAAATTACTGCTTTTATACTAGAACAACTTGAAATCAAGTGTGCCCTAAGGCAACCAGCTACTACTCCACATAGCATCAGTGTAAGAATCAATAATATTTAAGGTGGGAGATAACAGCACTGGGGAATGAGCGAACTCAGGAGTCTCATGACAAAAAAGTGCTGTTTCCTGACAATAGTATCTGTCCAGTTTCTCATAAATCATTTGAAGAATCCAAATAAAACAACCCTCAAACCACTGCAGGCACTTCCTACCTATTTTCAACTAACCAGCAATTCCAGGTCAATTCTTCTTTGCCCCTGGCAAGAGATGCCACAGTCTAGAAAGAATAGATTTTGTGAAAAAGGTGTTTTGTGCCTAACCCCACCTTACCGGACAGGAGCAAGGAGAAGAACATGTGAATTGCAAACATGGGACATTTTAGGACAGTTTGCTCTTGCCTGCTGAGTAACACAGTTATGCAAGTAAAATCATGCCAGATTTTTACAGATAAGTAAACAAGTAGTGAAGGGCTTGGCAGATGGGCAAACTGGTAATGGTTCTGTCTTGCTGTTTTCAGTATAAAATCTTTGTCCTGGATGCAAGCTGAAGAATGTTAACCATGAGCAGGTAATGACAGAGGGGCTGCTGTGTGCTCCAGCAGGCTCAGGTGAGTTACTTACCTGAGTGGTGGCCAGAGGTGTCCAGGGTGAGCTGATCCAGTGCAGTTTGGCATAGAACTAACAGAGATAATGCTGAAACAACTGGAAAAATACCTGGGGCTGGGGAATAAACACATATCCCCATTCTGGAGGGCACAATGGGAAGTGAGCTCAAGAGCTTCATTACTACAGATGTGTTTTGCACTAATGTCTTTACTCATGTGGAACAGAAAAAGACTTTTCTTCAAACTCATCAACAAACTGAATTTTATTACTGCTTTATAAAGCAGTATATGCAAGGAAGGCCATCCTTAGCATGCAAATAATTATTTGGAAAGACTTAACACTTCAAATATACTTTGCCCAATGTCTGTTGTATTTCCAGAGATTCCTGAAAATACAGCTATGCTTAAAAAATCAAGAGTGCAATTCTACTTCATTTCACATTGTCTTGAAAATATAAATAAACAAAACACTATCTATTTTAATAGATTAGATGTTGTATTTGAAAGCTGGGACATTTGCATTAATTTCTAGGCTCCAGCTGCATTTGTCCAATTTCAGATATCATATTCTGCAGCCTCCAGAAGAATCAGGAAAATTAAACTGTTTCCATGTGTCTTAGATACTATTTAAATTTTTTATGTTTTTCTTTGAATAATTTAATCTAGCAATCAATTTAAGTAATTATTTATTTGCTCCTAGTGGTTACATTATAGCATGTGGGCTTGCCTTTTCAAGGCTTTACACATGCCTCATCTCTACACTCTTTGCTAGATGTTCTTTTGAGCTGTAATATACAGGTCAATGATTTTATTCATCCTCTGAGAGGCTTCATCTGTTGACAGTGTGTACAGCCCAAGTCTCTAGCTTTTATCCTAGGCTGCAGTCTCTTGTTTGGAATGCACTGTCCAGTATTAAGTTTGTAGGCTAAGCTGGTGCCCATGAAACAAAAGATTTTCAAGTAAAGCTAAGCACAGAAGGGAATAAAGCCAATTCTCTTCCCCTTTCCCCACCCTGGAATTCTGACACTACAGCCCTCACTTCTCAAACTGCCACCCAAACACTTCTTTGGATTCCAGACAGCTTTAGAGAAAAACCCCAAGCCAATCAACCAAAACACTTTCATTTGGGAATATGTGGGGAGATGTTGAGGGACCTGGGTTTTGTCAATCTATTAACAGGGCACTAAAGCCAATATAAGAGCAGCCACCAACAATTTTTGACATGGATGATGGATCCAAACTCTTCTCAGTAGTGCCAGACAACGCCACAAGACAGTGGCCAGGAACTGCAGCTTGGAAAGTTCTTGTTGAGCCTTTGGGAAAACATTTTCTCAAGGAATATGTTTCCCAGAGAGGCAATGAAACCTTCAGCAATGGAGGTTTTAGGATAAGACCATCTTGGAGGGTTATCTTAAAGGTTTAGTATAAACTGAAATGTGAGAGACAAAAGGTAACAGCAGCAAAAGCTGTGAAAGGCTCATATGAGTTAAACACAAGCAGCTCTCAGCTGTTGTGAATTGATCAAGAAGTTCCAGATTCATGAACCCTCTGAAAATTGTCTGCTTTTGGTATGCAAAAGTTCATGCACTCTCTCGAGTGCCACTTTTGACAATCTGCTCAAAAAATTTGTTTTCCCATTTCTTAATGTCAAAACTCATCAGCAATAATACTGGAAAAGTAGCATGGTCAAGGCATGTTCTGGGACCTTAGTTATAGCTCAGTCTCGGTCACTCTGGGGGTTGTGCTGAGCCACTGAAAGAGAGTTTTTAGCTCCCAGCCACTTACAGCTTGGGAAATCCTCTCTGAGATTAAATGTCTACTGACAGAGGAAGTCTCTGCTTTTAGAGGTCTCAGCCAATCACAAAATCCTTACTGAAGATCCAATCTGTTCCATGAGATTCAGCCTATGCCAAGAATTTAATATGTTACCTGGATTAGAAAAAAATACAACATGAAAAGGAAACACTGAGTCTGCAGCTTAGTGGGGGTTTTCTGTCTGTTGTAGAAAAGGCAGAAAAGGACTTCTAGTTCAAAAAGTACTTATGATGACAGCAAAAGACACATAGTACTTCAAAAGACAGCTACTCATTGTCTAAAGAAAATTATTTTACTTCTTAAAAAGTGACTGCTAGCTGTAGGAATTGATTTCTTGGTTGCCTTTCACAATGAGAAACTTATTTACTATGCACCAGTTACAAGGCTCAATTCTGCCTTAAAGAGGGGTAAAACCCAGCTTAAAACTAGAGATGAACTCAGGGTGTTGTCTGTATGATCTTTAATGGTGCGATTGCTCCATCCCTTTGGGTTTTTGTAGCAAATCCTCCCTTTAAGAGCACATCAGTCCACATAGTCTTGAACAGAAACAGAGAGAATGAATAGTGCTACCTACCTTAGACCAAGAGGATTGTTTAGGACTCATCTAATCAATGAGCCATTGAGCCATTGAAGAGTTTCACTGGAATTCCTAAACCATAGTGAAGCAAAAGACTGCAAACCATTCTCTGACAAAAACTCACCTCATCTCGGAGCATGTCACTAGTGGAAGAATCTGTATTTAAGCTGATCTGGGACTGACTGCTTATGCCACTGTCATCCCTCTGGAAGTCATCCAACGAGTGTAGGAGACTTCCTCTGGGTTTCAGTGTCTTTGGTCTCTCAGGAGCCTCCAGACTGCTTTCCACTCCAGAGCTGTTTCCAAGAGAGATCATGGAAGTGGCGTAAACCCGCCCAGGATAGCGGAAGTTCCTGTGTTTAGAAGTGGATCGTGGACTCTGAGGTTTGGGACTCATGGGCCTACAAGGCATGTCTTTGCCATCAGAATTTGAGAGCTGGGGGCATGATGGACTTGTCTGACTAAATGCCAGCTGCAAGTCAGCGGGGCTATATGGAGATTTCATCCAGTACTCCTCTAGAGAGGTATTTAAACTGTTGCTCAGAACCTCCTGCTGTTCATCACAGTCTGAACTCTGTGAGTATCTGATACCCAAGTCATGGGACTGTATTCGTCTTCTCCACATATGTGAAGGTGAAGAGGCATCAACAGGCTCCACAGAGCTGTCAAAATAGCTGGAGTCTGTTGAGGAGACATTATGTGTTTCTGTTTTTAAAAAGGTGTGTCCATTGGAGCTGTGCTGTCGCTCTACTGATGTTAACAGGTGGCCATTGGTTGCATTGAGACTCTCCTGTGTGGATGATAAACTTATTAAGACAGGCCTTTTTAGTCCATCTGCCTCCTTGCTTTTTAGAAAAGCTTTCCAGGCGCTCTGGCGAAATTTGGCTTTCTCCTTTTCATTTTTCACTGAGGCTTTTGAGCTTTGCTCAGTGTTTTCCTTTTCTGGACATTTGGACTCAAATAAGCTTGAGAGGGATTTGTGTGCCAAGGCCAACCTTGTCCTGAACTTCTTACCCTCAGGGGTTTTGTTTCTTTTGTGTTCATTTTCAGGGAATGATTTTCTATTCCATGAATGCTCCGCAGGTTCACTGTCATTGTTTTCATATGAACCTGAAACCTGCCTATCTGCATCTTCCATCAGTATCCGACCAGAGCCAGAGGCCTTCCTCAGGCTCAACCTGTTGAACAATCCTGCAGGTCTCTCATAAAATAAATCATCATCATCAGAGTACTCAGAGGTGTAACTTTCCTTCCTGTGGAAGACTAAGCCAGATGAACAACTTTTGAAAGACAGTAAACTTGCAGTGTCTTCATCATCCTTCGCAATATCCAGTTCTTCAGTCTTTGCCTTGCTGCCAAAGATACTGCTGCTTCCCTGGTTTTCCAATGAGGCAGACTTAGCTTTTCTGGAAGATGTCATTTTTGAGAATACTAAAAACCTGGAAGTTTTCCCGCCATTCTCATTCTTTGCAGGTTTTTGTACAGCTTTATGAAGACTGCTGTTACTTCCCAGGGTGTGGGATGAGTTCTCATCCAGTTCCTCGCTGTTAGTGCTGCAGGTACTTACATTATCCAGGCCCAGCATGAAAGTGCTGTGGGACTCCCTGTTCAGAGACTCATCAAAGACATCAGACACATCCAGACTGAGTGCACTGTCTTTGCTGGGGCTAGAGGTGTCTTCTGCAGGAAAGCCCTGCTTTCCTTCCCTACGAGAGGGTTCTTCACAAATACCTGTTCCTTCCTTTGAGCCATTACAGCTTTCCTTTCCTCGCCTGCCTACTCCTTGCCCAGAGACAAGGCAGGGTCCTTGAAGGCTGACACCAGCACCACCTCCCTGATACAAACTTCTTATTCTGCTGCTAGTCTCCGTTGTCACTGGACTAGTCAACAGCATCCCTGTTCTGCAGCGTTCTTCCTCAGACACCTTCACACTGCTCCCTCTGGGGGATCTTATAAGTGATTTCTCACACAGAAAAATCTGACTTTCTGCAATAAGTGTATCACTGTCTAATGGTACAGCAACATTCCTGAATTCCACTTTTGCACTTGCTACTGCAGAATTACTACAGGTGAACCCAAAGGATGAAACTGCTTCTGTTTTCTCTCTTTTCTCTTCTGAAATTTCTGCTTTTACTTCAGCTGTATCCCTACCAGCAAGTACCTCTGCACTGCCAGGAATGGGAAGGGCGGCCAGAATTTGTTCTTCACAGTTACAGCTTTCACTCAGAACTGTCTCTGGCTCGTCATGAGCTTTACTGGCAGTATGAGGAGACATCAAATCCTTGCTCACTACATTTCCCAATGTTCCAGCTACCACTTCAGTAGGATGGTTATCATTCAGTGTTTTGGACTGTAATCCTCTCTCCTCTACAGAGACTATAATTAGGGCAGGCTTTAATTCTGGAATAGTCTTTAAATCCCCTTCCTGCCTTACATAATCTGATCTGGAAGTCCTTTCAACAGCAAAGACACTCTCTTCACCCTCTCCTGTATGAGTAGGATGTTCATTTGTTCCTAGCTCCGAGTGGCTCCTTAAGGCACCAGTTGTGCAACTCAGATTTTGCTGCACGGACTCTCCATGCTCTGCCTCTCTGTCACTGCTATCTGGTTGTGTTGCAGTTTCCAGGACTTTCCAACCAAAGCCAAGATTGGAAGAATCATCTTCCCAGCTTTCTCCTGCCACAATCTCCGTATCTGACAGTTCAGATTCAAGGCCATTCTCCACCAAATGTTTGTGGTGTATTCCACTATTGGAAACACAATTTACAGAGCAATCATAGTCTCTGCTTTCCACAAGAGCAGGAACACCTGCATGGGAAGCTGCAGGGTTTGCAGTGTCCCCAGTGTCGGATCCAACATCAATATTACATGGGAATCTGCTTGCTTCCAGATCTCTTTCAGCTTTGTACTCATTGTTATGCGTAAGTTCCTCGGTGTTTATGATCACTGCATCACAATCCAGGGAAGAAGATGTCTCCTTTAGGTTTGGATTGCCCTCACAAGCATCACTCCATGTTAAGCTGTCAGCACAAGTACCAGCTGGCTCTGGGCTAAGGCCACATGTCTCTGATTTAGAGTGCAAATAATAATCAATGCACTGGGGAGAGGCTGCAGGTTGAGAAGCCTGACACTCCTTTGAGTCTGTGTCAGTATCAAGAAGAGATCTTTCTATGCCAAATTTGCCTTCTATTTCTATAGCCTTTTCAGGGTTTACAGTTATCCTTCCAAATTTTTTCCAGGTGTATTCAAAATCCAGCTCCTGAAGATGTATTCTGGAACATGACCATCTAAATTTGTCTGTTGGGTGAATACAGCTCAGCACACATTCTGACTCACTTTGAGCACTGATATTTTCAGGTACACTGTGCCATGTTTTACTTTCTGTAATCTCTGACCTTGTGTGTGGTAGCCGAGATTTTGGGTTGAAGCAACTCTGGTAGAAGAGTGAATCTGATGTTAACATGGTGTCTGTACTTCCATGTTTTATCCTTTTACCTGTAGTGTCCTCACTGTCAGCTGAATGCCTCCTGCTGCATTTCACCCTGGACATAGACTCTAATTCACACCTACAGTCAGATGTCTCAGTGTCACTTTTACAGTTGGGTCCATTTGTTTCAAAATGAAGATTAGGCAAACTATAGCTTGGTGCTGCATCTGACCTGAAGGAAAACTGCTGTACCTCAGGAAAAATCAAACAACTTTCTGAGTTTGCTTTGAAACAAGCAATGCTAAATAGTGCAGGATGTTCCTTCAGTCTTGCATCATTGTTTTCTGTAAATACTGAGTTGGTACAGGACTGCACTTCACTGCTTTCTAACTCTGCCTTACTCTGCAGTGCTGTTACAGATTTTCTCTTGGTCTGTGATAAAATGCCCTCTTCGTAGACTTGGCTCTCTGCAGTGGAAATATCACTAGATAACCTTAGCGCTTCATCACTGAATTCTTCACCCTCTAAATCTGCAAACTGTATGCAAAATTCAGTTTTGTTTGGTGCTTCTTTTATTTTGGAGGACAATTGTAGCTGTAGGTGCTGGGTGAACTCTGGTTGCCTGGAGCACTTCAGTCCATGGAAGGTTTCTGCCTTTTCTTTGGGAAGATTACAGCACAGGGGCTTTTTTTCAGTGAACAGGCAGTTTGAATCCGAGCAAGCATTCCCAGTTATGTCACTGGAAAGGGATTCTGTGTCTGATGCACTCTCATAAGGCTCAGTTTTCACATCTGACAAAGATCCACTCTGATGTGACACAGTTTCAAAATAATCTTCATCTGTTTCTTGGCTGGATCCACGCACCTCCAGCTCGGTTGTGCTTGGGGTAGAATTCAGATCGTCTTCAAACTCTCCTTCACTGATGTAGTTTTCAACTGGCTGTGGGGTCTGTGAATAAACAATAAGGAATGATTTAGCAATGATATCCCATAGCAGCAGGGTGACATGAATTATTATTAGAAAAGGGACTCCAGAACACAATTAATTCAATAATACTGATGTCTTTGAAAGTTATACTTGTCTTACTTCATTATGGTCCCGAGGTCTTTCTATTTCTTGCCTTTTTTTTTTAAATTAATGTTTCTTAATTAACCTTTTTTTTTCATTTTCATATGTAACTATGTAGAGGGCAAAATTTTATTATTGGTGATGCCTAGAAACATTGGCCATATCTTTCACTACCAAATTGATCAAATGGAAATCATCCCTTGCCAGTAGATCTAGAAACTCCAGTGAACACATCTTCAAATTTGAGGTTTATGTGAAAAGCCTGGGAAGTAATTATTAGTGTCTGCATTACAGAAATGTGGCATAAATATATGCAGAATAACTGCAGTTGAGTATTCAGATATTATCCATACCAAAACTTGGACCAAGGCTGAAAAAGGTCTTAAATCTCATTTTCCAGAAGGCTTATACCAGGAGCACTACATGGATCAGTCATCAGAGCACATCCAAATCATTGGCTCTGAGCAGAAGGATTAAAACCACACAGTCAGTATAAGGAAATGTTTCTGTCACAGACAGCTAACCCTGGCAGAGCCTCAGTCTTCTTTTCTTCAACAGAAGTTGGGGTATTTTTCAACTTTGAAGTAGAAAATGAAGTCATAGCAAAGTGACTTCAAACTTTCCTGAGGTAAAAATAGTACTTGCTGGTGTCAGAAGTTCTACAAATGCATCCAGCTGAGATACTTGGCTGATTTCAGCTTCAGTCCATTCATATCTCGAATGAGATGCCACATAAATATAAATGGCAGCCTCTAACCCTAATGCTGGATGCCTCTTTACCCAGGTTTTGGTGACAGTCCTCACAAGAATGATTGGCATATTTTAAAATCTGAAAACTGAGATAACAAACAATGAAAGATTTTCCTGAAAAGAAGAAAAAAAAAAAAAAAAACCAAAGGCAAAGCAAACCAAACCAAAATTCAGAACACACCAGAAGTGAATGGCATCCATCAAACTAGAACACAAGACCCTTTAGCCTGAGCTGCATGTCATATTCATATTCTGTGCTGTGTCACAGAGGAAGTGTGAGTCCTCATATGGGAAGACAAATTGCAAATCACATCAAAGGACATGCCACAGAGTATCTGATTTTAGACTCCAGAGCATAGCATGTCAATTGGAAAAAGAAAGACACAAGAGTTATTTACAAATGAGAATTTCTCAAGAAGACTGGTAATTTCTCTTGGCAGAAGAAGGAAAAGACAAATTGAATGGAGGGGGCAAGGGGGAGAATTCAGTACTTTAAAACAAGTCCAAAAATCACTTCTGAACCGGATCAAATTGCACTGCAGTGGCAGCACGAGTCACACAAGCAGCAGAGCAATGTGTCCTTTACTTGTGCAGCCAGTGACACACGTAATTGAGATATCCAGTCATGGCAAATCCTGGTGTCCCTGCTCAGGAGGGGCCAGCAGTGAGCAGCACAGAGCAGCATTTCATGTGAGCAGCTGGTTCACACAGCAGCAGCTGCTCAGCAGTGCCAGCTCTGCCTCCTCAACACTGTTCTGAACACAAACTTACAGATGGCAAGAAACTGAGAGAAAAACTATTCAGGCAAATAGAAGCAAAGTAATGAAGATGCCCAACTGTCCACAAGGATAATTATGGATTAAATTGCAAAAAGAACTAGGGCAGAAATCTCTTATGCTCCATCTATAATTCCAAACATAGTTATGTCAGGATATTCATGCTGTGACCCCTCCCAAATTAATTATTTTTAATGGGTGTTATATAAAATTATGCATTTAAAGCAGAAACAGAGGCCCCACAATTGCTTCCACAACTTGTGGGAAATAAGGAAACAACTTCTAGGTATGAAGGGCAGCAATTAATGCCAACCACCAGTCTTGCCCTGGGCCAGGACTGAAGACTAGCCCCAGTGCTGCTGAGGATGAGAACCAGTGCCAGGATGAGCCTGGCAGACCAAGTCTACCAGATGCAGCCTGGGATGGAGCTCCTCTGAGGAGAGAGAGCATGTGGAAATTTCAGTGTGCACCAGATCTAGTCAAGTCCTCTGCCTAAGAGGGAGGCTTAGAGCTCACCTGTGGTAAATCTGACATTCCTGAGCTCACTGAACTTCCCCTAATGCCCAGGGAAGAAATCCTAACAGGCCCAGTGACCTGCACTTTGTACCTTCTGCAGGTCTCCCAGTGTCTGTGCGAGGACCAGACTTGGCTCTGTCACACGTGGTTTAATTTTCTCCCAACCTGTAGTGTGTGTATTTTGTTAGGGTTTCTGGGACTACATCTCATTATGTTACTGGGGGTTGTTTTTCTGTAAAAATTGAGGTTAAAGGACTCAGTCAGAGCAGAAGGGAAGGTTTAAAATGGGCTCTGACGTAGCCCTGTGCTCCCAACACAATCACAGGGTTGAGAACTGAGTATTTGTGCAGCAGTGATTCTCAGCCATGCTGCTCATTAGACAACAGCCCTTGTGCCTTTAATTTCTTTGAGATCACTCTGAGAATTTTAAAAGACAAATTATGGGTCTTTCCTGGGAAGAGTTCTTGAGAAAACCCTCAGCACCCAGGGACAGGGTTGCTTGTTTATACATCTCTTCAATCTCAGAGCAGATAAACATTTGGAAGACAAGGGCCAAGGGAATAAATGTGAAAAATAAGTACCAAAATAAGGCTTTTGCTTTCACAAACAATACACAAAACACAGCAAAGCTCCCCTGACTGCTTTTCTCTTGCATCTCTCTTAGCACCTCTGAACTGTGCCAAGAAAATAGGATGAAATTGAAGTTACTGATCATGTAGCCATATATAGTCATGTCAAACTAAAGTCAGCAGAAAAATAAACCTTGTGACTTTGATATGTGAACTGAAGACCTTTATCTCCACAGAATAAGATACCTCCCATCCAGGTTGCCCTCATATGTGACATTTGCTCCCATGGGCTAAGTCGCTCCTGACCTCTGAATGTTTTTCATTTGGTGGGAAGTCAGGTACCATTTTTTCTCTAGAGCAGATTTGCTATTTGAATAATTTTTTCACACAATATTATATTGCAACAATCGTGAGTTTCTCAGATACTGTGTCTCCCTAATTTTCTCTGCCTAACACTTGGCAGGAGAGGTTAAACAGACAATCATATTACTTCAACTAGTCTTTCAATGAAGGATTTTATCCTTAAATGATCAGAGCCTGATCATTTAGATGGCTTTTGCTTTTACTTTGGCTGCAAGTTCCCTAAGCAAGTGTGACTTGCTTTCCCACTAACTTGGACCTGACTCTACTTATCACCTCATTTCCAGCTCAAGGAACATCAGACGAGGTTTTCCCTGAAGTCCAGACAACATGAAAACATTTTCAGTTGATTTTCAAAGGATCCAGACAATTGTTTTCTCCACAGCTGATGGTAACAACTCTTGAGTCGCTGTCAATATACATTTCATAAATCTCTATTCACACCTTGTTTGACTGAAAGGCACAGCCCAGTGTCTTTGATTTGCAATGGGAGGAGGCTAAAATGCAGTGGCCATTAACAGGTGAGAACAAGCCAGCTCTGTGCCCAGTGCCTGCACATCAGGAAAGGGAATGTGCAATTTCCAGGGCAGGGATGAGGGAATGATTTACAGGAGGTCTCATCCTGTGCTCTGAACTCTGCCACTTAAAAAGCAGGGAAGAAAAGAAAGACAAAAGTACTGAATGAAAGTGTCCCCTTCACTGCAAAGTGAGATTGCTAATATAGCTGCTTCAGGTTTCAGCTGTAATGTTGTCTTGGGTCACTTGTATTGGTTTGTGCCCCGCATGTTTGGAAAAGCTGAATGGAATTACTGAATGACTGAGTCTCTGGGACTCCTCCTTGGCTTCCCAGGGATCCCGACTCAGTATTAAATTCTTAACTTTTCATGATAGCTGAACAGTTAAGATTCTAACATGGCAGCATGAAACTCATTCAGCCTCTGTGTAATGAGAGCTGGGAAAAGTTGAGATTTTCCTACAACCACGGAGGGACTTAGGTGGCCTTGGGGTTTGAAAAACGCTGGTCATGGAACAGTTATTGTCATTATAGATATCCTGAGCTGAGGGCACAGAGGGAAAAACAATGGTATGTTCAGTACCAGGACAAAAAGAGCATTTGGAATACCCAGTTTCTCCTTTTTGTTCTGAAAGGGACAGTCTTGGAGAGACAAAGGAGTCTGGCCCCAGGGCCTTGGTGTCTCCAACTGGGCTGGCAAAGGTTGCCCAAAATAACGTTGCTTCTAGAATGTTACTTGGATGTTTGCCAGGTTGGGAAGGCCTCAAAAGATCTAAGATGACCAAGCCTTTCCAGAAGAACAGTCACAGAAATGGCTTTTCATGAATTATGTTCTTGGATTTAAAGCAAACACAGCACAAAAAGTGTTCCCTTCACACGAAGTTTTGTCACAGAGGACAAAAGTGGCTCCTGGCAATAATGGAGCTCAAGGAACCAGTCACATTGCCTCAGTCATCACAGAGCCCTTCACACATATCTGGGGAAGAGATACAGACCCAGAATTAATGGTCTCAATTTACCTACACTTTTCCACCCTTGAGTAAACGCAAAGCCTGTCCAGAAATCCTTAAAGCAAATTGGATGCCAGTCAGGGGTTGGATTATTTGTGGTATGAAGAGACACAGGCCTACCTCAGGGGAATTTTATGTAGCAAATGAATCTGCATGTAAAGATTTATTCTGTCAAGAGAAAACAAAGTTATTTGGGAGAGCTCTCCCATATGCCCAGAGTTGTGTTTTTCAGGGTTCACATAACACAGAAGCACAGAACTTGAGGAAGGCTCCTAAATTAAGGATGACACAACCACCCCTCAAAAAGTTGCCTCTGGGAAGGGACTTCAGACATGAGGTGACAGTGAAGGGTACAGTGCAGTAGCTGCAACCCACCCCAAATCCTTCTGCACTGATCAACTGTGGCTGCAAAAATGACCCAGCAGAGATTTAAATTAGAAACTATACAGAAAACATCATGTCAAATAAGCACACAAGGTCCCTGAGGCTTCAAGTTATCTTCCTGATCAAATCCAGATACCCAAGCTCTTTTTTAAATTGCCTTTATTTAGTACTGCCTGTAAAAATAAATCTTGTTACACTTAATGAGAAGTAGATTGAAAGACATTAACTTCAGACAGATCTTTTGTTTCTTAGTCAGCAGAATTTTTTCTGAACTGCCTGTCATTTAGGTGGATATTACAGGTGCTACAGATGTTTATAAAGAGCAAACCAGCATGAAGAAGAGCAGATGCAGCACTGTGCCTTGATGAGGACTGCTGAGCAGGGATGCTGCTGTCAGCAGAAGTTCTGAGCCTTCAGACTGATTCTGCTCTGTGCATAAATGGCAATTCAACAGGCACTCTGAAAGGCACCAGAAATGAAACCCTCTGCAGGTACTGGGGAAAGTGCTCTATAACCACTGAATGATGACGTTTTCCTTGCAAAACATATTCAATTTTTCATGCAGGATACAAACATTTGCATCTTAACTGCACAAGAGGAAACAAAATTCACAGATGGATGAGAAAAGCAATTTCCCAGGAGGTTCTTGCTCTAGTGCAGATATGTATAGGCATCCAAAAGTAATTTTGGCACTAAGCAGTTTGGTGACACAGATGTTTTGTTAATCATCTATACACAGCAACAGCACTGTTTGCAGAGCTCTCAATCTAAAGTGGCAACATTTTTGTATACAGAACCACTTATATATGAAGTCACTAAAACAACATATCTCCCTTTTCCACAAAAGATGGATTTTTCATTGTTCCCAAAAGGTGCAGTTAATTTTCGCTAAAAATCTCTCAAAGCCAGTTGTTTTGATTTGGGACAACTTGCACTATGCTAATGACTCCTGGCATGAGGAAACAACACGTGGACATCCATTGCATGTCCTGCTCTAGTTATATTTAGTGCCTTCACTGGAAAGCCTCCAAATGGCAAAGCAAGTCCAAAATCAGCAGGACTAGGTGAGCAAGGCTCTGGCAGCCAGCATCACCCGAGGTGGCGGTGCCAGCTGAAGGCAGGAGGAACGAGTTGCAACCAAAGGCAAAACAAGGCACAGAATCAGTGAAATATCTGAACATCATTACAGCACTGTAACTCCCAAAACTTCAGTGTGTTCCCCCCACCCACCACCAGCTGGAGTGCTCTGTTCTGCTCAGAGCCCTGACTAACCTGGCCCCAGAGGGCACCTGGGCCCCCACCATGGTGTTGTGTGACACTTGATCAGTGCAGGACTGCAAGAGCAAACAAACACCACAGGCAGTGGGGTCTGCTCCACTCCACAGCTTCTCCACTTCTCTACAACAAGCCAATTCCAACATAAAAACACTTTTATAGCCCAAAGCCAAAACCAGCATCTCCCCTTTGACCCTGACCCCCGTGCTCCCACACAGGGCTTAGCAGAGATGTTGGCCAAGGTGTGGGGGATCCCAGAGCGTGGGGTCTTGGAGCCATCTAGAGGTGCAGAAGTGCCTGGCCAGAGCACTTTGCACAGACAAATACACACTGCCCCTAATAAACACAGGCTGCATTGCAGGGCCTCACCATCAAATCCCTCAGCTTTAGTTCCTGCCAGGTAAGGCTGCCCAGCAGATGAAGAGGTGAGGAGGCATAGGGGTTTCCTGTGCTAAGCAGAAGATAAGTGTGCAAGATAGGTTATTTGTACAAAATGATTGCATAAAACTGATTCATGGCTCTCTGTGTCTTGTACCTGTGGTTTATTTCTTCCATTAAGTTTTACAAGATGCAGTTTGCATCAGAAATACTTTTTTTTTTCATCAGTACAACAATATGGGACGTAACTATTGTGAAAATATTTGTATGTTTATTCTCACAAACTGACAGCTGATCTGTACCAAATGAAATCCTACATTTTAGCCAATGCACTATGGAGTTTCACTCTTGAAATGTAAAGTTTAGACTGTATCCATAATTACTGTTGTTACTCTTCCAAAATAGATCATTTTTTGGTCAATATGGCAATATAATAAGTCAAATAAAATTTGGAACACAAACAGCTAAAATTCAGACTCCAGCAGTTTCCCTGCCCTTGGATACAATCTGTGACCATTGCACTGCAGCACTCCCTCTGCTGGCAAATCTCAGGAGAAAATATTGCTTATTGCTTCATTGTGCTTCTGCCTTCAACACATGGAAAGCTTACATTAGATGGCTGGTTATCGTTTCAGGAAAACTGGGATATATTTTACTTGCCTTATAAAACCAGGTCAACATTCCTCCTCCCTCATGCCCCTTCTCTATTTTATTTTAATAGGGAAAAGCTCGGTACTGTCCCAGCAAAAGAAAATCAGAAGTACATGTAGAAGATAAAGATGTGAGCAGATAAAATCCTGCTCCCATGAAATGGGGCACTAAGCCTCAGTGTAAACACTTTTTGTACTCAAAAGGAAATCTAACACACCTGCCTCAGGGAAGGACCTGCCTGAGTCACACAGCAAATGTACATCTATGTCTGTGTGAGTTTTACCATTACCTTTCTGCAAGGCAGGTGCACTTACAGGAGGCTGAAGCTGCCTGACAGAAGCACCACTCAGCTGTGCACAGAGCAAAAGTCCTGCCTAGGAACTGTGTGAATCCTCCTGCAAAGACAGGGACCTTGCTGAACTCTTGTGCTCTTGGATTTAAGGAGCTTCAAGTACTGACATCCATCAGGCAGTGAAGTCTCTATACTCTTGAAAAGGTCATTCTGGCCTGCTGCTCTGCACTAAATGAACACAACATCCATGCTCAGCTTCCCTTCAGAGTGTTTCAGGGCTACACCCCTTAGCTGAGTGGGAACCCTAAGGATTCCTGGTGAAAGAAATGGAGACTTCTGCTCTAGAAGACTGGCAGCAAGTGTGTCCTTCCACCATAACTCTGCTGCACTACATTTTTGTGACTACACTTTAGAGCAGACATATTTACCTTTTTCAAACTCAATTCTTTTTTGTTTTTTTCAGAGTGCTGTTGAGAAATTATAGGACAACAGACTTGAAGGAGTACAAAGAGAGTAAATATTCTAAAGACAGGGCAAACTCCTCTAAAGAAAAAAAATATTGGAAAAAAAAGACTCCACCAAGGACAAAGAGTGACTCAAGAAATCCCAAGTGTATGTGTGCATATAGGTGTAGCCAGAAGACATCCACTGATATTCCCTCAGTTATCATCAATTCAGTGTTCAACATGGGACTGGAGTGAAATTGGAAGCTGAATGTCATGAGATATATAGCTTGTTTATCTTATAACCACTCTAACCACTCAGTCCACTTTTAGAACCAGTCTTTCTTTGTTGAGACAAGATTTCAATCTGCAAAATTATAATTCAGAGTGTTAATTAAAAGAGGACTCCGAAGTAAAGGGCCTACATGAAGCCCAGGAAATGCAAGGCAGTGACTGATACAAAATCCTGCCTTTCGTGACTTCCTCCTGCCATCACTGGAAACATCACCATGAATTGCCCAACACACTCAGCCACTGCATTTCTGTCTTCATTGTTTTGTTTGCTTTTGAACTTTTGTTTCTGTGGTCATGTTGGTCCTTTTTATCAGTCCTGCTGCAATATGATTATACCAAACACCCTTCCTGTGGCACATCCTGCTGAGTTCCTAGATGCTGCAAGGCCCATGACCCAATAGTGCTGGATAAACACAGTAAGAGTGTCTGCACCATGGTGTTTAATTATGTAAGATAGAGGGAGGGAAGTAGGGAGAGGGAGGAAGTGCTGTGTTCATTAACTGGTTCAGGGTTCTAGTCGTACCAGAGCACCTGCAGCAGAGCCAGACATTCAACCACCTCAGTCCCTGCTCATTAATTTTATCTTTTAATTCCTCTGTTGGGTCTAATAACTTTCTGGAAGTTTGAGATCTCCCCACACAGAATACTATGCAAACAGAGGAGAAAACCTCAGGGACAGTAAGGAAAGAGATGTGACTAAATGCTGTGTATATATGCATCAACTAGGTTGCCAGCACAGAACTGCCCCTAAGACAATTGTAGTCTCTTTCCTATGGCATTTTAAGGAGGCATGATGTCAAAGTGGGGGCAGCAGAGAGATGAGCATCAATGGGAAAAATTAAGTGGGAAGAAAGAACAAATAGGGAAGAAAAGCATAGTACCATATTTTGCATTGTTGAGGTGATTTGGAGGGGCTCCAAGTAAAATTCAGTGAAACATGCATCCCTATCATGAGCTATAAACAACAGAAGCATTATTTTTTCATATGTCCCAGTCTAAGACATATGCCATTGCTGCATGCTCTTGATAGCTTTAAGTAACAGCTTTGCTAACAAAGTCAGGCTGGGTTTTGATAGTCAGATAAGACTTATTCCTTCTTTTGTTGTCATGTGCCTCATCTTCAGGTTGACTCCTGGTCTGTATCACTCCATGTGCATAAAACATGAAGCTTCCCCTCCTCAGCTGCTCTTCCTGACCTTCAGTGGTTGTTTCTTACCCATTTGCCCTGCATTTGAGCTCTGGACTCTTGCATGTGTTACACAAAGAGAAATTCAGGCTTTGCAGCAAAGACACCACCTAAAACCTGACATGAGATCTGGAACCAGCAGAAAAATGAGGATCGTGGGAAGAAGGATGGTTTTCAGATATGGAACAAGCACGGGCTAGGTCCTGCTCATGAGTTCAGGAAGTGAATTGAATCCAGCACAATTTTGCATCCTCACACCTTGTTTGAGTTTAGCCTAGCTGGGTGACTTGAGATATTCCAGTGGCAACAGTCTGTTCACTCCCTTCCTCCTCTCTCCAGAGTGGTTGAGAAATCTTCTCCATGAGCTTTTCAAAGCAGAAGAGATCAAATAACATGCCAGCATATATACAATAACAACTTTCAAGGAAAACGCTGTTGCAGATCACTGATTCAGCTGCCTGAAGCTGTGCCATTTGCAAAGACCCTTTTTGCCCACAGTTTCCACTTCCCCTGCCACATAATAGGAAGTAAAAGGGCTGTTCACAGGGATTTTTAACAGGCACAAGGACAACATCTGCACCTGGTGTTTGTGGGTCAGGGTGCAGTGGTCCAACGCAGTCTCAATGCTCTTCTGTGCCCGCAAGGCACAGTGCAGGGCAGAGCAAGCCCTTTGTGCCAGGCTGGCAGGCACACACTGAGGCTGAGGTGTGCTGCACACTCTGCATGTGGGACCAGGCCCTCCAGCTGCTGGGGCTCAGGGAGTGCCCCATGTGCCTTTTTCCCATGCAGCTGCTCAGTAGCCAGCTCAATGCTTTACTTCTTTGATCTTGGGTACCTGATTTCACCTCTGTTCCTTCTCAGTGTGCCATTCACAACACCTCCAGACCTCTGAGCTGTAAGACCAGATTAAGTGATGAGGCGCAGGGGAATGGAAACTCCTGACTCATGAGATGAGCTGAGGTCACATAAGCCCAGCCTTATTTTCCAAAATCCACAAGAGTTGTATGAATCTGTGACCAAAATGGCCTCTTCTCTGTCCACAACCCTGCCTTTTGTCAGGAACCTTTTATCCCACCAATGACTTCATGTGATGTCCCTTGATTTTATTTCCATTGGATATAGTGGCTCTGGTGTAACTACCAGCTGTGCTTTTGCCACAAGACTCCTGTCTCATTCGTGTAAACAGTTTCCAGGGGCTTTCTGACACTTTCAACAGTGCAGGTGGCTAAAAAATAGCTACAGTAATTACAAGGGCATGGGGAACCTGAGCTTGGCACAGATGAGGTCTCAGCTGGAACCTCCCAGACAACCTGATGTATATCCTACATCAGGATACATGGAGCAAGTGGCAATAGTCAAAGTAAGAACTAGGATTATTTAGGATGAATCACGGAGAAAGATTTGCATCCCAGAGAGAGAGAGTATGGTGTGAAAACAGACTTTAACTGCTGATACAAGGTAGCTATCTTCTCTCCGAGTGTATGACATATAAAACAAGATTTAATGAATTTAAATTGAAGCAGATAAGACTGAAGTTCACAAAAAAAACCAAAATCAGTAAATCACCACCAGTATGGATAATGAAAAACTGGGACAGGTTGCCTAGAGGATAGCATGGAACCATCACTTTCTGTGTTTAAGCACAGATTAGACATACCTGACAGGAATGACTCAGGGAGAGCTGATCTCCAGTGGTGGGACAGATGAGAAGATTTTTTGGCTCCTTGTAACCTTCTAATTCAGTAATTAGTGTCTTGTACATGCTTATTAATCTATTTTACCACAATCCACAGGCCAGGGAGGGATACACTGTTGTAACAGACGTGACATGGAAGAGCAGTCATAAGCAAGGAACTCCTGCAGCAATCCAGATTTACACACAACCCACATGCATGTATCAGGTACAGAGCTCAGAAAGGTCCCAAGAGTGTCCACTGATGAGAGGAGAGGTCTAAAAAAGGTGGCATGAGAAAAGACTGAGCGCCTGTTGCTAAGCCAGGAGAAAACCTCACAGTGCAAAATATCACAGTCCACCCAGTCCTCATAACTTAAACTGTTTATTTCAAGGCTTAAAACTGCAGTATCATTTAAAAAGGCATCCAAAGGGACAGAAATTGTCCATATTTTAAGTCCCTTGGCACAATCCACCTAGGCACATCTGTCCTACACTCTGAGTTGTGCCTCTGGGTCACAGAAAAAGTATATTATGGTAGAGATTCTTCCACTGACACAAAACATTTCATATCCCTCACCAGAAACACAAATTATGTCCATTTAGTTCCTCAGGAGGGAGGAGCTGCTCTTTGGCCTGTCATACCTATGCACCAGCAAGTGAGAGTCTAGGATTGCAGCAAGTGCTTATTTTGGCTTCCCTAAACTTTATCAATGAAGCAGTAATTAATTTTTTTGAAATGGAAATAGCAGAAACTGCTGCTCCTGGAAAGTTAACTGCAAGAGTATGTCATTCATTGGTGCAGTGGGAAGGACCTGGCTTCCCACACTGTAAGGTTAGAGAGACAGTTGCAGGATGTGAGAGGAGCTCTAATAAATCGTGACACACAATTTCTCCCACTTGACAACATGCAGGAAGGAGAAAAAGGCCTTGCAGAAGAAAATCCAGGGCAGCAAGATCCTGAGCAGAGTGGGTAAATTTATAACAAGTCATTAATTCCTTGGCTGCTCCCAGGCCCCTGAACTGCCCTGTGTATCTCCCCAGGTATTAGCAAATTACTTCACATGGCAAGGAATGCAGAGTGAGATGTGAGCAAAATCCAGTCACTCAATCCACACCACAATTCTTCACCTAGCCAGTGCCAATCTGAATGCACAGAAAGATCTGAAAGCTTATCAGATCAGAGAAATATGCCTTTTAAGCCAAAATCCAGCTTTCAGCAGCACAGAATCAGGAATACAGTAACTATATCCTCCTACCTAGTGATTTTGCTTGGCACAGCACTGCCTTAAAACCATCACAAGATCAGAAAAAATTCTTGCAAAAGTTATGTCTCATTTCATGCTCTCTTAGGGTCAGTTCAAGAAAAATGGCACACAGACCTGCATGAGCATCCAAAAAGCTGCAAACTTTGGTTAACAAAACAGAGCTCAGTTTTGCTCTTAACCACAAAGACCAAGTGACATTTAAAAGGAAACAAAAAGATGCAAATTGTACATTTTCAAGTCTTTGAAGATCCTGCTGGCACTGCCTCAGGTCAGAGTACTTCTCACTACAGCTCATTTCCCTTCAGTCAGCCTTTTCACTGCTTCAGTGCTGAATACACAAAGAGTACCAGACATTTTTAGCCTCATAATGTTTTCATTACCTGTCAGGAAGAGCACTAATAACAGGCATTAGAGGTACAACATTCAATTGTTCAGGACAATCTAAACATTTAATTACATTATGCTAGCTAATCACAAATAATTGCCTTGGGGAGAGCAGGGCAGCTGTGAGGCGATGCAGTATGTTCAGGTCCTGGAAGAATTCAGCAAGGACAAAGTAAGAAGCGCTGGGAGAAATGTCTTCAAACCATTCACAAACTGTATTTTCTCTTAGCCTTTGAGAGAGGAACTACTTCAGCTTGCTTCTGTGCAGCCCAGAGTTGATCTTGTTTAAAAAGAGCCTAATTCCACATCGACTGTGATTTTTGTTCTCTACTATCATTTCTGCTCACATTTGTCCTTTTATTGGATCTGTCTCTATCAAGTTTGCTGATCATTGCTTCCTTTCTTCCTAACCCTGTTACATTATCTAACACAAATGGTCAGTTCCACTGATCTACCAGAGAGAAATCAAATAGAGGATGATTATCAGAACCAAAGATGATGAAATCATTTCTTTAATGAGAAAGAAAGGAAAGAAGGAAAGAAAGAAGGAAAGAAAGAAAGAAAGAAAGAAAGAAAGAAAGAAAGAAAGAAAGAAAGAAAGAAAGAAAGAAAGAAATGAAAGAAAGCCAAGCCAAACACATATAAAAATAAAAACATTTTTTAAAAAGGAAAAAAGAAAAATAGGAACTGATCTTAGTATCTTCTGCCACCTATCTAGAAGTAGGAAATTTAGACTAAAATAGAGCAGAATACTACAGAAAAAGAGATGTTACAGCAGAACTTCTTTGACTCTATCTCATTTGACAGGTACCTCAGATATAGATACAACTCTGTGATGCCCATTGGCCTGTCACCTTCTTATATGCCATTCTTTATAATCTTTCCTCACAGATATCTGTATAAATCTAATGCTCCATTACACAACCATTTCAAAGCACAATGACTATGGAGCAATGGAGGTTTCTACAAATCTAAGCTCTTACAGAAGTGGGTTATATTCTTATGTGTTATAACGGGTTAAGAAGATTTTCTCCAGGCACAGAGCCTCCTTTAGTACCAGTCTGAAAACTCCATCTATAACATTACTTCTCTGCCAGGTCCTTCAGCAGAAGCATCCAGCCAACACATCAACACACCAAACCCAGTACAGACATTGCTCTTACAGTTGTTAACACCTTACCAAAAACGTTCATGCAAGTTTTAAGTCTTGCAAAAGAGAAAAAGCAAATGTCAAGCACGTAACAATGCAATGCCTACATTCCAGAGAAGAAAGTGAACACTGAAGTGTTCAAGTACTGCAGTATAACCTGGAGGACTGCAGCTCAGCTGAGATTTAGGGCTCTGCATAAACAGACCCATGGTTTGAATGGTCAGGTCCCAGGTGCCCGTGTCTGGTTTTCTGTCACTCTGTCCCAGGCCCTTTGCAATCAGCAGCCTACCTGAATGTTCCTGACTTTCCTGGGGGGTGTATTTGTAGTGGCAGGACATCTCACTTGCCAGCCCAGGTGCTGTCTCCTCATAACTGGTGCAGATGATACTGGGCTGTGACAAAAAGGGATGAACTGATTTTGTTTCTCTTGATCATATTTTGTTGTGAGGGCAGGATGTTTTCTCTGTCTCCAGCAGTACCACTGATTACAGCAATTATAATTTCTTATCTTCCAAATTTTACTGGTGCTGCTGCAGTTTTCCCACTGCTTCGTCAGAACTGAAATAAACCCAGGGCAATTTCCCTGCAACACTCTCTCCATCTGTGATCCTGGCCTCAATGCCTGGGCCAGAGTCAAGGTACCAAGTTCCCTCGAGAGCTTCTCCCGAATTTGCCGGTCTGCTGCTTTGTCAATCAGCTGAGCCAGGATCAGCTCTTCCTGCCAACAGCCAAAAGCACACACTGATGCCAATTCTTGCAGTGCTGAAGCAAAGGTTTTAAGAGTTTCACCTGGCATTTGTTCCTGCTGCCTGGACTGGAACCTCTGTAAAACCACACTCTGTCTGGACTTGCTGTGCCCCGAAATCTTCTTCATTTTTCCTTCAAAGGAAGTAGCTGAAATCAAGGTTGTAAAAAATCCTCTGACCTTTCACATCCAAAGTGAAAAAACAGTCCTAAGAGAACCTTCAGGTTTCAGTCATCTATATCAGCCAAATCTCACCATCAGCCACTGACATGAGGAACCTGAGAGATTTCACAGTCCCAGGACTTAAAACTTCCAGCAAGATGCAATGGGAACTCCCCAGTCTTCAGTGCCACAGCTGCGTAAGTTCCACTGGTATTCCCACTGCCTCTGAAGTTGCCACCCAAAAGACTCCTGCCTTCTAGCCCAGGTTGTCTGGCAGGGCAGGAAATACAGTGCTCCTCCCATGCAGGTAGCAAGGGCAGGTGAGTAAAAGAGAAAATTGAATGGGAAGGAAATTAGAAGATGATATGGAAAGACTGCCTCCCCTGCTAGGAAGTGTTTGTTGAATGCCCTAAAACTACAGCTTGTCAAATATTTGCTGGAAATCAAACATAAACCTCGGGTTTAATGGTTTTACACACATTACTTGCAATAATTACCAGCACAATGTTTACAGCAAAACAATCCCCCCATGCCACCAGGACATCTGTGGAGAGTGTGCAGGACCAGAGCAGCAATGACAGACAGCAGCCCCACAGCATGGCAGAGCAGCACAGCCCTGGAAGGACCTTTGTATGGGCAATTGTTTCTTGGGATGGAGTCTGCAGCTGCCTAAATTTTGCAGCTTTTTTCACATAGGAGGTACAAACAATGCAATTTATAAGTGTGTGTTGAAGAAAAGATGACTAGAAGAAGATGGTTTCATTGTCCTGCATGTTTGTGAATGTGTGGTACTAAGAAATTATTTTTAGCCTTTTTTCATATTTTGTGGGTATCTGCTGTATCCCAGCCAAAGAGACCTTAGGGATCTGTGCATCCCATGCTGCAATCAGGAAGAAGTAAATGGTTCTCTGCAGCAAATCCCTACACAGGGCAAGCTGATCACAGTTCTAAAAACCTTTTCTCAATGAACCAGCCAGATCCATTAGTTGAGTCAGGAGTACTGATCAATTCTGTAATAATGGCAACATTAAAAAAATATTTGGCTAAAAAATTATTCCTGAGCTGCACTGGAGAAGCTCACAAGTTGATTTATACCAGCCCACTGCTTCACCATGTCCCTTAACAGGAACATACTAGCTCTTCCATTAAAGTCTTGGTCACACAGCAAGCTTAGGTGGAGGTGGAATGCTGAAATACTTAAAAGCTTTTGCATTTTTCAAAGACTTGAATTTTAAGAGGTTTAAAAATTATAGTCCCAGCAATTTATTAAAGGAGGATTTAGGTTCAAATTAATCTGGAGAGTCTCAGACCCACTTTTAGCAATAAGATTTACTGTACAGAGATTAATGTGACTGGGGGGTGGTGCTATGCAGGGCCAGGAGTTGGACTCAATGATCCTTGAGGTTCCCTTCAAACTCAGCTTATTTTGTGATTCTGTAATTACACAGATTTTGGTTACTTTCATAAGAGAACCCTAAACTTTACCCACTTTCTGCTGCTCCGAATGTTCAGTGTCGTCTGTTTTTATGGGGTCAGCTGACTTGAAGGTAGTAAGCTAAACAAAAAAAGGAGATGAAGGTAAGCATCCCAAAAAGCTATGCAAAATTTGAAGTACCAGAGTGCCTTAATGGCTTTGCTCAGAACACTCCAGTGCACAGTTGTGTTGTAATCACAAGATTTTTGTCTGAAATTCTGTGAAGTAGATCTCTTAATAGCTCTTTATTAGACCTGGACAAAACTATCAGTAAAATACACTGATATCATTAGATAATACTAATATTCTATAATACTAATAGTATTAATGTTGTATTAATAGTATTATTACATATTATATTATTAATAGTATATTAATAATAATAAACTATTAATAATAGTATTGTGAAGCTTCAGCAACATCATACATTTTAAAGGATTTTCCTTCAGTGGAAACTGCTGTTCATGCCTGTTGGAAGATTATGAAGACAAGTTTCCTTTCCTGAAATATTAGATTACCTGGAAGAATAATAGTGTAGGGAGGAGGCAGAGGAGATGAACTCTAAATCCTATTGTTACAAATCTATTTCTGAACTGAACAAGACATTCTTAAGCATATCAAGCATCGTCACGCTGTGCTTCTTTCCACCCTGGTCAGTACTCCCCTTTTCACCCAGAGAAAAGGAGCTCAGAGACATGATGTGATCTGCTTTTGACAATAAACAAGACAAAGCCAGGATAGGAAGTTTGGGATTCAGCATCCCGTGCCTCTTTCCTCAGCAGCTCCCCAACCCAAATGCCTTCCCCAGCTCTGCTTCTGAAAACAAAGGTTCTAGTCCAAAGGTAAACCAGCCCTACATCTAACAACCCTATTTAAAAGGCCTCTCTGGGTGGAGAGCAGCAGACAGAATGTTCAGGAGAAACTTCACAATATGTTTGCCATAATTTTAAACCTTTTCCTGGACAGGATATTGAGCTAACTGTAACACACTACAGATCCATCTGTCCACTGTAGCTGCTTTTTTCTAACTTAACAAAGCAAGAAACAAGTTCAAAGTGGATGACGTCAAAAAGCAACTTTCTTTAAGAAATTTAAGGACAGATTTTTAAACATAGAGAGCTGAATCTTGGTGCTTCCTTTGGAAAACTTGCCTATAAAAATGAACATTCAAAACTTTTTACTGTGAACTAGGGAAAGTGAAGTAAAGGAATCAGGTTATGTTAAGAGGAAATACATTGCTGAGTGACCTTGTGTGAACTACCTCAACTCTTCAAACCAAGAGCTCTCACCCTCTGCACTGTGGTGGGTCAAACACGTGCCATCTGACCTGGGTCTGACTCCAAATCCCTGGACATCCTGGTGAGGTGATCCATCCCATTGATACAAGGGCTAACAGTGGCCACAGTTCTCACAGGCTGTCACTGCTGAGAGCTCCCCAGTGTCAGGAGCAGCCCTGTGAGCCAAGAGGGATGGCACCAGCATTTGGGACACTGGGGCTCATTGACAGCACAGCACTGACCAAGTGTAAAGGGCTGGCTACACCCTCAGTCCCAGAAACTCTGACATCACTGGTAAAACAGGACTAAACCACCTCATGCCTCAGCAGGATAAGAGCCCTGATGGGACAGAAACGTGCAAAAAGTTTGGGTAAGATTAGAAACGCTGCACTGCTGCCATTCTTGTACTTCTCAATACAAACCAGGACACCACAAGACAAACCCAAGCAAGCAGATGAGATGCTGAACTCTGTTGACTTGGGAATATAAGCAAACATATTACATTACAAAGAAGAAAAAAACCCCAGCTTGAATGACAAACATGATATTTTAGTGAAGTTTCTTTCTGTAACCATTACTTTGGCCTGCATTGGTGTGACTGAACATGAAGTTTTCAGCACTAATTACAGCTGCCCTGTATAAAGAGCTATTTTCTCTGTCATTGCTGACCCAGTTCTGTTCCTGTTCTGAGTGACTGCACACTTACTCATGTACCAGGAAACATCACACTTGAACTAGAGAAACCAGAAACACACAGAAGTGCATTACTTCTGCTGACACTGATTACAACCAAGAACACTGCTGCTTCTTTGCCCTCCCAGTAAATAATACACTAGGATTTTATAAGTTTGTGAAAGCAAACTGAAGAACAAAACCTTTCTTTTTAAAGTTTTCCAACTCTGTGGTGTCTGACTGTACTAAACAAAGCTCATGACTATAACATGATCGGGCAAGGGCAACTCATAGAGACTGCATGTCACATTGGCTGAAAATCCTGCACTAGCTTGTGCATCTACAGGACTTCCTGGACATGGAAATTTCCAGATGGATTTGTTTATCACAGCACATTTCAATAAAAAATCGGCACTTTTTTTAAAATTTGATTTTGTCCTCTTTTTTTAACATCCTCTTTATTTCATCTGCTTTCCCCATTTCAGTGAATTTTGGATGGATTTTAATGCCATTTGGAGTTGTCACAGGATGTATCTACAGTCCCTTTGGTTGGAAATTGCACATTTCCATAGGCTGGTTGTAGTGTGAGCAGCATTTCTCCAGTTCTGTAATCCCAGGTATTTCATGCAGCCTCACCACTGCAGAAGTCTTGGCTGTGGAGAATGCTCTTCACTTTGCCAGCAACTGAAGGACATTTGGATTTCAATGGCTTAGCAATGCACCACTGAAACAACCCTAACCAAATCCCCCTGGCTTTTGTCTTCTGCAGGACAGGCTCTGAGCCATTTCCCATCTTAGCTTGCTGCATTACCTACTCAATAATTATAGAAGCCAGATTATGGGTTTCACATCAGC